>NC_064618.1:354842792-355169458 GCF_023898315.1 Schistocerca nitens | reverse complement strand
GGATGTAGGGTGAGGACACCCTATCTACATTTCTCCAGAACCTCAACAACTTCTACCCAATTTGCTTCACCTGGTTCTACTCAACCCAACAAACCAACTTCCTAGATGTTGAACTTCACCTCAAATATGGCTACATCACTATCTCCATCCATATCAAATCTACTAACCACCAGCAATACCTCCACTTTGACAGCTGCCACCCATTCCATACCAATAAGTGTAGGTCTACCTGCGAAACCAGTCATGTGATCTACAAGCTAAGCTGCAACGACTGTGTGGGAATGACAATCAGCAAGCTGTCTGTCCACATGAATGGCCACCAACAAACAGTGGCCAAGAAACAAGTGGACCACCTGGTTGCTGAGTACACTGCCAAATGTGATATCCTTCAATTCAATGACTACTTTACAGCCTGTGCCATATGGATCCTTCCCAACAATGCCAGCTTTTCTGAATTGCACAGGTGGGAAATTTCCCTGCAATGTATACTATAATACAGCCCTCATTCCACCATTGCACCCAGTCTTTTTACTTCTCTCCATTCCACTATCCCCCCCCAGGTCTCCACTGCTATCCATCTAACTGCCTGACTGCACATAGCTGCCCTACTCTCTCTACTATCCCTCACCCTCTCGGTGTGAGCCACCTCCTTACTCCACCCAGCTGCCACTCCCATCACGCACTTGTGCTGCAGCTCGCAGTGTGGCTTCAGTTGCCTGCAACTGCAGTCATGTGTGTGAGTTGCATTTGCATGAATGTGTGTGTGTGTGTGTGTGTGTGTGTGTGTGTGTGTGTGTGTGTGTGTGTGTGTCATCTGTTTTTGATGAAGGCCTTACTGGCCAAAAGCTTCATTTGTGACAGTTATTTTATTCTGACTATCTGTGACTCCATCTCTGATATAAGGTTTGCTTTAAGCACGCACTGTAACAGTCATGAGTGTTAGTTACCTTTGAGAGTGGATTTGGTGAGTTGATGTTAGTCAAGAAAACCTTTAAAGCAACGAAGATACCATTATCAACACCTCACTGAGTTTGACATATGTATTTTGACTACAAGAAGCTGGTTTTTTTTCCTGTGATGTTGTGGAAAGACTGGACAGGAACGTAGCCACTGTACATGATTTCTGACAGTGGTGTTCAAAAGAATGTAAAGAAGCTGGGCTCTGGGCAGCCACATGGCACTACCGAGAAGGAAGACCATCGTGTTCGGTGTATGGTTGTGGTGCATCATATGATATCTGCAACAGCAATATGAGCAGCATTTGGCTCCACAGTAAAACAACAGACTGTTACAAATCAGTTACTTCAAGGACAACTGCAAACCAGACCCCTTCAGCCCCCAAACCACTGCCATTTGCGACTTCAGTAGCGTCAACTGAGAGCTCGATGGAGGGCATGGTGGAGGTCTGTCATGTTTTCTGATGAAAATTGCTTCACCCTCAGTGCCAGTGATGGCTGTGTGCTGGTTAAAAGTAGTCCACTTGAGGGCTTGCAACCAACTTGTCTGACTGCTAGAGATACTTGATCTACACTTGGAGTTATGGTCTGGAGTGTGATTTCATATGACAGCACCAGCACTCTCGTGGTTACCCCATGCGCCCTGACTCCAAATCTGTACATTGGTATGGTGATTCAATCTTTTGTGTCGCCATTCATGAACAGCAATCCTGAGGGTGTTTTCCAACAACAGGATAACTGTCACCCACATACCAATGCAATAACCCAAAATGCTCTACAGAGTGTCATCATGTTGCCTGGGCCTGCTCAGCCACCAGATCTGTCTCCAATTGAACCCATATGCGACATCATCAGATGACAACTCCAGCATCATCCACAATCAGCATTAACCGCCCATATATTTGCCGACCAAGTGCAACAAGCATCGAACTCCATCCCACAAACTGACATCTGACAACTGTACAATACCATGCATGCTTTCATTCAACATTCTGGTGGTTATACCAGTTATTAATGTACCAGCATTTCACATTTGCAACAGCTACCTTTCGCATATATTAACCTATGATCCTGCAATGTCATCATCATCATCATCATCATCATTTAAGACTGATTATGCCTTTCAGCATTCAGTCTAGAGCATAGTCCCCCTTATAAAATTCCTCCATGATCCCCTATTCAGTGCTAACATTGGTGCCTCTTCTGATGTTAAGCCTATTACTTCAATATCATTCTTAACCAAATCCAGGTACCTTCTCCTTTGTCTACCCCGATTCCTTCTCCCCTCTACTGCTGAACCCATGAGTCTCTTGGGTAACCTTGTTTCTCCCATGCATGTAACATGACCCCACCATCTAAGCCTGTTTGCCCTGACTGCTACATCTATAGAGTTCATTCCCAGTTTTTCTTTGATTTCCTCATTGAGGACACCCTAATTCCATTGTTCCCATCTACTAGTAGCTACTTTCATACCCGTAACCTCAACCTTGTTGATAAGGTAACCTTAATCCACCCAGCTTTCACTCCCATACAACAAAGTTGGTCGAAAGATTGAATGGTGCACAGATAACTTAGTCTTGGTACTGACTTCTTTCTTGCAGAAGAGAGTAGATTGTAGCTGAGCGTTCACTGCATTAGCTTTGCTACACCTCGCTTCCAGTTCTTTCACTATGTTGCCATCCTGTGAGAATATACATCCTAAGTACTTGAAACCATCCACCTGTTCTAACTTTGTTCCTCCCACTTGGCACTCAATCCATTTATATCTCTTTCCCACTGACATTACTTTCGTTTTGGAGATGCTAATCTTCATACCATGGTCCTTAACATTTCTGATCTAGCTCTTAAATATTACTTTGCAAACTTTCAATCGAATCTGCCATCACAACTAAGTCATCTGCATATGCGAGACTGCTTATTTTGTGTTCACACATCTTAATCTCACCCAGCCAGTCTATTGTTTTCAACATATGATCCATAAATAATATGAACAACAGTGGAGACAGGTTGCAGCCTTGTCTTACTCCTGAAACTACTCTGAACCATGAACTCAATTTACTGTCAACTCTAACTCCTGCCTGACTATCTCTGTAAAGACCTTTAATTGCTTGCACAAGTTTACCTCCTATTCCATAATCTCGTAGAACAGACAATAACTTCCTCCTAGGAACCTGGTCATATGCCTTTTCTAGATCTATAAAGCAGAGATACAATTCCCTGTTCCACTTGTAACACTTCTCCATTATTTGCCGTAAACCAAAGATCTGGTCCTGACAACCTCTAAGAGGCCTAAACCCACACTGATTTTCATGCAGTTTGTCCTCAACTAATACTCGCACTTTTCTTTCAACAATACCTGAGAAGATTTTACCCACAATGCTGATTAAAGAGATACCTCTGTAGTTGTTACAAACTTTTCTGTTCCCATGTTTAAAGATTGGTGTGATTACTGCTTTTGTCCATTCTGATGGAACCTGTCCCAACTCCCACACCATTTCAGTTATCCTGTGTAGCCATTTAAGACCTGACATTCCACTGTATTTGATGAGTTCCGACTTAATTTCATCCACCCCAGCTGCTTTATTGCACTGCAATCTATTGACCATTTTCTCCATTTCTCAAATGTGATCCTATTTCCATCCTCATTCCTATCCCATTGTACATCAAAATCTGAAACATTACTGATCATATTTTCACCTACATTGAGCAACTCTTCAAAATATTCCCTCCATCTGCCCAAGGCATCAACAGGATTCACCAGCAGTTTTCCTGACCTGTCCATAATACTTGTCATTTCCTTCTTACCTCCCTTTCGGAGACTGCTAATTACACTCCAGAATGGTTTTCCAGCAGCTTGACCCAAAGTCTCCTACCTGTTTCCAAAGTCTTCCCAAGATTTCTTCTTGGATGCTGCAATTATCTGTTTGGCTTTATATCTTTCTTCAACATAACCTTCTCTGTCTACCTGAGTTCTAGTATGTAGCCATTTTTGATATGCCTTCTTTTTCCTTTTACAGGCTGCCTTGACTGTGTCATTCCACCAAGCCGTTTGCTTCATCCTGCCTTTACACACTACTGTTCCAAGACATTCTTTAGCCACTTCTAGTACTGTGTCCCTGTACCTTGTCCAGTCCTTTTCCAGTGACTGTAATTGACTACATTCAACTAACTGGTACCTGTCTGAGATCACTGTTATTTACTTGTGCCTGATTTCCTTATCCTGAAGTTTCTCCACTCTTATCCTCCTACATATGGACCTGACCTCCTGCACTTTCGGCCTCACAATCCCAATTTCACTGCAGATTAAATAATGATCAGTCTCATCAAAGAATCCCCTGAATACACGTGTGTCCCTCACAGCCTTCCTGAATTCCAAATCTGTTATTGTATAGTCGATGACAGATCTGGTTCCCCTGCCTTCCCAAGTATACTGGTGAATGTTCTCATGTTTAAAAAAGTAGTTTGTGATTACTAAGCCCATAGTGGCACAGAAATCCAAGAGTTATTTCCCATTCCTGTTGGCCTTCATATCCTCTCCAAATTTACCCATAACCTTTTCATACCCTTCTGTTTGATTTCCAATCCTGGCATTAAAATCACCAATGAGCAGAACACTGTCCTACTCTAACAACTATATCACTGAGTGTGTCATAAAAACTATCCATCTTATCTTGATCTGTCCCTTCACAATGTGAATATACTGACACAATCCTAATTTTCTTGCTAGACACTGTCAAATCTATCCACATCAGTCATTCGTTTACCTACTTTATTGCAACTATGCTGGGTTCCATTTCTTTCCTGATGTAAAGCCCTACACCCCATTGTACTATTCCTGCTTTGACTCCTGACAGGTAGACCTTGTATTCTCCCATTTCCTCTTCTTCCTCACCCCTTACCCGAATGTCACTAACAGCTAAAACGTCTAACCCCATCTTACCTGCAGCCTCTGCCAGCTCTACCTTCTTCCCAGAGAAGCCCACGTTGATATTAATAGCCCAGAGGATTTGGTAGTCTTTGCCGTCTGAGCACAAAGGTGACCACGACTCAGAATATGTCCGAGATGCCCAGCCTTATTCCAAAGTAACTGGTATCCCGACTGTCAGGACCACTTACTAGGCCATTCATACGTTGCCCGTGGTTCATGAACTACGACATGACAACAGGAACCCACACCATGGTGGTCCTGCAGTGTTAATCAATTATTACCAACACAAATGCATTCCTGAAATTTCATTACTCTACATTAATTATTTTTTGGTATTTTGATTTTTTCCTGTCAGTATATATTATTTCTTAACTTCTATTGTATTGCAAAAATTAATCTCCTGATAACTTAACCCACTCTTACTTCTTGTGAAGCATATTCTTAGTTTGTATATGGGTCTCATGGAGAAATAAAAAAAAAAGGTACTTGCCTGATTAATATACAGAACGTAATATTTTCCAGGTGTCTTGTAGGAAGAAGTTTCAAGAAGTGCCATCATATGTGGTTCCTAATTAGCTATGTTAATGAGGGGCAGCAAAAAAATAGTGAGAGGTCACACATATGAATTTATGTCGGATAGGAGTATAATTTTTGAGGGTCAGATTACTTGCAAAGAGCTCCAGGCAAATGCCGGGATGGTTCCTTTGAAAGGGCACGGCCAACTTCCTTCCCCGTCCTTCCCTAATCCAATGAGACTGATGACCTCGCTGTCTGGTCTCCTTCCCCAACCAATCCAACCCAACTTACAAAGACTTCCTTCCACTGACAATCCCCACAGTTCTTTGGTTCCCAAAAATTGAATTATTCATGTTTGTAGCTGCAGTTTTGTCTTCAAGATGTCACCATAGGCTGCAAACAGAACAAAATTTTAGAATGTTCTTTTCTCTAATTCACATATTTCACCAATTAAATCCTTTCTTTGACAACTTGTAATTGCTCTTTCTAATAACATATGCTCTCTCCTTGATGAGTATATTAAATGAAAAGAACCACATGTTTTCAAAAACCATGTTTTAGCTCAGAGAAACATTTGGCAAACTCCATGTGTTTTAGGGAGAGGTCCATTTATAGAATCCCAAATCAAGGTTCCAAGATGAGCTAAGAATATATTATTCCTTCGTCTTATACCTCACATAATGATCAAGTATACACAGAGAAGTAAGAGGTAGCTGTGTGTGTGTGTGTGTGGGGGGGGGGGGGGGGGGCATAATTTTGTACACCATACACCCAGCACAACTAGCCGTTAGTGGCTTATAGTGTATGGCTTTAGTGGCAGAATTGAGTTTTGATGCACAGATCACCTGTACATGTGTAATATTAATTATTTTTAGTTTTGGAGACTCTGTGAGGATTCCACAAATTTTTGGTGATAAATTAAACTTCTTGTCATAGCTAATGATATGAAGGCAGGTTTAAAAAAAATTATAGACTTTTTAGATGAGGCCAAAGAAAGGAAAGCACATCTCTTCCAGACACTGTGGCTTTTTTTATATCTGTTGATTGATTGGGTTCATACACTCACAAAAGTTACTGCCGATACATACCATGATGCTGGTCATAGGTGTCTTCAGACCTAGCCCAACACCTGTGTCATTTCTGATAAGCCACCATTTGGCTTTCTGTGAGTGGTGGGCAGAACACACAAATAAAAGATGTTCCAGTTTGCTAGCTTTCGCAGCCAGTGACTCCTCCTCTCGAGAGGGCTGAAGGGGAAGGAAGAGTGGTGAAGGAAAAGGGCTGGTGAGGTTTAGCAAAAGTGGCAGAGTTCAGAAAAGTTGCCCAGAACCCCTTGTCAGGAGAGACTTAACTGGTTGGGGTGAGAAGAAAACACTGATTGTTGGAGACTGCACTGGGTGAGATCTGAAAACCCAGAACCTAAAGGTGGAAGATCTATAAAGTGTAAATCACCATTCTGTTTGCTTAAATTGGTGAGATAAAAGGAAATGACAGTCAGAATCATCATTCAAAATTGGTCACTTGGACTGGCAATTTGCAGTATATGTTGACATCAATGCATCAAACTATAACACACTTTATCCCTCTTATTAAGATGGTAAGGCACAGGCCACAGATAATAACTTTGTACACATTGTACAATTTTGCATAATTTTTCCTTGTCTGCTTACATAAGAGAGCAAAACAAACCCTGCTGGCAGATTAGGTGCATACTTTTTTGCTTACAGGGAGATTATGTAACAGCAGGACACCAACCATTAACTCTCCAGTTGTGACACACTGGTTCAGTGAACACACCTAATTCAATTATTTCTTGGTTTAGTTGTATATAAGTTTCAAACTCCATGATAATAGGAAACATACAGAAAACAGCATAAATTGTTAATATATGTTTTGTCTCCACAGCGTGATGAAAAAGGACGATTGCCTTCTCTAACAACTGTTTTACTGCAAGAGACTGACCGATTTAATAAACTGTGCCATACCCTGCATTCTTCACTCGACAATCTTCAGAAAGCCATTAAGGGCTTGGTGGTGATGTCTGAAGCCCTAGAAGAGATGTTTATTTCCTGCATGAATAACCAGGTAAACTTTGTGCAATTCATTTTATTTTTTCATATTGATCATTATTTGCATAGCATTTCCCTCAAAAATCTGTGAATGATTGTGGTTGTTATATAGCTGTTCGACAAAGATGACAGTGACACGTGTAAGAAAAGGTAATAATGATACCAGTTACAGTAAAATGTCCTATTCTCGTGGTGCAGCATCAACCCTTCACTGCTCGTGTCTAATCAATGACCCGAGAGTTTTTTCTTTTGTAGCTGATCTTTGACACAGTGAGAAATGAAAGTAGCCAGTCCCATTTAAATTCCTCTGTTGTATGATGGTTTGTTCAACTCTTTTTAATAGCACCATTATCCTCACTGTTTTGCTGTTGTGTGTGTTTCAACGTGATGCAACTACATATGTCATTATGTATTTCAGTGAAGTAACCCAACACAAAGTGACCTGACACGAGCATTTATGCATGATGACTGTCATTGTCTTTCATGTGCAACTCATAAGTTAATTTGTTATTATCACTTTTCTGACCAGTTACATGCTGTTGGAAATGTTCCTTGAATACAGAGAACGTTTCAATGTTGTTCCTCACGTCCTTTCAGAAAATGTACAAGTTTCTCACAGACAAAGAAATTATGTCAGAGCTGCTACAAACTGATGATGAACTGTCTCTGTCTCAGGAAAGTTCAGAAGGTGAAGAGGACAATATTGAACTAAGTGAGCATGACATGGATTCAGATGTGATTGCCTCTTGAAGTGATGAATCTTTCAATTCATTTGTTAGTAAAGATTGCTGTATGAGTAAAGAAAGGCTGACTTAATGGCATATGAAATCAGTTAGCCATAGGGGAAGACCAAAAAGCTATAACATCATTTCTTATAAGCCAACCACCTTAGCAAATGCTACACCACCAGAGCCTTCAATTGGAAATCTTTTCTCTTTACTCTTTATTTTGATGATTGATTGATGGCTGACACTGTTATGTACACAAATATGCACATAATGAAAAAATGTGGACAGTTTGACAGATCTCATGATGCCCAAGATACAGAATGTTTGCAGATGAATGCCTTTGTAGGTCTCCTGCTATACACAGAAATTTACAAAGCTTCTCATCTCTATTTCAAAGACTTGTGAGATATAGGGAGACTTGAAGTATTTGTGGTTATTAAGCCAAAATATAATATTTCTGTTTTTAATTCGCTGCGTACACTGTGATGATGAAAGTCCTAGAGATAGAGAAACAAGATTGATACGTTAGGTGCTGTGCATCAATGTATCAGATGATTGCAAGTTAAGTCATTGGAGTTGTATACTCCTGAAGTGTGTGCAACAATTCATAAGTAACTAATTAAATTTTAAGGATGGTGTTCCTTCCAACAATATATACCTCTAAATCCAAAGAAATATGGCATACAGGTTACTGCTTTGGTAGACTACAGAACATATTATATTACGAACTTTGAAATATACACTATGTGATCAAAAGTATCCGGACACCCCCAAAAACATACGTTTTTCATATTAGGTGCATTGTGCTGCCACCTATTGCCAGCTACTCCACATCAGCGACCTCACTAGTCATTAGACATCATGAGAGAGCAGAATGGGGTGCTCCGTGGAACTCACGGACTTCGAACGTGGTCAGGTGATTGTGTGTCACTTGTGTCATACATCTGTACGTGAGATTTCCACACTCCTAAACATTCCTAGGTCCACTGCTTCCAATGTGATAGTGAAGTGGAAATGTGAAGGGACACGTACAGCACAAAAGCATACAGGCCAACCTTGTCTGTTGACTGACAGAGACTGCCAACAGTTGAGGAGGGTGTAATAGGCAGACATTTAACAAGACCATCACACAGGAACTCCAAACTGCTTCAGGATCCACTGCAAGTACTATGACAGTTAGGCAGGAGGTGAGAAAACTTGGATTTCATATTCAAGCGGCTGCTCATAAGCCACACATCATGCCAGTAAATGCCAAGCGACGCCTCGCTTGGTGTAAGGAGCGTAAATGATGGACGGCTGAACTGTGGAAAAACACTGTGTGGAGTGACAAATCACAGTACACAATGTGGCGATCCGATGGCAGGGTGTGGGTACGGTGAATGCCCGGTGAGCGTCATCTGCCAAAATGCCAAAATGTGAAGTGCCAACAGTAAAATTCGGAGGCAGTGCTGTTATAGTGTGGTCATGTTTTCCATGGAGGGGGCTTGCACCCCTTGTTGTTTTGCATGGCACTATCGCAGCACAGGCCCACATTGATGTTTTAAGCACCTTCTTGCTTCCCACTGTTGAAAAGCAATTCAGGCATGGCAATTGCATCTTTCAACATGATCGAGCATCTGTTCATAATGCACAGCCTGTGGCGGAGTGGTTACACAACAATAACATCCCTCTAATGGACTGGTCTGCACAGAGTCCTAACCTGAATCCTATAGAACACCATTGGGAATTTTTTGGAATTCTGACTTTGTGCCAGGCCTCACCGACCGACATCGATACCTCTCCTCGGTGCAGCACTCTGTGAAGAATGGGCTGCCATTCCCCAACAAACCTTCCAGCACCTGATTGAACATATGCCTGTGAGAGTTGAAGCTGTCATCAAGGCTAAGGGTGGGCCAACACTTTATTGAATTCCAGCATTACAGATCGAGGGCGCCACGAACTTGTAAGTCATTTTCACCCAGGTGTCCGGATACTTTTGATCACATAGTATATGTAGGTACGCCGCAGTCAGATGGTCCTTTCAATAAACCAAACAAGCCTGCAGAAACAGTGAAACGTCTTGTTATTCCTCTAGATCAGGCTCGTCCAAGAACTGCGTCCGGCGGGCGCGCCCGCGCCCCACGGGCGCAAGACAGTGTAGTTCAGCAGCGCCCCATCCGCGACCGTGTGTCGCTAGTGTCGCCATAGGAGCGAGTTAGAGAGAGAGAGAGAGAGAGAGAGAGAGAGAGAGACCGCACAGCACCACTCTGCGCTGGACTGTCCCGTGGTCAAAAAAATGGTTCAAATGGCTCTGAGGACTATGGGACTTAACATCTGAGGTCATCAATCCTCTAGAACTTAGAACTACTTAAACCTGACCAACCTAAGCACATCACACACATCCATGCCCGAGGAAGGATTCAAACCTGCGACCGTAACAGTCACGCGGTTTCGGACTTAAAGCGCCTATAACCACACGGCCACCGTGGCCGGCTCCCGCGGTCTGATCTAACGTAAACAAAATATTCTATTTTAGAATTAATTTTATGTAAGGGATATAGAGTCTCATTCTTACTGTTAGTAGTTACAAGTAAGTGTTTTTTGTTATACTTCGTGCTACAATTTTGTGTATCCCTTTTCAGAGTTTAGAAATCGGATCCTTAGTTTGCTGTTTTGTACATAATAATTTTAACTGACAAAGTTTGAAAACTTATTAAAATAGAATTAAGGTTATAAAGCTCTTTTATTCTTAGAGTCAACATTGTTAAAGAAGACAATTAACATTTTACACATATTTCTTTTTCGAGGAAACGATTTTGTCTAGGCTTGGTACAATACTCCATGAGACTGCTAACCTCAGGAATTGGTCAAATTTTTATCGCCAAGTAATGAACGGTTCTTAGTTTTAGGAAGTTACACATAAGAAAGCCGTCCTTCAAGTGGATATGGCATTGTAGGTCAATCAGCTCTAGTTGAAGCACTTGTGAGACGTCCTCTGCCCAAAGGGAAAACGGGCGAACAAATATATCTATCGGCTTGCGTTCGGGCGGTCCACATGGCCAGCTAAGTGGCACGGCTCGGCCACTGCAGCAACATATGAATTCGCCTGGGGCGCTGACCGCAGGCAATCGCGGGCGCTAGCGCCCCAGGGGCACAGTCTGGACGAGCCTCCTCTAGATGGTACTAACAGAAATACAACTACTGACAATTGTTAGACCAGCATGCCTCTTGCAAGGATTCTATCGGAAAAGGTATTGACATTAGTAGAAACATTATGAAAGAAAAAAACTATATATTCCCCCACAATTTTTGCCCAGTAAACAAACAGCTGTAGCACAAGCCTGTTCAGTTTTGCAATAGATTTAACAATGGTGTCATGTATTCCAACCAAATCACATTCTGTTGTACTTATCTCCATGATGCATAATGATGGAAAGATCGAAGAAGATATGGGTTCTCAAGAAAAGCCAAAAGTTATAACATTTAACAGCCACACAAAAGGTGTTACTGACACTTGTGATCAGCTATGTTATAATCACAACATTGGCAGAAGAACAAGAAGCTAGCCACATTAGCATTTTTTTTTTTCATTAATTGATAAACATGTCTGCTCTGAATTCATACATCCTTTACAAACTGAGCTCTGGTAATAAAGTTACAATATGTGAATTAATGAAGAAAGTGGCAAAGGACTTGGGACTAATCAACTACACTGTTCAAAGGAATAACAGTTCTTAAATACACAGAAATCCATGACAAAAAATAAAGCTTTATCTAGCAGATAAAGGAAGTGGTGCCAACACACAATTCCAGCACGCGAGGATGTGAAGAACAAGACCAGCAAGAGAAGGAGGTGTCACATGAACCTGAGTATGAATGACAGCAAGCATTCCACAGTACATGTGATTTGCTCCAAACATGTGTGTAGAAAGCACACTAAAGTAATCTGCATGTCCTGTAAAGGTGACAACAAAGAATGAACATTTTATACCACATAACATGTAAAATATTATGCCTCTGTCACGTTACTGAAACTACATATTTGAATATCAATTATTTGGGAATAAATTATGATCAAAATACCACAGAAATTGTTATTATACTTTTAAAAGGGAAAACTACAGTATTCTTTATGCATTTCTTCATGGAATGGATGTTATCACTGCATAAGGAAGGAAGATACTATGCCAGAATGCTTAGCAGCAGTAACTAAGATGTCATTGTCTCACCACAGCAGAGATCATTTAGTTAAGTCATTGGTAATTGACAACTGGTATGTTTAACAATTAACAATGATGTAACACTTTTATTCTGCAAAAGTTTAGTCACAACCATTAAATGTATGGAACAGATAGGTATATGGTCTTCATATTCTAAATAAATTCCACATGGCATGTGACTTTAAGGCAAAAAATGGAGGGTGCCGTTCCATAGATGACATTCATGATAATATATTTTGTGTCAGCTCAAGATACATAGAATATTTAATTTTAAAGAATTTAAAATAAATATATGGCTACTGTTGCCCATTTATAGGTTTTTTGTGTATAAATTATTTCTATTTAATATTTACTTTATGGTTAGGTGGAATAGTCAGGGAAAAACAACTTTATTCTACATTTGAAAACATTTTTTCTATCTATCACACATTTAACGCTTTCTGCGCAAAAGTTACATTCATTAAAAGGAAATGTAGATCAGCATGTAAAATAAGGGAAAGGCAACCAGTCACCCATAGCAGACTGGTGGGTGGTGCGAACACACATGCAACAGAAAACAGTATTCACATTATCTCTCAAGCTCTTGCTCTTGCTCTTTTATTAGAAAAAGTACACACAATCACACACAGAATTACAAAGACACCCAAATACAACCTCCCATGGCAGTGGTTGGACTGATTACTGATAATCAACTATTGAGAGCTGATGCCTGAGCTAATGGACTTGGGGAGTGGGTAGGGATGGGCACATGAGGTAAGGAGGTGCAGTACAGGACATTGTGAGGCAGGTCATTTGACAGATGACTCAGTGGCTGCACAACAACATGATAGGTGTTCTGAGAATACAGCATATCAGCAAAATGTTGATTGTTTAAAGAATTGAATTCCTGTGTATGAAACATCTTCAAATGTCTGATTACTTTAGAAATGAATTAATGTGTTAAACATTTGATGGTAAGCATATAAGTGAGAAAAAGTTTAGAAATCATTTGAAATTATGGTTGAAGTTTGTTGGGAGTCGCTAAGAGTTCTCATTATCAAACGCTGGATCAATATTGTCTAGGTAATTTGTGCCCCATTTGTGCTCAAACATCTAAGTGTTTATGACTTTAAACATGTCATACAATGATATAATTTTGCAAGTACATTCAGTGATGTATCTAAACATTATCTGCATAGTGAGTTGCAAATAGAGTTAATAGTAAACAAGTAATAAAATTAAAATGCCATGCATGATGCTGAAGTTTTACTGCATGAAGAGCAAGAATGTAGCAAGCAGTCAAAGTTTTTCCTTACAATATATTGTGATGGGTGTCAGCAAGTGAAAGCTTCATAATGGTTTAAAATTACATGTTAAGCTTGTTGAAAGTCGCTAAGTGCTCTCATTCTCAAGCACTGGATCAATAAAATCCAGGTACCCGTACAGTGTCAGTAATGCTGCCTCACGAAAATGCACAGTTTCTTACTGTAATACTTGCTTATTATGTTAAACATTTAACATCAAATAATACCTCTTAATGATTAGATTATGACAGCATTTAAATTTTTTACTTCAGTCAATAATTACATGAAATATTGAAAATCAAAATTTTGTTGGGCCTAAAGCCATTTGATAAGCAACATGCAACTAGTATTTTTCCAGGATAGTCATTTAGTAATACAGATGAGTGAGAGAGAGAGAGAGAGGGGGAGAGAGAGAGAGAGAGAGTAGAGGGGGCAGAAATGGAGGAGAGGAAAGGAAAGGAAGTAGAGGAGGCAGGATGGTGAAGGGGGGGGGGGGGGGCAGGGAGAGAAAAAGAAAGAGAGAGAGAGAATGCAGCATGGGGAGGGGAGGGGGGGAAGAGTGGTGGGAGAAGCATTACACAATCTGAATGGGGAAGGAGTGGTGTGGGCAGAAGAAAGAATGAAAAAGGTAAGGTGAGAGAGTGGCAAACAAGTTAGTAGAGCTTTAGGAGAGACAGTTTCCACCTGTGCAGTTCACATAAACTTGTTGTGGAAGGGAATATTGAAATTACCATTGCAGTGGAGCAGCTGTTTATTATTTACATTTTATACATATATTTATTATTTATATATTTTATTATTATAAAGTTATTTATGTTGTCATGCTCAACATGTCTGGCAACAGAATGGTCAAGTTTGTGGCTTGTCACAGTTTGAGCAGACAGTTGTTTATTTGTCTTGCTCTCATAAAATGCTGTTCAGTAAATGTAGCAAGCACCCCCACCCCCCAATTCTCCAAATGTGGTCTCTCTCTCTCTCTCTCTCTCTCTCTCTCTCTCTCTCTCTCTCTCCTCTTTTCCCCCTCTCCCTTTCTCTCACCAATCCCTGTCTCTAGCAAGTTTTTGTTTTTGTTTTTGAGTCATCTGATGGAAGTCATGTCAGTTACATTATTCTTGTTCCCTAAAAGAGGCCAAGGTGTTCATCCCATTAAGAGTTAGTTACTTCCAAAAAATATGCATCATACAACTGATAAAACCAACTTCTAAATCCTTTTATACAGAAAGCTGTCATCTGCCATTCTATCCCTTTGGGACAATTTTGAATTAATCAAGTTGTATTATTTAAAACTGTCTCTGTTCTGTTATACCATACACATTGAAATAACCACACCCTCGAATTATCATGTTTAAGAATTTCATGGTAATAAATGCAGTAAAATATTTTAGTCAATATGTTTGCTCCCTTATCTTTATATTCATCATCACTTTCATTGTCATCACTAGCAGGAGAACAATTGTTGTTGTCACCATCTTCCTATAGGGTGACATCCTCTGTTCCATCCTGTGAATTTGTGATACCACATTTTTTGAAGAATTTTTCCACCAGTGGTTACAGAA
This sequence comes from Schistocerca nitens, assembly GCF_023898315.1. NCBI lineage: Eukaryota > Metazoa > Arthropoda > Insecta > Orthoptera > Acrididae > Schistocerca > Schistocerca nitens. The sequence continues at coordinate 355,154,223 of NC_064618.1, read as the reverse complement.
TGGTGTCCCATGCACTTTCCACCCACTTACAAATCTGGGACAAATCTGGACATTTGATTTTTCCTCTCGGTATGAACTTGTGGTTTTCATCAGCCATCCATTGTGTATATCAATGTTTAAGAGCAGCTTTGAATGGTTGATTTATACACACATCCAGTGGTTGCAGGATGAAAGTTAGGCCTCCAGGGATAATGACCAAGTCAGTTTTCCCTTTTTGTAATTTGTGTCGCACTTTGTTAGTTGTACATCCAGAAGCTGTCCAGGACCAACATGTTATGTAAATTCAGTAATGTACCAGGATGACGTTGCCAAACATGCATCACCCAGTCAATCACAAGGTCATTATCTATCCACTATTTCAGATTCACTCTCACAAATATGCCTTTCACTAATATTTTTGGAATAGTTTTCCTTTTAAATATCATGTAAGGTGGTAGCTTTCATTCATCGCCAGTTGCACGTAACATCACTGTACACATTTGCTTCTCACTGCCATTAGTTTGTATCATGATGCTGGATTCTCCTTTCCTGTTCACGGTGTTGTCGAGTGGCATCTCAAAATAGACTGGCGTTTGATCCGTGTTACCAGTGTGTGATAATATATAGGATATTCGCATTGCAGATTTATCACATAATGATGAAAATGCACTATTTTTTCCCCCTATAATTGCCTAGAAGCCATTGAATCATGGTAGTTTACTTTCTTCCTTGGCACATTTCACTCAACATTGCACATCTGTATTGTTGCTTCTCATCTACATATATACAGTATTTGACCTAATACAGAATTCCGATTTAAAATGGTCTGCTGCAGCTCGTTGGTATTCTTTCATATACTATGGTGTGAAGATGCCTAGCAAATGTACCCGGAAATTAGAGAAACGAATGTGAAATTCTGTTGTGATAACACTGGCTGCAGTACCCACTTAGATACATAAAATTGGTCACTGAGTATGCTTTGAGAAAAATGCATGTAGTTCCAATATAGTACTCTCTTTTTGACTTGAAAATGTTTGGTGTGATACCTTATAACATTTAAATTCAAAATGTGTAAGTGCTAAGGTACTATCAATAACCATAGTTTGCTGAAAACTGAATTTGTCTTTGAGAGCCCACTTTATGCCTCCTCCCCTCCTATACAGCCCAAGGTGTTGTGCTATATTGTCAATAATGGCTCCCAAAAGAGTTTGACAAACACTGGCCTTGGTGCTTCTGCTATGGTCTGTAATGGTATGCACTGCCTGTGCATTCCAAGGTGCCTGAAATCACAGAAATTATCTCAGTATGGAGCTAAACATCAGTAGGTAATATTAGCAGCTCGTTTATACTGCCTGCAAACCAACACACCAGGAAACATGTGGCGTTGTTCATTGTTCTGAACAGCGGTGATGACAAAGCGCCCTTATTCTTCATGCAACTATACCAAATGTACTGCCTCACGGAGTGATGTTCGGAAAGCTATTTTTATGTCTCTTCCAGGGTGCGAGTTAATGATGTGAAGGAAAACATCAACTGCATGTGATTCTGCTTCTAGAAGCCTATCATTATCACCCATATATCAACTAACAGTATAGGTTTCATGAGATAGTCCTTAGTCGGTCAGCAAACTGTTCAAAAACTTCTCCCGATCTTTGCCTATGGGTGGAAAGTTTATCACAATAATAACTGACACCCAGCATATTGTAATACCCTTTTGCTAGGAACTCAAAGCTATGTGCACTCTTCATTCAATCAATCTACCTGACAGAGGTCCCCAAACAATTTCAGACATGCTATGTTTAGTGTAAAACTGTCTGGCGATCAACAGATGCAACTTGCATTGCGAACATTTTGCAAAAATGTATCCACATTCTCTGTGCATTTTCCTGAGAATGAGGGTAAAGAATTAACAGCTGGGAAACTGCTTATAATAGTGAATGGTGACACTGTTGCACTAGCTTCAATTCCTCTAGCTCCATCAACTAACTTCAACTCCTCTAGCTCCATCGAGAGTAGTCTAAATATTTAAGTCTACAGCTTGCCTCCACAATCCACTGTTTTGATCTTCCAACTATACAGGGCTATTACAAATGATTGAAGTGATTTCATAAATTCACTGTAGCTCCATTCATTGACATATGGTCACGACACACTACAGATACGTAGAAAAACTCATGAAGTTTTGTTTGGCTGAAGCCGCACTTCAGGTTTCTGCTGCCAGAGCACTCGAGAGCGCAGTGAGACAAAATGGCGACAGGAGCCGAGAAAGCGTATGTCGTGCTTGAAATGCACTCACATCAGTCAGTCATAACAGTGCAACGACACTTCAGGACGAAGTTCAACGAAGATCCACCAACTGCTAACTCCATTTGGCGATGGTGTGCGCAGTTTAAAGCTTCTGGATGCCTCTGTAAGGGGAAATCAACGGGTCGGTCTGCAGTAAGCGAAGAAACGGTTGAACGCGTGCGGGCAAGTTTCACGCGTATCCCGCGGAAGTCGACGAATAAAGCAAGCAGGGAGCTAAACGTACCACAGGCGACAGTTTGGAAAATCTTACGGAAAAGGCTAAAGCAGAAGCCTTACCGTTTACAATTGCTACAAGCCATGACACCCGATGACAAAGTCAAACGCTTTGAATTTTCAGCGCGATTGCAACAGCTCATGGTAGAGGATGTGTTCAGTGCGAAACTTGTTTTCAGTGATGAAGCAACATTTTTTCTTAATGGTGAAGTGAACAGACACAATGTGCCAGAACTGCGAGCTCGCATCAATGATGCTTTCGAACTCATTGATGAGGACATGCTGCGCCGAGTGTGGGAGGAACTTGATTATCAGCTTGATGTCTGCCGAATCACTAAAGGGGCACATATCGAACATTTGTGAATGCCTAAAAAAACTTTTTGAGTTTTTGCATGTGTGTGCAAAGCATTGTGAAAATATCTCAAATAATAAAGTTATTGTAGAGCTGTGAAATCGCTTCAATCATTTGTAATAACCCTGTATATTTAGCCATAAATGTGACTACTTGTTTTGGAAAAGGCCCATTGCAGTCTTCACCATCATTCTTAGCATTGTTCTCTGTATGAGAGCACATGTTTTGAGGTAAGGTTACAGTAAAAGGGAGACCTAACAATTAACAGTTAAATAATAGTAGACCATAGCAAAATGTAAATTTCCCCACTCCTTCTCCTTGCTATGCAGGCACGTACACTTGCTTGCAAAGCAGCAACAGATTGCAAAAGTAGTGGCTAGTGACACTCTCATTCTTAAGCATCATTTGGAGACAGCCGCAGGGTGATGATGCGTCACAACAGTGTGGATAGCAGATCCTTGGATATGTGTTTGCAGTATGGTGATGACGATCCTTGAGTCAATACACAGACCTTCATGGCAATGGCAGGAATAGGTGGCAGCAAAACTGGATGCATCCCAGCCTCAGGCAGTGAGATGGTGGCAACTGATGATGGGCTGAAAAGGATTGCTTGGCAACTGCTCAGTGGCTGTGGCCAGCAGAATGGCAGAACAGGCCAAAGACAGCCTACATGAACTGGGTGTGTGCACCCACACACATATGCATGTGTGTCAAGCAGCAAGTATCACCGGATTGCTTTGTGTTGCACTAGTAGTTAACACAAGGCAGGTACAGCTAGCGGCCGTGCAAAAAGCTGCAATTTCCAACTGGATATATTAACATGAGGTTGTGGCAGCAATTGTCCATGAAGCAACCACTCTTTCCAGATTAAAATGTGGAAACTATCCCACTCATGTGACACGTTTGTGCAGAATGGTGGGTGTGGGCTGAGGTTTGAGTATCCTGAGCTTGTTTAGAAATAATGACCAGAAAAAGTAGGTAATAACACCAGAGTGCTTTTATGCATGATAAAGGGATGCAACCTGGGCAATTGGGGAAGCAGCCAGCTGCTTGAAATGTGGTCACTACAATGTAAGTCCTGAGAATAGTGTGGGAGTGCAGGAGATGACCATGTTATCAGATCGGAAGACAGCATCCAAGAAAGCGAAGCAACGGTGCTTCATCCCCAAGCTGCTCAACTCCAGTACACCACGATACCTTCTGACACCCTTATAGGGAAGGAATTGTGAACAAAGTCTGCAGTTATTTCCTTTTCTCGTATATCTTGCACATGAGGTGGAAGAGTTTTGTCTCATCTGGCTCTCTCAAGGCTATTAGTAGCTCTGATAGTATATCTCTACTCCTGGGCCTTGTTTCGACTTAGGTCTTTCAGTCTCAGTCAAATTTTTCTTGTGGTATCATATCTCCTATCTCTCCTTCATATATGTCCTCTTCCTTTCCTATGATATTGCCTCCATGATTATTTTCCTTGTGTAGCCCTTCTTTATATTCCTTTCACCTTTCAGCTTCCCCTTCTTTGCTTGGTACTGGTTTTCTATCTGACCTCTTAATATTCATACAACTGCTTTTCTTTTCTTCAAAGGCATACTTCATTTTCCTATAGGCAGTATCTATCTTTCCCAAAGTTACATATGCTTCTTTATTCTTACATCTGTCCTCAACCTGGCATGAAATGTGTGAAAGTGTAAAATGTGGGAAATAGCATTTTAAGCCATAGAAGTTACGAATCTGATACCCCATTGCATTTTCGCACTTTATGTATCACACATGTACACAACAGGTATCAAAATATTTGTGAGGCACTTGTTTATTACCTAATAAAGGTTTATTACTAATAAAAACTGTTGATGTAATGGAACTGGTAACTGTCTGGGAAGTAGAAACGTTTGAATCAATTTCACACATCATAATCCCTGTCTGTTGAAAAGGCTGCAGCTATCATTCATTATTTACATAGTGAAAAGCGGCACCAGTTACATATTTTTTCATGCATAGCACGAAGCGTTTCAAGAATTTTTTTTCTGTTGTCAAGTGCAATTATTTACATAAATATTTTGTGTGGTGTTTGCATATATTTTGTTCTGCATCTTTTGCACTGTAGTCATCTTTTTGAGGGTATCAGGTATTGTGTTTCCTCAGTTATGTAGAAAACCACACACACGCAAACTATCACTCACATTGTTTGTTTGTGTAACGTCACAAAAAATGCGTATGTAAATACTACACTTGACAACGAGAATAAATTCTCAAAACACATCTTGCTCAGCATGAAAAAATAAGTAACTGGCACTAAGTTTAAACCAAAAACATTTGAGCAATGCAAAGTGAGTGAGGGTGTCAACTGGTGCTACAAGTGGCCAAACGACAAAATACGAAAAATATAGTTCGAAAATATGATCATAACAATCACAAAACTGTGCATGTGCCATAGAGACAGTCTGAAAATGGTTGTGATTGGTCATGATATTTTTATTCGAATGAACCTAGTTACTCCCATCACCCACCATGCCGAACTGAGCTTGCCAGTGGCAGGAGACACAGCACAAATTGTTCCAACTTTTATTTGTTTACTGTTCAAATCCGCTGAGTAGAGCACCCTGCTGTCAAGAAACTTAACCACATAATGTCAGTAAATGCCGGCCAACACCATGCCATCATCATTTTACATCAATATTGTCTCCAAAAACATGTTTTCAGAAAGCGTAAATCACAGGAAATTTATAAATTTGTTGTCATGGGAAATTTATAAATACGTTGACACTAAACTGGGTGCAAATTAACACTGTGGACATAGGAAATTTGATGGGCGTGAAAAAATTTCATAAACAACGTGAAAATGTTAATTGTGGGAATGTAAAGGCAGGGTTATACTGCAATTAATCCTTATTAAATTATAACCATACATTAATTTCATAAAATATTGGGGGGAAAAAGTTCAGCATTACTAGCGACCGATACCAGTAGTAGTGTCAAAATTTTGTGACACTACACAGTTCCTCATTGCTTTTGGACTAAAACATTCTCAAGAGGCTGCTTTTCCAAAAATAAAACTGACACAAAGGAATTTACAAAAGAAGAGTGAAAGCAACAATCTTAGAAGTAACAGTAAAGGAAATTCCTGGATGGAGAAATGTACAAAATAAGCGAAAGGTAATCACTCACTGATAATGGATCGATGCATGAAGCACAGAAATGCATAACAGAAAACAAAGTTCGCACTAGCTTTCAAGCACTACCTCATTACACAGGCAGGTACACATGCATTTGGCATGACAGAGCAGTTGTTAGGTGGAACTGATGTCAGGAGTAAGTTAGTGGGGAGGAGGAGGTAGAGCTGTGAAAGGATGGCTGACTGCTCAGAAGGAGGCAGCAACACCTTGTGGGTTAGGAATAACACCAGGTACCCAGTCTGCACAACATCCTGGTCCATCTTACCTCCCTTCTCCACCCGCCCACTGCATTTTGCTCAGTCGCTGATGATTCCACAACTGCACACACTCTCTAGCACTTCCTCAACTGGCTGAAACTGATGTCCAAGCATGTCTTTCTTCAGGTCACCGAAGACATGAAAATCACGAGGTGAAAGATCCAGGCTGTACAGAAGATGTTGCAGTGTTTTCCAATTAAATCTCTGAAACATATTGTGCAACTGGTTGACTGTCTGACAACATCCCTGGGTGTTTTGACTTTATGGTGCATTTGCAGTTTCTGCAAAGTGTCTTCATAGTGCTGCACAATGATTGTGGTTCCACGATCAAGGAAACTGAAGCCCTTGCAATCGAAGGAGAAGGTCATCATGACCTTACAAGAACTAGTGTGAGCAACTTTGGATCTCTTGGGTGGAGTGGGGTGGGAGATGTGGGATCCTCCACTGCTGGATTTGCCGTTTACATTTGGGCTCGAAATGATGATGCAGGGTCGCCATAAGTTTCCCCAAGTGAAATTCCCTGATATTTCCCTGATTTCCAGACAAGTTTTAGCAATTTTCCCTGACAAATTTTGAGATCTCAAGGATAAGTTAAGAAGTGAGTTGACAACCTCTCTTTGCAGCTACTGTACAAGAAACAATGGTGTAAACAAGGAAATATCTAAAAAAAAAAACTTGCAAGCAGGTGACGTTTCCTGATGTGAGCAAAAATCTTACGTATTAACATCAACATCTTTTGTAATGAACTGTTTTTAGATGGAAAAGCAAGCTTCATTAAGACCATTGATATTATTTTACTTCAATAAAATGAAACATGTTTAGTGACAAAAATACGCGTTTCTTTGGAGTCACAAGACAGATTTAAAATCCCTTCTCTGATTTCAGAAATAACCTCAGAAAAAAGAAGGCCATGAAAGAAATGTATAAGGCAGGGAAGAATTGTGTAAACCAGTAGGTACTCTAGGTGACTGCCAATAAAAGATGGGTTCTGTTATGTTCATTACTGTCGGTTATTACCCACTGTGTTATATCTATTACTTTACAGGTATTGTGTGACTTTTCTTTTGAGAAATATATGAGTACATAGCGAACAAGCTGCCAGCAACTGACACAATTTTCTTCTTCTTATCATCCATACTTTCTAATAAATGAACTACTTTTGAAGTGCCAAAATGTACTAGAACAAATAAAATGTCTATAAAACGCCACACTGTGCACCGTACTTGCAGTGAGACAGTCATAATTCCTTAAATCCATCACCCATGACCTCTGGTCTGCTGAGGAGCACCACAGCCCTGGGTCCATGGATAAACCATAAAAATTCGCTACATTACACCACACATTCTTTCACACACTCACTCAGACATAATGTGTGCACACATGACTGCCATCTTTGGCCAATGCATCTACAGTCTCTAAGAATCAGACCCAAACAAACCACTCCTCATGCCTCCCTGCCTCTCATCAGCAGCTGCTACGCTAGATGCTAGAAGTGGCAGCAGCACTGACTGCAAGCTGAGGGGAGTGGTAGCAAAATGAGAAGCAGTAGTAATGAGGGAGTAGGGAAGTGGCGCATGTGCTCAGCTGCACCCAGCCAGTGACAATGTATGACACTTCCGTAAATAAACAATTCACCTACTGAGACAAAAACGAAGATTTTTCCTGTGGTTTCTTCAAATTTCCCTGATATTTTGCTGATATGTTTGAAGTTCCCTGATTTCCCTAATTTCCAGAACCTGTGGCATCACGTTTCATTCCCCATGAAGATATAGGATGCATGCCCTTCCTCATGGTTCTGCAGAAGACGACTCAGATTTGGTGTCATTCTGTTCAGCTTTTATCCCTCTATAAGGTTACGTGGCACCCACTGTGTGCAAACTTTGCAGTACTGCAAGTGGCCTTTGATGCACAAAACCATGGCAAATGCTGCCCTGAACATAAATTTCATCCTACATGATTCGTTTGTCTTCCAAACAAGGCCATCAATACACCCCATCACTTTAACAGTATGGCTCAATGGGCCTGTCTTGGGTTTGGATCATCTTACAGTGATATGTACCCTTCCCAGAATCTCCTCTGCCACTTGTGCACACACGTCAGGGACATTAAGTCTTCACCCTACACAGCAGACAGCCAATGGTGAATTTCATGTACATCCTAAGCTTCCGGAAAATGAGCCACTCCTCTCTGTTCTTCTTTGCTTACCTCCACATCAATAGCTGGATGAACACACTCTACCAGTCTGCTAACAACCAAGGTCATAATCCAAAAACTGCATGCACCCATGATCTGGCACTATGCTGTTGCCCAGCCACAGCAGTAGCAGTATCGAAATGTAACAACAGTGGGGACACCTGTCTTCTTCAGCATCTCTGTATCTCTCTCTCTCCCCCAAACAAACCTGTGACCATTTGTGCTGCCCTTTCCTGTATATGTTCAGTATCCCCTGTTGGTCCTAATTCATACAGGTCCCACATACTTCAGCAGTTTTCTAGAATGGCTTGCATGAGTGATATATTAGCAATCTCCTTTGTAGACTGATTGCCCTTCCCCAGTATTCTGCCAAAAAATCGAAATCTAACATCTTCTTCACCCACGACTGAGCCTAAGCGAATATTCCATTTCAGATATTATTACACTCAAATTCAAATATTATTACACTCATGTATTTGTATGAATTGGCTGATTTCAACTGTGATTCATTGATATTATAGTCATATGATACTACATGTTTTTCATTTCATGAAGTGCACAATTTTACATTATCGAATGTTTAAGGCACGTTGCCAATCTTTGAACCACTTTAAAATCTTATCAAGATCTGACTGAATATTTATGTAGCTTCTTTCAGACAGTACTTCATTAAAGAAAATTGCATCATCTCCGAAAAGTCTGATGTTACTATTAATATTGTCTGCAAGGTCATTAACACACCATGAACAGCAAGGGTCCCAACACACTTCCCTGGGGCGCACCCAAAGTTACTTCAACATCTGACAATGACTCTCCATCCAAGATAAAAATTCTGTGTCCTCCCTTCCAAAAAGTACTCAATCCAATAACAAATCTTGCTTGTTACCTTTTATGATTGTATTTTTGACAGTAAGTGTAAGTGTCTTAAAGAGTCAAATGCTTTTTGGAAATAAATATTTTATTTACCCACGTGTGTTGATCCAAAGCTTTCGATATGTCATGTGAGAAAAGTGTGAGTTGGGTCTGACATGATCGATGTTTCCAGACTCCATGCTGGTTGGCATGGAGCAAGTCATTCTGTTCGAGATACCTCATTACATTTGAGCTCAGAATAGGTTCTAAGATCTACAACAAATTGACATCGAAGAGACTTGGCAGTAGTTTTGTAGATCACTTCTAATACCCTTCTTGCAGATGGGAGTGACCTATGCTTTCTACTGGGCACAGTTTTTTGTTCAAAGACTCTATGATAGATTACAGTCAGAACAAATTCAGTGTAGAATCTGATAAGGATTCCAATGGGCCCTGGAGCTTTGTTCAGTTTTAGGAATGTCAGGTTTCTCAATACCACTGAGACTAATACCTATTTCATTCATCTTTTCAGTGGTATGAGGATCAAATTGGGGGAATTCTACTAGGTTTTCCTTCGTAAAAGAACATTTGAAAAAAGTTTTCCGTTCCATCAGGAGGTGAGTCTGGCAGGCAATAAAAAGATCCAATTAACATTTTATGCCCACTGCTGATACTGAGTCTTGCCAAAACAATTTAACATTACAACGTTACTATGCGTTAATTTATTCATCGTAGCTGGCAGTCTGTCACAGCAAAAGTCCTGGAATACAGCGACTGTTAAAAAAATAACTATAGAGTTATTTAAATAATTAATCCAGTATAATGTTTCTGCTGAACATTTATTACAGTCTCAAAGTAAATACAAGCATCTTGACAAATCTGAAATAAGTTGTAACATATGTACAATAACAAAATAAATCATGGTCAATAAGCTACAAGCTTTCTGTCCAAATACACTCAAAGTACTGACACCCTTTGCCAACATGGCTGTAACTATTTATACTTTCTTAACAATCCTCAGCATTGTTTAGAATCATTTTTGGATTAATTAACAATTTAAATTGACATATAAAAACTGAAAATACATATATAAATGTATGTTTACTCCAGAACAGCTAGGACACTACGATATTAGCACATGTCTGTTATTTTATTTATTTTCATATTTTATTAATTACTAGTGGTTGCCTTCATGGAAAATGTTCCCTTCATTTACAGAGCTTCTATTCTTTAAGGTAATTGGGGTGTAATAATTAGTTTAATAACAATAATTTTTTTAGACAAATTACATATTTTGTTTACTTTTGTGGTCCTGAATTAGGCTGGAAAATGTTCATTTTAAGTGGGTCTTAATGGGCTGTTACGTTTCAACATGCAGCTTCCACTTCTGTCTCAGTGGATCTTGTCTGCTGTGACAAATGAACCACCTGCATTTCCCATTAGCCTATCCTTCCAATAAACACTTTAATATTCCCCAGAACTCTCATGGCTATCTATTTCAGGTTTCAACCAACTTTCTGTAGGTAGCATTAGTTGCTTTTCATGAGCCCTTTGAACTCCGGCACCTTGTTGCAAATGCTTCAGCAGTTAACCACTGGGATTTTAATACTTTTGCCTGTGTGTGTGTGGGGGGGGGGGGGGGGGGGGTATTTCATTCAATCTTACACTGATACTTCTGGGTATCATGCAGCTATCGTTACCTGGATTGGATGGAGACTTGCCTAATCTAAAAAACCCTATGTGCACCCCACACACTGTCCACCATCTGGTTAGCAGCCTCTGATGCATAGTGCACATCTGATGCATTAGAAGGACCCCACTGTTCTCAACCCTAAGGCACAAGACCAGGAAGCTGCAGCCTGACTTGTCACTGAAACTTTGAAGCCCCTGGTTCATTCCTTCCACTTAACTCAGAAGCAAGGGACCACAATCATTTCTGGGAATGATGTTGCAAATTATGCTTTGTTCCACAAAGCTAGTCTTCTCATCCTTCTCTGCCAGTTTCTGGAATGATCCAAGTATGACCTCAAAGCCCAGATGACAGTCATCATTTGTTCCAACATGTGCCACAATCTGCAGTTGGTTGCACCCTGTTCCCTCAATGGCTGCTGGAACAGCCTCTTCAACATGTTGAATGAACCCTCCAGGCATATACAATGTTTGAACCTGGAGTCCTTTCTGCCACTTGCTGCCACTTCCCTAAGAGTTACCTTCATTCACCATATGTTTGAACTGCCGATGATCAGTAGGCTCCTACCCTTTGCGTTTGCCTCCTCTTGACACCAGACAAAATAGATTTTCCCAAAACAGGTGAAGTGAGTCTGACTGGCTCAGTTTCAGTTTCAGTGAAAGACTGCACCTCAAACTTGTTGGCTATGGGGATTGGTATAACACCCTGAGTCCTCCCTGGTCCCCATCCATACTCTACAGGACACCCCCATCTACCATTGAAATGCTACTCAAAGTCAGTTATGAATGACTAATGACAGACCCTGTACTTTCTGCATAGGACAGGATCCTCAGGAAAGGATCGTACTTAAGATACCTTTCATACCAGTACCACAGGTACATGACTCTCGGCAGTTCTTCCAAAACATCCACTCACAGCAGCTTCCAATCATTTGAAAGTAGTCAGGGCAACTTCTGAATGCTTATAAACATCAACCAACAAATCCCATGTTTAAGAACAGCATTCACAGTAGGACTACATTTTGGCTGGTTCAGTATATTAAAGGGCAGTGAAAAAATAATGTTAAAATCAGCCTAATGATTATGTTTTAATCTGTTGAGCTAAAAAACTATTAATTCCCTACAAGAACTGAAGCAGATACACAAAATGAGATTTCTATTAAGGCTCCAGAAAAATATGTGTTACAAATTACTACTTTCCTAAAACTTTCTAAGGTTAATTTAGTTGTCAGCAAACTCAAAAATAGATTTAATTTATGATAAATGCAGATAATATCTATTCCTCTTTAAGGAAAAACTAGGTGTAACACAATATGTTTCTTACAATATCTGCTACAGTAATGAAATCACAAAAGCCAATTTACTATATATTAGATTATACACAGGAAAATGATAACTTCCAAAAATTCTCAAAAATGCACATTTACTTATATTGAAATACGATGAAATTCAGGATGATCTATTCTTTGGCAGTAACTGTAAAACACAAATGCTGATTTGCTGTGAAATGATCTATCCAAAATACTCTTTCCGGTAACGTATAAAACTATAGTTCTGTAAGCATACAAAAACTCTCAAAAATAACCTTTTTCTCACATAATTATACAATGAAATTAGTTAGTGAGTGTTTTGAAGGAGGATGGTCCTACTGTTCTCAAAAATTTTAAATGAACACAAGTAAGTTTAAACCTAAATCTGATGATAACTATGAGTTTATCGAGGCACTCGCAAATATTCAAAATTTCACAATATATCCCACTACAAATTGGTAATGATAGAATCAATGAAAGATTATGCTGAAGTCATGTGAACAGTAAAATATGTGAATCTAGAATTTCAACTGGCACACAAATCTTGTGCATGCAGTCTCACACAAAGAAAAATTCCAAAGTCAGATTTTACATATAAATAAATGTGTGAATTGCACAGATTTTTCACTTAGCAGTCTCTGTGCCAACTTCTACATTGGTGTGCTGAAGCAGAACACTGCAACATGAGTCTATCTCAGTCAAAATTGCAAAAATTTGTAGCGCCAATAAAGCATATCTTCTGCCTGTTGCAGCTAACAATGCAATGTTCTAGGGCTATACTGAGTTTTTCTGAAGACTAGCAGAAAATGTGAAGACAGCTACCCTCACTTTTGAAGTCTCTTCACAGCTATCGATTTGGAGCACCATTCTGACAATTGACTGGAGCCCTCTGTCTGAAGCTGAGTGGAGGGTCAAAACAGAGGCCCTGGAAGCCCTGTGATGAGATCAGCTGTACTCTACATAAGAGACTTGTAAAGTCTCCCTGGATAGCTCAAGGTATCCACTATGCATCAGTAGCACCCACTTGAGTGGCAGAGTATGTGTGGAATGCGTATTTTCTTTTTTCTTTGTTTTAAATTAGAGGGAACTGTAAAACACCCAATAGCAAAATCATCATCAGGTAAACCAATTATTTCAATAGACTGGTTACTAAAAGCACAGAGTGATAATCTCAAAACATTTACTCTTAAATGCAAGACAATTTTCATTAAGTCCAAGAATTCATAACTTTCCTAGAAATTAGTTGCTCCCATATCACACTTGGAAACAAGCTGTTTAAACCTAATCAAATGCCTTGAACAGTTAGTCCGACAACCTGCTCATCAAAGAAGTACTTTAGACCTCATAAGTACACACAGTTCTGACCTTTACGAGAGAGTCCCAATGAGAGAGGAATAATCGAATATGAAGCTTTTACAGAAATAACAGTTGCCAAATGCAAAAACATTACCAACAAAGCTAGGATAGCATTTGTGTTTGATCACTGATGGAGGGGCATTATCAGCTTAAAATGACATGAAAAATGTAAGGATGAAAGTAACTTTTACATGATATGTCACTGCCAAGTATCAGCTCAATGAAACCTGGACCATACATAAAAATAGTCACTACTGTACAGTACAGTACAGTGCAGTGGAGATGGTAACTGAATGAAATATGCAATAGATCTTACACTTTTATTGAAAGAGAATTATTACAGCAAGGTCACCACAATTTATGATGATCCCCTGGACATTACCAAAGGTGGGACATGATTCTTAATATGGTGCAGCTGCAATGTAATCCCGTACTGGCCACAAGGTTGGTAAGGTGTACTTGTGGTAGTGCATTCCATTCCTCCACCAGCATGACTGATGACTGACAACTGTTGGACAGTCATTGAAGCGTGTGGATGTGCTGCAATACATGTCCTCAACATGTCCCAGATGTGCCTGATGGGATTTAAGTTGGGTAAACGGGCAGGTCAGCCCATTTGCTAAATGTCCTCTTATTCAGAGAGCTCCTCCAGCTGTGCTGTTTGATGTAGCCACACAATGTAATCCTTAAAAATTAATGGGAATGCACCCCAGAAATGATGCACATTGGGAAGGAATGCAGTGTCACAATAACATAGACCAATGAGTGTACTGTGTTCAAAGATTTGGAAGTCAATATGCACAAACAACAGCCTTTCTGAGTAGCTTATGTGGAAAGCTATTTCCAAATAATGATATGAATTTATTGTGGCCTAGATTATGTTATGTTAGCATCTGCTTTATTATAAATTACATCCCAGGCCAGCAGGTCATCTCCTGTAAACTAATTTTAAGAACATTTGTCCTGGAGTCATTAATTATTCTAACCGATTTCCACTAAGGAGTATCCATACTCTAAGGCACTATGTTATTTACTGTAACTAACTGAGCATAATGGTCAGTGTTAGCATTCGTTACTTGGGGAAACAGGTATTTTATTGCTTTGAATGTCATCAAAGAAGACATTATCAATTAGGGTCCTACTGTCTTGAAATAAGCTAACATTACTTTTCTGTGCATTCTTAACCATTTTGTGGGACCCGTCTGTTATTTTCACTCCTTTCAAAACAGGGTGCCTGAATCCTGATCTAATGTGCCTCTCTGACACGAGTAACCACAGTGATCTTGCTATGTGTGATGGTGCACACCCCTTCCCCCCACCCCACACCATATATATTACCTGCAAGAAACTCAGCCAGTATTTCCCTCTCCTATTCAGATGTAGGCCATGTCTAGTGCATTTCCATCCCCCAACTGTAGCAGCTGGCACTGCACTCATATGTGATTTCATTTCAGTCAGCAGCAGCCTGCTCAACTCAGTGTCCACATAGCTCACAGCAATCTTTACCGATGGCTGGTCATGGCGCTGCAAGAACTCAACAAAACTCACATTTCTGTGTGTAGGTGCTACTCCTATTTCACCCAGGTCACGTCTAATGCTGTAATTACTGCTCTTAGCCAGGCTGTTCCCTGCTTCACCAACTATAATAAGCTGATCCTCTTTCCCAAAACCTTTGCACAAATTCCGTATGTCCTCTGTCACCTGGCTAAGGCTAGCACTTGAATACTTGTGACCTGGTACCCTGTTCCTACTTTGCCCTGTTCCATCTGGCCTACACTCCTCTGATGACTACTACCTAACAGCAAGACTCTTTTCCTTCCTACTCTCTTTTGGTACTGACCTACACTGAGTTTCTTTGCTAGGAGTCTGCTACACCCTACTGTAACCTTTGTGTCCTACTTCAGGTCTTCATCATCATCTTGGACAGTTTCCAGCCTCTGGCCTGGTCTGTATGGAACATAGGCCTCTTCATTGTCTTCTGTCTTGCCACCATCCCTCCTACTTCAGGCAACAAGTAATATTTATGCCGTACTGTCAGCTCAAATGCAGATGTAGTTGAAGAGCTGTTCTCGTCTCGCTCATTGCTTGTTACCTTTACCCAGTTCCCAAGAGCTTGTCCCTCTACAACCTATCCAATTCAAATTTTGCATGGTCTAATTCAGCCTGAAGGGCACAAATCTTTACCTTCTTATCAGTGACTCTCTTGCCTTTTTTGCAAAGCCTACAGTTCCATGAGAGACCTCGTTGACTTCCCCATTCAGTTCCCAACTACTATCACCCAAGTGTAATTCCAACTGCAGTCTATGTAACCACTCCTTCTTTGACTATTCTATGTCAACATCCACTTATCACACATTGCAACACAGGTTCCACACTTGAAAAAAGCATTAGAATCAGTTAACACCCTTTACACTACAAGAATTTTCATTACTTAGCAGTAAAAATTGGGCATACAGGTTAGTGCTTCAGGTGTATGACACAACATAAAGAGTTATTTATTTCTGCTTACAACAAGAACATAGCAGTCACTCAAATGCAGTATCTGTTAATTACATTAATCACAACAGAATGTAACCGTACTGTATGCAAACTTATCGTAAGCAACTGACTAGTGTGAAAGATTCTAAATCAAATAGATTAAGAGTTACATTACTTCGGTAACCTTTAAGAAGGTTTTAATTACTTTGGGTGGATAGGATACTACATGTAATGGTATGTGTAGCACATAATTATTTTAACATACGTGATAGTCCATGTATAGAGGCTCTCTCAGGAGAAATGGTCAGTATTCAGAGATATGACAGGAACGATCATTTGAAGCAAAAAACTGAAAATGGACATGTGCCCTATTCCAAATGGTTTCTGAGATGGAACATATTTAAAGTTAATTTTGTATGTTTTTCCTGAACAACACAAAATTTACGGCATCTAGAGAAAACGTATTGCAGTATAAAATTACAGTAGATTAAATTAACTTTAAAAAGGTTCTATTCATTTTTTCTCAAGGAATTACGGGTTGCCTGAAGAGAGTGGGTAAATACGGAAAATCTTGTGCAACATGCATGCATTGAGTTGTAGGTAAGTCAGTTTGTGGTAGTTTCCCAACTTCATTTATTTATTTATTTAGCGTCCAATAGATCACACATGTGATATACGATTTGTCATTTGATTACACGTAACACATAACACATACACATAATAAATTGACTAACATATATAAACAGCAAACAAATTACATACACATAGTACATAAGTAGTGTACAAGAACTTATTACCCAAAAAACAAAAGTACGTGCTAACGATAAACAATTTTAGATAATGAACTATGCCTTATACACAAAATGTGTTACGGATATACACAAAACGTATTACGGATATTTAACAGATTTTTCCTAAGTATCATAATTACAAAGTTGAAAACATCATTAAATTAGTCTGAATTTTTTAAAAAATAAGTAGGCTACAGGTTTCAATCCACAGTCTGGACACAGGTATTCATTTACACTGTAGTAGCATTTTTCCATAAAGTATTTTTTTACTTCATGCTTGAAATTATTTTTGCCTTTCAATTCTTTAATTTGAGATGGAAGTGCATTTAAAAGCTTTATTCCTAAGTGGCTAACATGTTTCTGACTTCTAGTTTTTGCTACATAGGGAATGTGGAAGTCTTTACAATGCCTTGTATTGTAATCATCATAGCCTGAGTTGGTTTGGAGATTGCAGTTATTTTTACTTATTTCCAGGCATTTAAAAATATATATTGATGGTATTTGTAGTAACACGGTTCACGTTTTCCGTCGCACTTCCGAGTAGACCAAGAACTGTCTCATAGGTATGCCCGATGTGAACTGACTGGGCACGGCCCGTGCTGCCTGAGTTGTTGTTGTTGTTGTTGTTGTTCCGCTGGCAGAGGTCACAGCCGAATTCTCGCATGCCCTCTGGTGGACGGGACTCTATTTGCGGCAACTACCGTCCGTGACGCGCCATGCCGATGTGCGCCTCCCGCGATCTTTCTGGATGATCCACTGCTTCGGAAGGCGGAGCGTCGTGCAGGAGTGACGACCGCCACGTCCATCGGAAGGCTGGAGTCAAGGGGATCTGCCAACCCTTGAGCCGGAACCTTCGAATACGGCTGAAAGTGACCCACACGAAGAGGTCCCCATCGTCCCACCACCAGAACCCGGGACAGAACGGGAGACAGGCCGTCGAACTCTGGATCCTGGTCCACCCTGGGAGGGGCAAGACCCAGTGGCGGGGACGATGGGGAAGGGATGACCACAGGTGAACCTGCCTGCTGAGAAACCGGGCCTGCGAGGGGGGCCGGCTCTCGCTGGGGCATCGCTAATGATGGCGATGTTGGTGCTGGAGCGACTGGAGGCTGCCAAGGCTGAGAGCCATCACAGTGCGGCGGAATCACAGGGGGGAGGGGTGGTAGCATCCCCTGAGAAACCAACACAGGTGCCGGCAATGGGGAAGCCAGTGCCCGAGGGGTCGGAGAGTGGGGGCCCAAACGTGGACGAAGCTGATTTTGGTGACAACGTACCTTCCGGTCCCCCATCTGCAAGGTATAGAGCCGGCGGCCATGTCGACGCAGGACCACTGCTGGTATCCAACGTGAATTGCGACCAAAACCACGTGCCCAGACCGACATACCCGGTGGAAAGCCGGGTACTCTGTTTTGTGAAGACTGGCGAGGACTGGGCCGAAGGAGTTGCAGCAGAGTCCAAGGTTGGCGCACGTGGAGCAGCTCTGCGGGGCTGCGTTCTCCCATAGGTGTGGTCCGGTATGCCGTCAGGAAAAACGTCAACACCTCCTCCGCAGGAAATTCGTGCACATACTTTTTCATCTGTGTCTTAAACATGCGCACCATGCGCTTGGCTTCCCCATTCGATTGTGGATGAAAGGGGGGACAGCAAAAATGCCGAATACCGAAGCGCCTACAAAAATCCTGGAAGGTCTGCAACATAAACTGAGTTCCATTGTCCGAGACCAGGGTGACTGGCAGACCTTCCACAAAAAAGATTTTTGTTAGTGCCTGGATTACAACCTCTGAAGTGGTTGAGGAGCAGCGAACCACATATGGAAATCTGGAATAAGCATCAATGACAGTGAGCCAAAAGCCATTGAGAAATGGGCCTGCAAAATCGATGTGAACACATTCCCATGCCTGGGTTGCAGGCGGCCATGAAGAGAACGCTGACCTGGGAGATGCCTGTTGGCTCGCACACTGGGAACAGGCGGCCACCAAGTGCTCAATTTCTCTGTCAATACCGGGCCAGTACACATGTCTGCGAGCCAAGGTTTTAGTACGGGAAACACCCCAGTGCCCCTCATGTAATAACATGAGGACTTCCCTTCGCAAACTTGCAGGAACAACCACGCAGGAAGCTGTATCATCGGTAGCCAGAAGGAGAACTCCTTCCAAGACGGAGAGGCGGTCTCGTAGAACAAAATAATTACGAAGAGGGTCCGAGGCCCGGCCTGGAGGCCTGTATGACCACCCCTGCTGAATGAGGCGAACCACTTGCTGGAGAACCGGGTCAGCTGCCGTTTCCATGGTGACTCTAGAACTAGTGATCGGGAAGCCATCAACCGCTTGGCGGGACGCCACATCCAAATGAAAACACATAATCTCCTCTCGATTGAACTTAGGATCCGGGCCCACCGGAAGACGGGAAAGAGCGTCTGCGTTGGCATGCTGTCCGTTAGGGCGAAAATGAATGTCATAATGGTACTTAGAGAGGAACAAGGCCCAGCGCTGTAGTCTGTGGGCCGCCCTATCCGGAATCTGAGAGGCGGGGCCAAATAACGATATTAATGGCTTATAGTCAGTGATTAACTGAAACTTCATGCCATACAAGAAAGGGTGAAACTTGGTAACAGCATAGACAATGGCCAAAGCCTCTTTTTCCACCTGGGAGTAATGGGCCTATGCGGGACTAAGAGTTTTAGACGCAAACGCCAGTGGCTGCTCGGAACCATCTGAGTTGCGATGTGCCAGGACCGCCCCTACCCCATACTGCGAAGCATCTGTAGCCAGGACCAACGGCATATGGGGGTCAAAAGTAGCCAAACACGGCGCCAACATGAGGAGGCCTTTCAATGAGGTGAACGCTCGCATGCAGGCGACCAACCAAGAGGAACACCCTTGCGCAGAAGGCAGTACAGGGGGCGGGCGATGGTGGAAGCCCTGGGAATGAACCGGTGGTAATAGGCAATCTTGCCTAAAAAAGCTTGTAACTCCTTCAGCGAAGCGGGCCACGGAAGGTCGACGATACCTTGGACCAAACTTCCTAGCGCCTGGACGCCGTGCCGAGAGATTGTGTAGCCCACATACTCAATGGACGGTTGGAAGAAGTTTGACTTACACAGGTTGCACGCAAGCCCACGGACCTGAATTTGAGAAAGATGGTGCGAAGGTTGTGCAAGTGTTCCTTCGTGCTGCGGCCCATGACAATTATGTCGTCCAGGTAATTAATACAATGAGGGATTGTTGACGTGACGTGCTCAAGATAATGCTGGAATATCGCCGGGGCACTGGATATCCCGAAGGCCAACCGCTGGTATTCGTAAAGGCCAAACAGGCTGTTGACAACCGCCAGCCCTTTGGAGTCCTCATCAAGAGGTATCTGATGATAAGCCTCCGAAAGATCAATTTTCGAAAAATATTGGCGGAGAACAATTCATCAGCACGAGGCAAAGGATAGGTGTCCACCACCAATTGGGAATTAATGGTGGCCTTGAAATCGCCACAAAGACGTAATTTTCCCGAGGGTTTCCTGACAATAATGAGGGGTGAAGCCCACTCACTAGAAGAAATGGGAAGAACGACCCCTAGGGCTGTCAGCCGGTCTAGCTTTTCTTTTACCTGAGGGCAGAGAGCCAAGTGGATCTGCCTCACGTGTAGAAAATGAGGGCGAGCCGACGCCTTCAACGTTAAGTGAGCTTCAAAGTCTGAAACACACTCCAGGCCCTCCTCAAAGATATCTGGAAAGTCAGAGATCAAAGATTCTAATGATTGATAGGGAACGTCTTCGGAGACCAACTGTATGGTGTCAGTGATAGAAAACCCGAAAGCTTGAAAGGCATCCAAGCCATAAAGGTTAGCGGAGCTCGCATCACTGACAACAACAAAAGTAATAGGCCGAGTGACTGATTTGTAAGTCACGTCGGTAGTGAATTGACCCAGTAGGGAATTAACTGTTTACCATAACCGCGTAGACGCCGGTAAACTGGCGCCAACGGGGACGACCCAAGGTCGGAGTAAGTTTGTGCATTCAACAAAGAAACCGCCGCGCCCATATCTACTTGCAGTTGTAATCGGCGCGACCGGACCGACACCTCGATAAAGAGTTTGTGGGCCGATGCGTCGGGAGCCTGGCCCGATGAAACTGCCTGAATGTCAACGTCCATGTCCTCTGTAACTGCTTCCTTCGATTCTTTCGAGGCTGAGCGGCAAATTTTAGCAATGTGTCCTTTTTTATTACATTTGCGACAAACGACCCAACCCTGGGGCACTCCGACCGATCGTGATCTATATAGCACGACGCACAGGATGGTAACAGGGGCCGGCGGCCAGAACTCTGATTACGCGCCGTGCAGGAGTGGCCGTAACGGCCGGATTGTACTGCTCGCACGTCGTCCACCCCGGACGCAATGGAGGCAGCCGCGCCGCCCTGAACCGCCGCGACGTCGCACCACGCTTCCAACTGTTGACCGGCGGCGTGAGAGACTTCATACGATTGAGCAATGGACAGGACTTCCTTGAGGGAAGGGTCTTCTAACTGCAGGGCCCGTTGCCGGACCTCCCTATCAGGGGCCGAACGAACAATGACGTCGCGCACCATAATGTGGGCATACAACTCTCGTGACTGCTCCGTGACAAAATGACACTTGCGACTAAGACTGTGCAGGGTAACGGCCCACGCCCGGTAAGACTGATGGGGCTGTTTCTTGCATTGATAGAACTCAACCCTAGCCGCCACAACATGCGTGCGGCGGCGATAATATGAAGACAGCAATGAACACAATGCGTCAAAAGACAAGGACGAGGGTTCCTGCAACGGCGCTAGCTGCCGCAAAACTTGATACAGCAAGGGAGATATCCAAGACAAGAAAAGAGCATGACATACCTCCACATCGGCAACATGAAACGCCTGGAAATGACGCCGAAGGCGATGTTCATACGCGTCCCAATCCTCCGCCGTCTCGTCATACAGGGGGAAAGGTAGGAGGGAACGGAGCAGACGGCATGGAGAGCAACGCCGGAAGCACTTGTTTCATGGTGGCCATGAGCTCCGTCTGCTGCTCAACCAAAACCCACACTAAATCCTCCATGCCGCGGATAAGCCGCAAAACCGGAACAACGGCGCAACACGCGAAAGAACGACCCTACTCGTCGCCAATTGTGTAGTAACACGGTTCACGTTTTCCGTCGCACTTCAGAGTAGACCGAGAACTGTATCCTAGGCACGCCCGATGTGAACTGACTGGGCACGGCCCGTGCTGCCTGAGTTGTTGTTGTTGTACCGCTGGCAGAGGTCGCGGCCGAATTCTCGCATGCCCTCTGGTGGACGGGACTCTATTTGCGGCAACTACCGTCCGTGACGCGCCGTGCCAATGTGAGCCTCCCGCGATTTTTCTGGTGGCTACTACAGTATTGTAAGTATCTTTAGTTGTCTGAATAAGGGTCTACAGTGAGTTTGTGGGGGGCTGTGTTTCATGATACGAATAGCTCTTTTTTGCATAATAAAAATGTCATTTAGTCTTGACCTGGTTTTTCCCCAAAAACTTATGCCATAGCTTGCAACTGATTGGAAATAACTGAAATACACTGCTCTAATACATTCTTTGCTGCATACCTTGGATATTATTCTTAAGGCAAAACATGCTGAGCTAAGTTTCTGAGTAAGATATACATTGTGTTCATTCCAGTTTGAATCTTGGTCAATTCACATTCCCAGAAACTTTGTGGTGCACACTTTTTCTATTTGTTTGCTATCCAGCATAAGGCACATATTTTCCCCTTGACACTTGCTTCCATATTGTATAAAGTTTGTTTTCTTTGTATTTAATGTCAGCTTATTTGAATAAAACCATGACTGTATGTATGAGAGCGTTTTCTCTGCTGTAGTACACAATGATTCTTTTATACCAGTAATTATGATACTCGTGTCATCTGCAAATAGTAGAATTTTGGCTGAGCTGTCTGGAGCCTGTATATCATTGATATAAATTAGAAATAACAATGGGCCCAGAATGCTGCCCTGTGGAACACCTATTTCAATTTGTTTTGGTTCAGATATGAGTTTAAAATTGTGAAGATTGTTGGATGACCTCAGCTCAACAACTTGTGACCTGTTTTGCAGATAAGATTCAAACCATTTTTTAACAGTACCCCTGATGCCTATTGCTTCTCTAGTAATATTACATGGTTCACAGTATCGAAGGCTTTGGATGAATCTAGATTAATTCCAACAACCTAAAGCAAATTATTCGTCTTGATTTCATCCAAATTACTATGGTACTCTGTAAACAGTGACAATGTACTGAACAATAAAGAAAATAAGAAACAATGTACATTAAATATGTTCTGTCTCGGAAAACATTCAGAATAGTGCATATGCCCACATGGCGTATTTTGCTTCAAATGATCATCCTGTCATATCCCTGAATATTAACCATTCATCCTGGGACAACCTGTACATTATGTTTAATTTTTTATTTATTCATTTAACCTGAACAGATTAATACTGTCAGGAGTCCTTTTACACCAGACCAGAGTTTTACATGTAATTACAAAACTTATTAAAATCACAGTTACTTAAAAAAATCATAATAGTTTTAATATCATGTCTCTTCTTCTCTATGCATATATTAGGCATTTACCTGTTATGTCCTCTTGGTTGGAATTGTTGATTCTCCTCAGTCCTCCTAAATATCTTCTCCTCACTGGGTAATAAGTATCACCAATTTTGGTAATCTGTCATCTTCCATTCTTGTGACATAATCATTCCAATTGTTTCTGTATTCTTTAATCAGCTCATTTATGTTTGTCACTCTCAGTTCCTTTCTGATGTCTGCATTCACTCCCCCACGAGACAGAATGTGCCCAGCTACTCTTCTTAGCAGTTGGATATGTAGTGCTTTTATTCTGATGGGAACAAGTGTTTCTGCTGTGTTATCCAGGCAAGAGTTTCAAGGTCTAGGAAGCAATAATCTAATATGACCAGTAGTGTGTCAACAATAAGCTTGATCATTTGGACTATGGCGCTGTCATGTACAGTAAGTGCTGAGCTGAAGGGTTTTTCGACAGTGCTGTCAACTCAAGAAAGAATTTTTCACTACTACTATCATTTTTCTCCATAAAATAATCAGTAAGCCTATGTTTTGTTTATGATACAATGAAGGTTATCGCGAAAGTCGAGTACTGGTTTAGTTCCTTGGTTGGGACAATGGGATCAGTTTCTACTTTGCCTACTCTTCCCTAGATCACAGAAGCTTTTCCATAGAGCATCAGGTCTTTACATTTTAGGTCAATGTATTGGCATGTCTTACTTATTGTTTCTCTCAGATTGATTGCTTTTTGCTTGTAATAATTGATGAACTGCTTTTGATCTTCTGTTTGCCAAGGTGCAGGTTTTCCCTTAAGGTTTCTGGTCTTTAGGGGAGCATATTTATTGTGTAATAGAGTTAGTTTGGTGGTAAATCCTTGGGGTTGGTTTTTTGTGTCCAGGAATGGTATGGAAGTCGTCTTCCAAATTATCTTTTGTGCCTCTGCTGCAAGTTCAGGCACACTGATACACTTAAAGTCTCTGTATGTTGTCACAGTTTATTCCTTGCATATTTTAGGGAGTAAATCATGAATAGTATGTTGTAAACTGATATTCCAGGTACAAATTTCCTTGCTTGTGGATTTCGAGGCAATTGTATGTATGGGGCCGGACTATAGGCAGCATTATCGGTAGGTGCAAGCTGACATACTGTTACATTTGAAGAAGAAAATATACACTTGAATTTCACAGTGATGCATTCCAGTTCTTGCCAGGACCATTCATGCTGCTACTTTGTGATGAAACTGTATAGAGTCCATTTTCTTATAAGCATGTCAGGGCAACTCAGTGAGTGCATGCTGCATGATACCAATTGTGGAAACTGACAGCTGTGCTTCCACATTGCATGTGAAGTAAGTGGTTATGGATGAACTGGGATATTTTGTAGTTTGGATGGGCAGTGGAATACCATTTTGGTAAGTATTGCTTCCAGACAAAGTGACAAGTAATCAAAGCCCAAGTAAAGGATATTGTTAAGTTGTTCCAATCCAAGATGATACTGGATAATGTAGGTGTTTGGGGGGTGGGGGGGAGGGGGGGGGTACTCTTTTGCTGCTGGTTCAAGCGAGTATTAGGAACACAAAATGATAAGCCATATGAGATCTGTTTGTGGATTAGGCTTGGAGGGTAATTCCTGTCAGTGAAGCTCTAGATTGCTTGTAGATGCACTGTCCATGGATTGCCAAATTGTTAGGGAAGTCTTTTTAGTTTGGAGGAGATGGTAGCTACCAAAATGTAGGTGCTGTTTATGGTTAGTGAGCTTGATATGGACAGCAGTTTTAGAGCAGCCATTGGAGAGTATCGTCACTGTAAAGAAAGGTCTGAGGATGATCAGGTGAAATGGATGGAAGAGGTGTCGATGCTATGGAGGAATGTGAGTAGTGTTGGAGGATGGTATTGAGGGTGTGTATTATTAGCTTCAACAGGGTTGGAAGCCCGGTGCCACATGAGAAGTCAGAGTTTCTGAGCTCTCATAAACATAAGTTATTTTCATTGTAATAACAGTTAGTTTAGGACAAATTTCTCATTAAATATGTTGTTAAATGCATTCTTTATCTTACCATTAAAGGTGTCACCTACCTTTATGCATTAGTCTAGAAAATGCAAAAGATTATAAGGTTCGGTTGTAGTTGTATACACACCAATGACAGCAACTATAAATACAACAGACATAGAAGAAAACATAATAGTACACCTAACAAGAACACTCACACAAAAAGAAAACACAAGAGCAGCAACACCAGAAGATGACGACTAGAACAAATCAAATAAGGATACAAAGAATAACAAGCTGAACTTGGATGGAGAGGTGCTCAGACAAGAAAGTGAGTTGCAAGCTATATCACTGTGCCAAGAGTGCAGGGAATGAATTGATGCCACAGGTCGCCATGTGGTCTGCTCTGTGTGATCTTGTCAGCAAGAGCTACATGCCTTGGTGGGGAGCAGTGAGCTACCTTCCAATCCGATTGGTAAGAGTGGTGGGGAGTAGTGAGCTAGAAAGCTGTCTTGCAGTCTGGTTCCTGAGAGTGGTGGAGAGTAGTGAGCTAGTGAGATGACCTAGGGTCTGATTGATGAGAGTGGAGGGGAGTGGAGTGATGCCTGGATTGCTTTGCGGTACTCTCCGACCACACGGCGGCTGAGGACCACAGCTTTTATAATCACTGGCAACACATTCTGAGTCCAGTGTTATGTTAAAGGATAAGAAGTAACAACTCATTCAAAAGTATGTACACATTTATTGGACTTCTGAAATCTGAGATGCTGGAAGTGTTTTCTGCCTTACTGTACTGTACTGAAGCATTTCTGCCTCATTTGCCCCAGCAGCGCATCTGCCCCCCCCCCCCCCCCCCATTAGGAGACTGGGTAAAAGAGTTGTGTTTACTTTCATAAAAAAAAGGGAGCTTTCTTTATTTTCTGTTTTCATGGAAGAGAAAAGCTTTTTGCACTTGTAAACCAGTAAGGTATGCAGCAAATCCACATGTGCACATGGTTGGGAAACATTTTTATTAAGATTGTGGGTAGGACACCATTAAAGCAGCTTAGAGTATAATTTTCATCCCGCTCATTACAGCCACCAGAGACGCATTTTGAATCAGATCAGCTACCATTCATTTTTTCCAAATCATCCATCATCCACTCTTTCAAAAGATCTGGCTCGTTGAATGAGCTCAGGAGTGGACTGCCCATCTCTAGTTCTCAATACATTGCAAGTGTCAGTCATGGTCAGAACAGTGTTCTGTGTAGTTGTCATTGCATTATTCCAGAGTTAAATGAATTCCAACATGGGCAAATTATTTGTGCTCATTCTGGGGAGGGGGTGGCAGTTGCTTCCATAACAAAGGGAGCCGAAGAGTTTGGTGCTACTGTATTGAAGACTTATACTGCATTCAGAGAAAGCATAAAAACACCATTCACTAATCCACAACACAGATGACAGTGTTTGCTGAGTTATCATAACAAATGTGACGAATAATAAGAAGATGACAGCTGCAAAAGTCATTGCAGAACTAAATGGTGCATTCAGGAACCCTGTCAGCACCAAAACAACACAACGGGAGTGCCATAAGAAGGGAATTTTTGGGTGAGCTGGATTTTCAAAACCAATCATCAGTGATGAACAAGAAAATGTGGTGCAGAAGCCATAAAATAAGGACTGTGGAGCAATGGAAGAAAATCATTTGGACACTTCTTACATCCCAAGAGTTAAGCATGGAGGAGGTTTTGTGATGATTTTGCTATGCATTTCATGATACCCTACTATGGCCCTTACTGTCACCCTGCAATGTCGCTTTTCTGCCACAGATTATGTGACCCTTTTGGCTGATCAGGTCCATCTCATGGCACAATTTTTGTTCACAATGGTAACACTGCATTCCAAGTTCACAGGGCCCCTATTAACACAGCTCACATCTTCCAGGACTGTGTCTGTGAGAATGACGATGTACTTCATATATCCTGTGGCCATCATAGTCACCATATCTCAATAATATTAAGCCTTTGTGTTCTGCTTTGGATAGAAGAGTGCATGATCACTATCCACCTCCATCAATGTTACCTGAACTTATCACTACTTTGCAGAAAGAATGTCATAAGATTCCCTTAAAAACCATACAGGATCTGTACTAACCCGTTCTGGGATGACTAGAACCTGTTTTGAATGCCACTGGGTTTCCTACAACATATTAGGCATGGTAATGTTTGTGTTTTTGGTGTTTCCATATTTTTGCCCAATTCCTGTAACTACGCAATTCGCTCATGTTTGTAGTGGTACGAAATAAGTGGACAAAGTTATAACTCAGTCACTAATAACTAACATCAACAGATTTTAAATCTAAAGAACTCCTAAAAAGTTTGTGGAATTCTGATGGATGTCCAAAGTCATCCAAAAGAGTTTTATGATTAACTCTGAGTAAGATTTCCGTCACAGTGTGGAATAGTTTTTCAATCAGACATGTGTCTTTGCTATTACACAGAGCTTTGAGGTATAAAAATTTTGAAAGAAATGCTTTGTTCGAGTACATAAAAGAATTCATAATATTACAGTGCAATGGCAACTCATATCAAGAAATGTCAAGAAAGATTGGAAGACTTTTTTTCAATTGTACACCGATTGCAGTTAATGCAGCAATGTCTTACCCACAATTAAAAAATAAATAGCTCAACTGTATAGCTGACCATGACCACTGGAGGCTTACGGCAAACTACAGACATATAATAGTCAAAGAAAGGTCAAAGATCGGGTCACAAGTTTTGAACAATCTTAGTATGAAAAAAGAGAATTTTATTTCAAATGTAATTTGGGAAGAGAAGCCAATGTGTAACCACAACAATTATATGACCAAAAAAACTATAGTGGACTTGGTGATTCCTCAATATTATATATATATGTGGGGTCTGTTCTTTCGAACACCACATATAAATAATTAATGCAAGGGATGGCCAATGATCTCTTCAGTGTGGATGCACACCAGTCTCGCAGCTCTTCAGTGTGGATGCACACCAGTCTCGCAGTCTTGTGGGAATTGACAAAATGCTATGAGTGATGAGGATAATGGGCAATAGGCACTAAATTAGCTGCGTGTGGACAAATTGAGATTCTGGGTCTGACAGAGAGTGTGCTCGAGTAGTCCATGCAGTTGCAATGTCCACTGTGTCCGAATGGCTTAGTGGCCAGAGTCTCTGCCTAGTAAGCACTGTAGACCCAAGTCTGAATCCCAGTCCGGAACAAATTTTCAACTTGCCCCATTGATATAAATCAATGCCCACTGGCAGTTAATGTCGTTAAGTCCTCTGTGATTCTCAATATTTGTTGACGAAGACTGTGAGTTGAAAGTCATATAACATTATCATGAAATAAAGACAAATTCAGGAAATAAAAAACACTCCAATATCGTCGTTGCATGTGCGCATATTTTCTTTAGTGTCATAAAGCAAATCAGATGACTAAGAAGAAAAAAACAGAGTTGTTATGAAAACTAATTTAGAATCAATAAAAAGTGTAACTGTTTAGTAAATTATAATAAAGAGTTGAGGAAATAAATGTCACTGGATTTCAAATTTTATCTATTATTCATAACATTTTTTATTCACGGATGACAAATAAATGTTTTTATTCATGGAAGTGAATTATGTATCGAATAACATTTGTCGTTAATGAATAACTAATAATAATTTTTATCTGTATTCATTATACTTCATATGAAGAAGTGTACACTTGGTTGTGCCATCCACATAGCCATGTACAAGTGCTCTCTCAGCTGTAATTAGGCAAAGCAGTATTGGTAATCTCCAATAAGTATGGGAAGTTTATTTGTACTCTCTCTCATACACCATAGCCATTTGAGTGCTACATTGATAGGGCATACACTTGGAGTTCCTAATCATATCCCTATGGAAGGCTCCTGGCCCATTACACCCACCCAGCACATTCTATAGCAGTCCCAAGCATAACCACTCCTGTCAGAGGCTCATTCACTTTTGAAAGCAGTCATATCATATGCTAGCTCTTCTGTAAGTTTTGCACATCCTTTAATGTATAAATGACCACCAGCACACACTTACCTGAAAAAATGGCCAATGCCAAACTGTGGCCAGGATCAGAACTGACAACCCAGTGCCAAAATCAATTGCTGATCAAAAAATATGGCTGCTTCACAACCTGTGCCATCTCAATCATTCTCCCCTATCACCAGCACTTTAAATAATGGCTTTTCTATATGATATTAATGGGACTTATCTGTACAATGCATTCTTCAATCCTGCGAGGCATTAACCTATGTTAGCCTTTGTCCAACATCTATCACTACTCCTTACCCACCCCCCAGTACACTCATTCTATTGTCACATCCACCTATTGCCCCTTATTCCTTTCTTCTAGATTTCCTTAAAGACTCTCCCAATAAGAACTTATTTGAGTTAGTAACACTATCATTCAACTTAATTCCCACTGTAAAGTTCCCCACTAGGGTAGCCAATTGCTCACAAACAGCCATTGATAATATCTTTATAGAAAAGTCCAATGAACAAACTTATATTACAAAACCAATAGTCAATGGCCTCTCAGACCATGACATGCAGTTCCTTCTGTTAAATGTTAATACTTAACAGGATATAAAATCTGTTAAATCTGAGCTCAAGAGGGTAATCAATAAGCCAAAAATTGATTATTTTAGGACACTCCTTAGAGACATTCACTGGACTGATGTTTACAGTGCTCATGGCATGAATGAAAAATATAACACTTTTGCTAATAAAGTGCTTACCTTATTTGAACACTGTTTTCCCCCAAAACTTAACAAGGTTGGAGCAAAGTCTACAAAGAAGCCATGGATTACTCAAGGAATAGAGGTATCTTGTAAAACAAAAATAAAACTGTATCTGTCAATCCAAAACAGTTCCGATGTTGATGCTATAGCACATTACAAGAAATACTGCAAAACATTAAAGACCGTAATACGGACATCAAAGCAAATATATTACAAGGAAAAGATAGTCATATCAGATAACAATATAAAGACAATATGGGATATAGTGAAGGAGGAGACTGGTAGAATCAGACATGAAGAGGAACAAATAGCATTAAGAGTAAATGATACATTGGTGACAGATGTGTATAGTGTTGCAGAACTTTTTAACAAACATTTTATAACTGTTACTGAAAAAATGGGGTTGTCAGGTTCGGTAGATGCTGCTATGGAATACCTCAGACCAGACATTTCAAGTAACTTCCAATATATGAATTTGACCCTCACTGCCCCAGCAAAAATAATGTCCATCATAAAATCTTTAAAATCAAAAACATCTAGTGGGTATGATGAAATATCAACAAAGTTAATTAAAGAATGTGATTCTGAGCTAAGTAACATATTAAGCTATCTGTGTAACCAGTCGTTTATCAGTGGAATATTTCCTGCGTGGTTGAAATATGCTGAAGTTAAGCCACTGTTTAAGAAGGGAGATAAAGAAATAGCATCAAATTTCCGTCCAATTTCACTGTTGCCAGCATTCTCAAAAATTTTAGAAAAAGTAATGTACAATCAGCTTTATGACCGTCTTATCTCAAATAACATACTGTCAAAGTCACAGTTTGGATTTCTAAAGGGTTCTGATATTGAGAAGGCTATCTACACTTACAGTGAAAATGTGCTTAATTCATTAGACAAAAAATTGCATGCAACTGGTATATTTTGTGATCTGTCAAAGGCATTTGACTGTGTAAATCACAATATCCTTTTAAATAAATTAGAATATTATAATGTAACAGGAAATGCTGCAAAATGGTTCAAATCTTATATCTCTGGCAGGAAACAAAGGGTGTTTTTAGGAAAGAGACATGTATCAAGCTATCAGGCATCATCCAAATGGGAACTAATTACATGTGAGGTCCCACAAGGTTCCATTTTGGGACCCTTACTTTTTCTTGTGTATATCAATGACCTTTCGTTAGTAATATAACCAGATGCCAAGTTCGTTTTGTTTGCCGATGATACAAACATTGCCATAAATAGCAAATCAAGTGTAGTCTTAGAAAGATCAGCTAATAAAATATTTGTGGACATTAATCACTGGTTCCTAGCCAATTATTTGTCACTAAACTTTGAAAAAACACACTACATACAGTTCAGAACTTGTAAGGGGTGTCCCACATGTATACGTCTAACATATGATGACAAGCAGATAGAAGAAGTGGACAGTGTTAAATTCTTGGGATTACAGCTTGATAATAAATTCAACTGGGAGGAGCACACCACAGAAATGCTGAAGCGTCTTTAACAAATCTCTATTTGCAATGCGAATTGTATCAGACATAGGGGATATAAAAATGAGAAAGCTGGCATACTATGCTTACTTTCATTCCATAATGTCATATGGGGTTATTTTTAGGGGTAATTCATCAAGCTAAGCTAAAGTTTTCCGGGAACAAAAACATGCAGTAAGAGTTATATTTGGTGTGAACTCAAGAACATCCTGTAGAAGCCTGTTTAGGGAACTAGAGATACTAACTACTGCTTCCCAATATATTTATTCCGTAATGAAATTTGTCATTAAAAATATATCACTTTTTCAAACCAACAGCTCAATTCATGGAATCAATACAGAAATAATAATAATCTTCACAAGGATTTAAAGTCACTTAGTCTTGGTCAGAAAGCTTTGCATTATTCAGGAACACACATTTTCAATAACTTGCCAGCAGCCATAAAAAGCTTAACCACCAATGAAATTCAGTTTAAGAGAAGCCTAAAGGATTTATTGGTGGCCAACTCCTCCTACTCCATTGATGAATTTCTCAGTAATTCCAACTGATTTGTGTGTGTGTATATTGTTGTTGTTGTTGTGGTCTTCAGTCCTGAGACTGGTTTGATGCAGCTCTCCATGCTACTCTGTCCTGTGCAAGCTTCTTCGTCTCCCAGTACCTACTGCAACCTACATCCTTCTGAATCTGCTTGGTGTATTCATCTCTTGGTCTCCGTCTACGATTTTTACCTTCCATGCTGCCCTCCAATACTAAATTGGTGATCCCTTGATGCCTCAGAACATGTCCTACCAACCGATCCCTTCTTCTAGTCAGGTTGTGCCACAAGCTTCTCTTCTCCCCAATCCTATTCAACACCTCCTCATTAGTTATGTGATCTACCCATCTAATCTTCAGCATTCTTCTGTAGCACCACATTTTGAAAGCTTCTATTCTCTTCTTCTCTAAACTATTTATCATCCATGTTTCACTTCCATACATGGCTACACTCCATACAAATACTTTCAGAAACAACTTCCTGACACTTAAATCTATACTCAATGTTAACAAATTTCTCTTCTTCAGAAACGCTTTCCTTCCCATTGCCTTGTTTCCTCTCTACTTTGACCATCATCAGTTATTTTGCTCCCCAAATAGCAAAACTCCTTTAATACTTTAAGTGTCTCATTTCCTTATCTAATACCCTCAACATCACCCGACTTAATTCAATTACATTCCATTATCCTCGTTTTTCTTTTGTTGATGTTCATCTTATATCCTCCTTTCAAGACACTATCCATTCCGTTCAACTGCTCTTCCAAGTCCTTTGCTGTCTCTGACAGAATTACAATGTCATCGGCGAACCTCAAAGTTTTTATATCTTCTCCATGGATTTTAATACCTACTCCGAATTTTTCTTTTGTTTCCTTCACTGCTTGCTCAATATACAGATTGAATAACATCGGGGAGAGGCTACAACCCTGTCTCACTCCCTTCCCAACCACTGCTTCCCTTTCATGCCCCTCAACTCTTATAACTGCCATTTGGTTTCTATACAAATTGTTAATAGCCTTTTGCTCCCTATATTTTACCCCTGCCGCCTTCAGAATTTGAAAGAGAGTATTCCACTCAACATTGTCAATAGCTTTCTCTAAGTCTACAAATGCTAGAAACGTAGGTTTGCCTTTCCTTAATCTAGCTTCTAAGATAAGCCGTAGGGTCAGTATTGCCTCACGTGTTCCAATATTTCTACGGAATCCAAACTGATCTTCCCCAAGGTCGGCTTCTACTAGTTTTTCCATTCATCTGTAAAGAATTCATGTTAGTATCTTGCAGCTGTGACTTATTAAACTGATAGTTTGGTAATTTTCACATCTGTCAACACCTGCTTTCTTTGGGATTGGAATTATTATATTCTTCTTGAAGTCTGAGGGTATTTCGCCTGTCTCATACACCTTGCTTACCAGATGGTAGAGTTTTGTCAGGACTGGCTCTCCCAAGGCCGTCAGTAGTTCTAATGGAATGTTGTTGTGGTGTCACCACCAGACACCACACTTGCTAGGTGGTAGCCTTTAAATCGGCCGTGGTCCGGTAGTATACGTCGGACCCGCGTGTCGCCACTATCAGTGATTGCAGACCGAGCGCCGCCACACGGCAGGTCTAGAGAGACGTCCTAGCACTCGCCCCAGTTGTACAACCGACTTTGCTAGCGATGTTTCACTAACAAATTACGCTCTCATTTGCCGAGACGATAGTTAGCATAGCCTTCAGCTACGTCATTTGCTACGACCTAGCAAGGCGCCATTATCATTTGCTATTAATCTTGTGATGCATGTACCGTCAAGAGCGATGTTCACCAATTATGGATTAAAGTTAAGTATTCCAGAAGCTACGTACTTTATTTTCTAAGTTCTCATTCCGTGTCCTGTTCCAGACCTCACGCCAGCCTGCGTGAGCTTAAACGCGTGCCTTTCGGCTACCTGTCATAGTGGATTGGCGGTCTTTCCAGTCCACAACAGTTGTCTACTCCCGGGGCCTTGTTTCGACTTAGGTCTTTCAGTGCTCTGTCAAACTCTTCACGCAGTATCATATCTCCCATTTCATTTTCATCTTCATCTACATCCTCTTCCATTTCCATAATATTGTCCTCAAGTACATCGCCCTTGTATAGACCATCTATATACTCCTTCCACCTTTCTGCTTTCCCTTCTTTGCTTAGAACTGGGTTTCCATCTGAGCTCTTGATATTCATGCAAGTGGTTCTCTTTTCTCCAAAGGTCTCTTTAATTTTCCTGTAGGTAGTATCTATCTTACCCCTAGTGAGATAAGCCTCTACATCCTTACATTTATCCTCTAGCCATCCCTACTTAGCCATTTTGCACTTCCTGTCGATCTCATTTTTGAGGCGTTTGTATTCCTTTTTGCCTGCTTCATTTACTGCATTTTTATATTTTCTCCTTTCATCAATTAAATTCAATATTTCTTCTGTTACCCAAGGATTTCTACTAGCCCTCGTCTTTTTACCTACTTGATCCTCGGCTGCCTTCACTACTTCATCCCTCAAAGCTACCCATTCTTCTTCTACTGTATTTCTCTCCCCCATTCCTGCCATTTGTTCCCTTACGCTCTCCATGAAACTCTCTACAACCTCTGGTTCTTTCAGTTTATCCAGGTCCCACCTCCTTAAATTTCCACCTTTTTGCAGTTTCTTTTCAGTTTCAATCTACAGTTCATAACCAATAGATTGTGGTCAGAGTCCACATCTGTCGCTGGAAATGTCTTACAATTTAAAACCTGGTTCCTAAATCTCTGTCTTACCATTATATATATATATATATATATATATATATATATATATATATATATATATATATATATATATATATATATAGAGGGAAACATTCCACGTGGGAAAAATATATCTACAAACAAAGATGATGTGACTTACCAAACGAAAGCGCTGGCACGTCGATAGACACACAAACAAACACAAACATACACACAAAATTCAAGCTTTCGCAACAAACTGTTGCCTCATCAGAATGAGGGAAGACCAGGTCTTTAAATATGTCTGCTTGTGTCTGTATATGTGTGGATGGATACGTGTGTGTGTGCGAGTGTATACCCGTCCTTTTTTCCCCCTAAGGTAAGTCTTTCCGCTCCCGGGATTGGAATGACTCCTTACCCTCTCCCTTAAAACCCACATCCTTTCGTCTTTCCCTCTCCTTCCCTCTTTCTGATGAGGCAACAGTTTGTTGCGAAAGCTTGAATTTTGTGTGTATGTT
This sequence comes from Schistocerca nitens, assembly GCF_023898315.1. Lineage (NCBI taxonomy): Eukaryota > Metazoa > Arthropoda > Insecta > Orthoptera > Acrididae > Schistocerca > Schistocerca nitens. The sequence goes on along the minus strand of NC_064618.1, from coordinate 355,118,694 downwards.
TGCGTTTGTTTGTGTGTCTATCGACGTGCCAGCGCTTTCGTTTGGTAAGTCACATCATCTTTGTTTGTGTGTATATGTGTGTGTGTGTGTGTGTGTGTGTGTGTGTGTGTGTGCAAGTACAATCTAACTTCTGCACCATTTCAGATTTCAGTGCAGCAATGTGTTCATTGTAAATAACTATTATAGTAGTTGTATTACCTTATAAATAAATAAAAAACGTTTTTATTTTAAATTCAGTGCATTAGTATTTGTAAAATGACTCTTTTCATATAGTGTTCATTAAAAAATGACGATCATTCCACTTGGGACCTGTGGAATGGTACATTAGCTTATTTGTTTTAGTTATAAATATTTGTCATGTATTGTTGTTTTTCTGACGTGTTCTACATCCTGGAGGAACTCCTCACTATGGATCAATCGGAATGAAAGTAAATCTAATCTAATCTAATCTAATCTAGCTCCCCTCCCAGTCCACCACTCAATGTCGTGCTCCCCATGTAGTTTTCCCTGCCTGCACCAGAACATTGTTTCCAGTGCACTTGCTGCCTATTCCTTGCAGTCGAGATGCCATGCTGGTACAATACAGTATGCATAGCATAATTTTCTACCTTGTTTACAGGCTTATCAATGACTCATTATCTGAGCTGTATGCTGAATTGTTTCCTTCACTTCTATTACTTTTATTCTACTAAGGACTTTCCAGCACTGCATTGTAATATAGGTTGTCACGATACTCTACCTGATCTATGTAGTTCATGGCTGTCTTTATGCTGGGCACCATGGTATAAAGATGTAAATTTGATCTCATATTCTTTTGTAACTTTCAAATTTTAAATCAACTTGTTAGTGAATAATAATTTTAAGGTTGTCAGTAGCGTGTTACTTAAAAACTGGATTACATTTTGTTTTTATCTGTGGAGGTGTAATTCTCAGTAAAATATGAAAAACTCAAAACAGAATCACTTAACCTAGAATCAAAGACATGTATTTCTAAAGAGGACAGGAACACCAGCTAATATGGTTCATTTTAAAATTAAAAAAACAATGTCCACCCTTTTGCCAACAGTGGTTGTTTGAAAAATAAAATTCGGAATTTTATTAATACACTCCTGGAAATGGAAAAAAGAACACATTGACACCGGTGTGTCAGACCCACCATACTTGCTCCGGACACTGCGAGAGGGCTGTACAAGCAATGATCACACGCACGGCACAGCGGACACACCAGGAACCGCGGTGTTGGCCGTCGAATGGCGCTAGCTGCGCAGCATTTGTGCACCGCCGCCGTCAGTGTCAGCCAGTTTGCCGTGGCATACGGAGCTCCATCGCAGTCTTTAACACTGGTAGCACGCCGCGACAGCGTGGTCGTGAACCGTATGTGCAGTTGACGGACTTTGAGTGAGGGCGTATAGTGGGCATGCGGGAGGCCGGGTGGACGTACCGCCGAATTGCTCAACACGTGGGGCATGAGGTCTCCACAGTACATCGATGTTGTCGCCAGTGGTCAGCGGAAGGTGCACGTGCCCGTCGACCTGGGACCGGACCGGACCGCAGCGGCGCACGGATGCACGCCAAGACCGTAGGATCCTACGCAGTGCCGTAGGGGACCGCACCGCCACTTCCCAGCAAATTAGGGACACTGTTGCTCCTGGGGTATCGGCGAGGACCATTCGCAACCATCTCCATGAAGCTGGGCTACGGTCCCGCACACCGTTAGGCCGTCTTCCGCTCACGCCCCAACATCGTGCAGCCCGCCTCCAGTGGTGTCGCGACAGGCGTGAATGGAGGGACGAATGGAGACGTGTCGTCTTCAGCGATGAGAGTCGCTTCTGCCTTGGTGCCAATGATGGTCATATGCGTGTTTGGCGCCGTGTAGGTGGGCGCCACAATCAGGACTGCATACGACCGAGGCACACAGGGCCAACACCCGGCATCATGGTGTGGGGAGTGATCTCCTACACTGGCCGTACACCACTGGTGATCGTCGAGGGGACACTGAATAGTGCACGGTACATCCAAACCGTCATCGAACCCATCGTTCTACCATTCCTAGACCGGCAAGGGAACTTGCTGTTCCAACAGGACAATGCACGTCCGCATGTATCCCGTGCCACCCAACGTGCTCTAGAAGGTGTAAGTCAACTACCCTGGCCAGCAAGATCTCCGGATCTGTCCCCCATTGAGCATGTTTGGGACTGGATGAAGCGTCGTCTCACGCGGTCTGCACGTCCAGCACGAACGCTGGTCCAACTGAGGCGCCAGGTGGAAATGGCATGGCAAGCCGTTCCACAGGACTACATCCAGCATCTCTACGATCATCTCCATGGGAGAATAGCAGCCTGCATTGCTGCGAAAGGTGGATATACACTGTACTAGTGCCTACATTGTGCATGCTCTGTTGCCTGTGTCTATGTGCCTGTGGTTCTGTCAGTGTGATTATGTGATGTATCTGACCCCAGGAATGTGTCAATAAAGTTTCCCCTTCCTGGGACAATGAATTCACGGTGTTCTTATTTCAATTTCCAGGAGTGTAATTGCATGTTGTGTTTGCAGTGTTGTCTTGCAATCCATTATTATGATGAAACTACTAAATGTAGGGCAAAAGAATTTCAGAGATTTCTGTGTTATTCCAGGTGCCAAAAATGTGGGCAACAGTGGGATACTTATCTCTTAAGTCACTTGGAAGCTGGATTCGTGATCTTGAAACAAGACTTGACCTCATACAGGTATGTCACGTGGCTTTTTAATTTTATCTGCACTGATCTAATGTTAAGGATGAATTTTTGTGGAGGAAATGCAGTTTTTCAGCAATACACACTGAGTGTGTATGGTTCAAAAATCATGTCTATTCAAATACACCACATTGATCAGCTGGTTGGTGCTATGGCTTGTCGCTGAATAAGTGCACATTCTACTGAGATTGATCCCACAACATGTAGACCTTGTTGAGTTTATGAAGTTGTCAGGCTAGGAAGCCATGAGGCAGGTGTATAACAAGTTTTAGGATTCTGCCCTTACTGAACCTTGCAGGATGTGGTAGACATCAGAGTTATCCCAGCACCTTATACATCTACTTACATACTCCGCAAGCCACTGCACAGTGGATGATAGTGGATGCTTGGTGTCGTCGTTAGTTATCAAGCTGCTAGCCACTGTACAAGATACACAACAGAAAATCCCTCTACAGCTATCACTGTTGTTAATGTAAAATGTAGAATGTAGTTTATTTATCTCATAATGTACAGTTACAAATCAAAGATTTTTGTTCTGGAGACACTTTGAATTACTTTTAAAAAATAAGGTTATAAAAATCAATGTATTTAAGTAAGCATTTCTGAATTTTTAGACATGAACAATTTAACAAGAACATATATAACACTTATGGTCACTTTGCAGCTTGCAATAGCATTTATACAATATATTAACAATTTATTACACAATACATAATCTTTATTGTTTCTTTTGTTTTCAAATTGCCAAATTGTAGTGCTTGAATTCTTCAATTGAATAATAACATTTTTCCACCAGTGTATTAAATAACAATCTTTTTAGTGGGTCAAACTCCATATTTAACAGATTTGTGTTATTTTATTTACGGGAAATTTTTAATCCCGTGTACAATGGTGTTTGAGTGTAAAATTTAAAATTATGAGAGGGAAGTTTGAAACTGTGTCTGTGAAGAGTACTTTAATTGTGGTTGAAATGAAAATTGTCAAGTGAGTTTTGATTTTTATACACAAAAATAAAAATTTCATAGATATACAGACAAGGAATGGTTAGTATTTTTATTTTTTTAAATAACGGGTGACATGATGTTCTTTTTTGGACTAAACACTTGTTCCTTATGATTCTCGTTCGAAGTGTAAGTAATCTCAGGCTGTTTGTAGAGTTTCCCCCGAAATTTATTCCATATCGAATAATAGTTTCAAAGTAGCTGTGGTAGACCATCTCCCTGGTGTCCATAAGGGTGGAACCGCATAAGATATACATTGCATAGGTTAGGCTGTTTAGTTTGCTTGCTAAAAAGTCTATATGTGCCTTCCAATTTGAATTTTTGTCAAGATTTAGACCTAGAAATTTTATGTAACTTGCTTCAGTAATTTCCTGATCGCCGTGCACTATTTTTATGGGAGATGCTCATGATGTTTTAGCACTGAACTGAACTAATTGTGTTTTTGTGACGAGTTTTAATCTACTTTGCTGGAATCATAATTCTAGGCTGCCCATTCAAGGTGTATATGTGGACAAGAAAAAAACATCCCCAGATGTTTTCCAGATTTCCCAGTTAAAAATACATTTTCTCCCAGGTGAAAATACACTTTTTCCGTGTTAAGTGACAGTATACTTTTCCTTGGAACAGTAAAAATTACCAATCCTTTGAATGGTTATGGTTTTATACACCAGCGTAGAATTTCCAGGCCCTTTGGAAAAGCAAACTCAGTGAAAAAAAGCACGTTTTGGAAAGATCTTTGATGTGCAGCAACATGTAGGCTGCATATTTTTGTATTACAAAAGTATAAATTTGAATTCCACCAAACACCGCATGTTACTTTCCGAACCATAGAAATTTAGATTACGACACGGTTTTGCTGATGGCAGCGGATATTCACAGCATAGGATACATGATGTAGGCAGCCAGTAGCAACATCACTGTCAAGTAGCGCGTATACACAAATTGGAAAAGTTAATGGTTTAAATTAATATACATAGTGTTGCTAAAAGAAAAGAAAAGCTTTCACAAATAATATTGATCTTTTTTGCACATGTCACACTTTAACCTACAACACACAAATGTGACAGTAAAATTTTTAATAAGGGCATAAATGTTGGGTCTTCTGGGCTCGAAATTTTTCTAAATGGTCGTCCTCAAAGAGTTGATTTTTAAATGAGAGGTAAACACTCTGTGATTTAAGAAATTCACTATACATTCTCGCACATAGTTCGGCTTGCATAAAAGGAAATTTATTTTGAAAGTAACGGTTTTCAAAAAACCATTTGCAATATTTTCCTGAGACCTGTTAGAATTAGGTTCATTTCAGCAGTTGCCAAAGAGTTCCAGGTAACAGGCGTCACTGTGCTTCTACAGCTACGATGGCACAGGAAGCCCATATGCTTGTACGTGTAAAACATTAAAAGATCTTACATTATGTCATAAAAGAAACAAGACATCAAAGGATATTCCAAGAGCATCAGAATTTTGTGAACCATACTAAAATGCACAATTCGGCTTATAGTGCACATAAGCAGTTGTTAGCACCCCACTTAGTAAATGAATCGACTTGATTTACTTCCAGTACGATGGACGTGGAAGAATTATGAGCAAATTTTAAACACATTGTAAATCACGCATTGGAGAAGTATGTGCCGAAAAAGTGGGTTACGGACAGAAAAGACCCACCATGGTTTAACAGACCAATTCGGAGAATGCTCAGGAAGCAAAGGCAGTTGCACTCGCGGTACAAGAAAGATCGGGAGAATGAGGACAGGCAAATTTAGTAGAAATTCATACTGCTGTAAAAAGAGCGATGCGTGAAGCATTCAACCACTACCACCATCATACCTTAGCAAAAGATCTTGCTGAAAACCCAAGGAAATCCTGGCCTTACGTAAAATCAGTAAGCAGGTCGTACGCTTCCATCCAGTCACTCACTGATCAGTCTGGCCTGGCAACAGAAGACAGCAAAACGAAAGCTGAAATTTTAAATTTAGCATTTGAGAAATCTTTCACGCAGGAGGATCATATAAACATACCGCCGTTTGAGTCTTATACAGATTCCTGTATGGAGGACATAGTGATAGACATCCCTGGGGTTGTGGAGCAGCTGAATGGGTTGAAAATAAATAAATCGCCAGGTCCTGATGGGATTCCAACTCGGTTTTACAGAGAGTACTCTACTGCCCTGGCTCCTTACTTAGCTTGCATTTATCGCGAATCTCTTGCCCAGAGTAAAGTCCCGAGTAACTGAAAAAAAGCGCAGGTGACGCCTGTATATAAGAAGGGTAGAAGGAAGGATCCTCAAAATTACAGACCAATATCCTTAACATTGGTTTGTTGCAGGATTCTTGAACATAGTCTCAGTTCGAATATAATGAATTTCCTTGAGACAGAGAAGTTCTGTCCATGCATCAGCACGGCTTTAGAAAGCATCGCTCCTGCGAAACGCAACTCGCCCTTTTTACACATGATATCTTGCAAACCATGGATGAAGGGTACCAGACAGATGCCATATTCCTTGACTTCTGGAAAGCGTTTGACTCAGTGCCCCACTGCAGACTCCTAACTAAGGCACGAGCATATGGGATTGGTTCCCAAATATGTGAGTGGCTCAAAGACTTCTTAAGTAATAGAACCCAGTACATTGTCCTCGATGGTGAGTGTTCATCGGAGGTGAGGGTATCATCTGGAGTGTCCCAGGGAAGTGTGGTAGGTCCGCTGTTGTTTTCTATCTACATAAATGATCTTTTGGATAGGGTGGATAGCAATGTGCGGCTGTTTGCTGATGATGCTGTGGTGTACAGGAAGGTGTTGTCGTTGAGTGACTGTAGGAGGATACAAGATGACTTGGACAGGATTTGTGATTGGTGTAAAGAATGGCAGCTAACTGTAAATATAAACGTAAATTAATGCAGACGAATAGGAAAAAGAATCCCGTAATGTTTGATTACTCCATTAGTAGTGTAGCGCTTGACACAGTCGCGTCGATTAAATATTTGGGCGTAACATTGCAGAGCAATATGAAGTGGGACAAGCATGTAATGGCAGTTGTAGGGAAGGCGGATAGTTGTCTTCGGTTCATTGGTAGAATTTTGGGAAGATGTGGTTCATTTGTAAAGGAGACCGCTTATAAAACACTAATACAACCTATTCTTGAGTACTGCTCGAACGTTTGGGATCCCTATCAGGTCGGATTGAGGGAGGACACAGAAGCAATTCAGAGGCGGGCTGCTAGATTTGTTACTGGTAGGTTTGATCATCACACGAGTGTTACGGAAATGCTTCAGGAACTCGGGTGGGAGTCTCTGGAGGAAAGGAGGCGTTCTTTTCCTGGATCGCTACTGAGGAAATTTAGAGAACCAGCATTTGAGGCTGACTGCAGTACAATTTTACTGCCGCCAACTTATATTTTGCGGAAACACCACAAAGATAAGATAAGAGAGATTAGGGCTCGTACAGAGGCATATAGGCAGTCATATTTCCCACATTCTGTTTGGGAGTGGAACAGGGAGAGATGATGCTAGTTGTGGTACGAGGTACCCTCTGCCAAGCACCATATGGTGGATTGCGGAGTATGTATGTATATGTAGATGTAGATATATGTGCAGATTTGGATGTAAATTTTCTTGGAGAACCAGTATTGTATTGTCTCATGTTTGGTTCTTTATTATGGCATAATGCCATACGTGCTAGAAGATGAAAAGATGCACTTTTGAAATGCAGTGAACAGTTGAAACTAGCCAATAGCGTGGAATTAAACTCTTTGTTTCAAATAAATTTACTACCTCGGCGGAAAAGGTTAATAATAGCCAAATTTCTTTAGCGAACTGACAAAAAATTGTTCTACAAGGCGCTGAATGTTTGACTGTCAGAAAGGTGGAAATTAAATCTGAAACTAATAACATAATTTAACTTTCCGTAATTATGTGAATGTATTTTAATTCATTTGATAGCTTCCAGCCACAAAAATTCGTTTTGTTTTCATTTGACGTGAGTGCAATAAACGAAGAGGAAACAGCAAAATCACTAAACGTAAACACGGGTCACGTAGATATTCACCTTCCCACTACAACTCAGACTGCTCTGTGCATCAGCACTGGATCAACAAATAGACATTTCAAAAATATGTTCATTTCGTAGCGCACGTCTTTCTGAAGAGTGTGATATATAAAACGTGTTCAAGGAAATGTAAGACACGTTATTTAATCTTAAGTGCACCATAGTGCAGTGCCACACCTCTTCACACAGCATTCTTGTATCGCATGTCATTGTATTTCGCTCTGCAGAATTCAATCGTGTAATATTTTGTAGTGGATGCCGTCAAACTATATTCTGGATAGTGGAAATTAAAATGTCCTGTGGTGTCTCTCCTGCTCCCAGTTGCCCAATTTTACAGAAAGAAAGAAAGAAAGAAAAGAAAGAAAAGAAAAACCCTTGCAATTAGCATTGGATGGGATTATTTGTAACCCGGAGAACAAGAACTCTTCAGAAAATTTGCACTCTTTATTGCCTATTAGCTAATACTTGCTTTTTTTGTGAAACATAAAATTAAATATAGGATACATGAAACAAATAAAGATGAGTGACAAGCAAGACAGTACACATTTCTTCTATCCTTAAGTACTAGCATTTTTTTCTCTCTAACCCTACAGCTTTACATAATGTCCTTTCCTTTCTGTGAAAGGATCTGTTACCTCAAACTTCATCAAACGTTTTGCCACATGAAAAAATGAAATGTCATTGTCTAATACTGAAAAAGCTGTTAATACAAACAGTACCCGAGACTGGTGTGGTTTCTCGATTTGATTATATTTATTTTGTCACTGTCTGCTAGATAAAACGAAACAGGCCTGTCTAATATTGCAGAAATTGTAACACACACCAAATAAACAGACTGTTTTAGCACAAATGGTCACTTTTTTTAACACAACAGAATATAATTCATTAAGTACCAATATCAAATGCCTATTAGGCTTGCTACAAGCAAAAAGCTTTATGTTTGGAAATACACTCCTGGAAATTGAAATAAGAACACCGTGAATTCATTGTCCCAGGACGGGGAAACTTTATTGACACATTCCTGGGGTCAGATACATCACATGATCACACTGACAGAACCACAGGCACATAGACACAGGCAACAGAGCATGCACAATGTCGGCACTAGTACAGTGTATATCCACCTTTCGCAGCAATGCAGGCTGCTATTCTCCCATGGAGACGATCGTAGAGATGCTGGATGTAGTCCTGTGGAACGGCTTGCCATGCCATTTCCACCTGGCGCCTCAGTTGGACCAGCGTTCGTGCTGGACGTGCAGACCGCGTGAGACGACGCTTCATCCAGTCCCAAACATGCTCAATGGGGGACAGATCCGGAGATCTTGCTGGCCAGGGTAGTTGACTTACACCTTCTAGAGCACGTTGGGTGGCACGGGATACATGCGGACGTGCATTGTCCTGTTGGAACAGCAAGTTCCCTTGCCGGTCTAGGAATGGTAGAACGATGGGTTCGATGACGGTTTGGATGTACCATGCACTATTCAGTGTCCCCTCGACGATCACCAGTGGTGTACGGCCAGTGTAGGAGATCGCTCCCCACACCATGATGCCGGGTGTTGGCCCTGTATGCCTCGGTCGTATGCAGTCCTGATTGTGGCGCTCACCTGCACGGCGCCAAACACGCATATGACCATCATTGGCACCAAGGCAGAAGCGACTCTCATCGCTGAAGACGACACGTCTCCATTCGTCCCTCCATTCACGCCTGTCGCGACACCACTGGAGGCGGGCTGCACGATGTTGGGGCGTGAGCGGAAGACGGCCTAACGGTGTGCGGGACCGTAGCCCAGCTTCATGGAGATGGTTGCGAATGGTCCTCGCCGATACCCCAGGAGCAACAGTGTCCCTAATTTGCTGGGAAGTGGCGGTGCGGTCCCCTACGGCACTGCGTAGGATCCTACGGTCTTGGCGTGCATCCGTGCGTCGCTGCGGTCCGGTCCGGTCCCAGGTCGACGGGCACGTGCACCTTCCGCTGACCACTGGCGACAACATCGATGTACTGTGGAGACCTCACGCCCCATGTGTTGAGCAATTCGGCGGTACGTCCACCCGGCCTCCCGCATGCCCACTATACGCACTCGCTCAAAGTCCGTCAACTGCACATACGGTTCACGTCCACGCTGTCGCGGCATGCTACCAGTGTTAAAGACTGCGATGGAGCTCGGTATGCCACGGCAAACTGGCTGACACTGACGGCGGCAGTGCACAAATGCTGCGCAGCTAGCGCCATTCGACGGCCAACACCGCGGTTCCTGGTGTGTCCGCTGTGCCGTGCGTGTGATCATTGCTTGTACAGCCCTCTCGCAGTGTCCGGAGCAAGTATGGTGGGTCTGACACACCGGTGTCAATGTGTTCTTTTTTCCATTTCCAGGAGTGTAGTTTCACATTTCATTCATATGCTCCAGCTTCTCGAGCATGAGGATCAAAACGTAGTAGTACGAAATATTTATATAAATTTGGGATCATCATATTCTTCCATAATTTGTGTGATGTCCCCTTTTCTTCTCCTTCCTCATTCTAACAAACAATCTTGTCACCACTAATTCTGTAACTATTCCTGCCAGTGTCAAAACTTATTCTCTGGTTAATTTCACTAACCCTGCCACAATCAACTCCTTAGTTACCCCGTGTTTATTCTCCGGTTAGGCGTTATTACATGTTCGTACAACGCGTTTTCCACGCTACTCCCAGAATAGAACTTAGGTGGCTGCTACTGAGGTCTTTACAACTGTCCATTACTAGTGTAGCAGTCTGGTCAAAAATTTTCTATCAAAATTTCATTTTCTTGAATACACCGATAAGATAATGTGTAATCTTTCTTACTAGTTATTCCTGTTAGTAGTTATTTCCACTCTGGTAGTCTGAATCTATGGATTTTGCTGGTAATTATAACAATGCTGATCATTCACAAACCCAGTCAATCACATAAACAAACAGTGATTGACATTCACCTGTTTGGCTTTATTCCGCTCAGCTCGTATAGCCCCCTCCCCTCCCATCTGCAGGAAAGTTTATTTCTAGATGTGATGGGGATTCCCCTGACAGAGACATGACGTACACAATGCACGCATTCAAAAATCAACTTATGATCCATTCAGAAATAAACTTAGAATATGTTCACAAATGTTCAAAAACCAACAGGTATGCATTTCAAACTCATATGAATAATCAATAGACTAACTTGCGCTGGATATTAGGCGCTTCATGAAACAAGGCTTTTTCCTCACGAATATGAATTCTTGCCGCCCGGGGCAGATATCCCAGTTTGCCCCCATTGAATCCGGCAGCTTGGCACCAGTAAAATTTTTCTGGGTATCATCTGGCTCCTTGCTGCTACTGCTTATACAGCTAACACCCACACTTCTGTAGCCAGAAACAGGAAAAGGTACTACTCATGTGTGACTCAACTGCGCATGCACATGAGCCCGATCGCAACTGCCCAAATGAATCTAATGTAAAGAGTTGTGACATCACACTTATCAGAGGCAATTTGTTGTTATTAAGCATTACACAGTCTTCCTAAAGCCTTTGACACATTTTGCTGCAGGCAGACAGTTATATGAGTACTGTGTTTTGTTGTTGTATATGATGCATTTCCTTTGCAACTTAAGTTTTATTTTCATTTCTTTTTTTTTTTGCTGCAATATTATTCTGCAGTAGCAAGAGACAGTAATATCCTTTGTTAGAGTATTGTTTCTTACTAGTCAAAATTAAAAAAATTTAACTGAAAACTAAAACAAAATAAAAAATTCTTGGAATTCTAAAAAAGTCCCATGATTTTCCCAGTTTTCTCACAGATGAAAAAATTCCCAGGTTTTTCCCAGATCTCCTGGTGGGCCTGGGTCGTATACACCCTAAGTCATTATATTTTCCACAGTACCATGAATTTGTTCTAAATTGTCATTTTCAATTAAAACTGAGGTGTCATCTCCGAATAAAATGGAGTGAACATCAGTGCTTAAAGGTAAATCATTTGTACAGCAGAAAAAGATAAGGCCCTAAAATTGAGCCCTGCGGGACCGATGCACAATTTTTTTTTTCCAGTCCAAGAATGATTTTTTCCATTTGAATTTATATTAACTCTCTGTTTTCTTTCAGACAAATAAAATTTTATTCTGCTGCACACAACCAGCAAACAGTCTCAAATTGCTTCTCACCCTACCCTGCCAATTATTTATATCCAGAAAGAACAGAAGGTTTCTTCCCCCTGATCTCAGTCACTTCAAAATTCCATTGCCTTTTGTCTCCCATTATATTAATTACTGAATTGAACAATTGCCATGATAAGCCCCCCCCCCCCCCCCAACATGCACTATAATTCTACATGTCTTCTTATCTCCAAACATATTATGACCCACCTCATAAAAAATGTTGAACAATTATTGTAAACCAAACAACTTTTTCAGTAGTAAATATACCCAAAAGTATTAATAATAATTGATATCCAAAGTTATTCAATGTTTTGAAGAGATCTTCCTACATTAACTAAGAAACATTTGCAAAAGTTTTCTTGTGAAAATTGACAATTACCTCAATTTATTTTTGCAGACATGGTTAACAAGTGGACAGCCTATCTCATTCTGGATATCTGGCTTCTTTTTCCCACAAGGTTTTCTGACAGGTACTTTACAGACACATGCACGAAAATATGAACTGCCTATTGATCAACTGAAATTTGAGTTCACAGTACAAAAGGTGGTACTAGATCAGGAACTGCTGAAGGCAGCACACTATCAAGCAGAAGGAAAAGAGGTATGATAAATTGCTGTTCGTCAAAACAGTGTGATTTACAGTATAAAAATAATTTTGTCACTTGAGAAAGTAGAGTGAATTCAATAATATCATTATACAGATTATATTTTAGACTAATACAATAAACATTTATTATTCTGTATGCATCAAGTTAAATAGCTTTTAGTAGTTATCTTAATCTCCTATCTACTGTAGTGGCTCCATTCATGTTATTTTGTTGATTTGGAGAAATATTTACACATTTTTTATAAGACTGGTTGTTTTGAAAATGTTTGAGTATAAGAAATTCATAAAAAAATGTTGACACTGTTCAGTAAACACCGTCTGAAGCACCATTTTGCTTCAAATTCTGTTTGGCTTTGTTTTTCAAGATAAAGGCTGAATATTTCACACAAACATATATAGATACAATATAAAGACTATTATGTGAACTGTTACTATATTTAGGAGTGGTCACTTTCTTCATTTTCTTCAGCAGCAGTATAAATTTGAAGTGCTTGCTCATTGAACAGCTCAAATGACAAGTACAAGATGTAGTATGGCACACCATGCTGCCCCTGAGTAAGGTGAAAGGCTGTATAGTTACTGATGTTAGGGAATAACACACAATTAGCCTGTTGTAAGGACTACCACAGGGATTGCAGTTACATGTTCAGTTACTTTAAATAGAAAATATTTAGCTAGGTTTGACTTCTGTCAGTATGAATACCAAATTACTGTAACCAGTCACATTTAATATACTTTCCACTGCGTGCTTCATAGGATTGTACCTCCATCATCAGATGGATTTATGTCAGTTAATAAGGTACCCATGGATGGTAAGTCAGCACATTTGATTGCCACATGGAGGGCTAGGTTCAAGTGCCAATACACCTGGGGATATTTCCTTGGAGGGAGGTGATGGTTGGTTGTGGGAAGAGACCAAACAGCGAGGTCATCAGTCTCATCGGATTAGGGAAGGATGGGGAAGGAAGTCGGCCATGCCCTTTCAAAGGAACCATCCCAGCATTTGCCTGGAGTGATTTAGGGAAATCACGGAAAACCTAAATCAGGATGGCCGGACGCGGGATTGAACCGTCATCCTCCCGAATGTTGGAGGGAGGACTGGAACGCAGAGCACTCAGCTTTATAGGGTCAACTGAGGAGCTACTTTAATGAGAAGTAGTGGTTCCTAGGTCTCAAAAGCTGGTAACAGCCTCGAGAGCTGTCTGCTGACCCCATGCCTTCCACACCATAACCAAATGTCACCATAAGGCACAGCATGAAATGGCAACAAGTAAGCATCAAGTGTTCCTCTGAGATTAATCAAGGAGGAAACAAATAAATAAATAAATAAGGCATAGTCTTAGGTCTCACTGTTGGGTAACCTATGGCATTGTATTTTAGTGGTCACTGGCTGATGATGAAGAAGAAGGTACAATAAATGTGACTGGTTACAGTCATTTGTGGATTCAAAGACTCATTTACATTTTACATTTCCAAACCAAGTTCAAGCTTGAGACCAATTTTAACCATGATGGAGTATAAAAAAAAACTGGTCACTGTTACCAATTTGAGAATAATGCATACCTTGTAGATTGATACACAATAAAGACCTGGTGAGAAATTAACTGAAAGCAATTGGCACAAATCCTCTGATAATGTTTGGTGAGATCAAGTGATAGTGTCCCGAACTTTAAAACAATATTCTGTGAGACAGCAATTCAATTCAAAAATGTTATTGGCATGAGGTAAAGTGAATACTAAAATAGATAGCTCACAAAAAACATGACCTCCATGTGAGACCTCTCGACAGGACTTTCTTCGCAATGGTGCCTGCTGTGGGAAAAGAATAACCTGACCACTATGGAGGAGCTGTTTGGTCAGACAGCTATAACAAAGACATTGTCATACAGCACCGATGGACTTCAGAAATTTCCACATCTTCACACAACTCCTTGTATGTTGTTACGCCAACTTAACCAATCACACATTTCTTGGAAAGACAATGACATGGGGCACACCAAGGGAACTCATTTGTGCAGTAACTGAAAGATATCAGGATGTGCCTCTGACAAAATAATGCATCCCAGCTTTGCAGGTGTGTTAACTGAAAGGTGTTGAATGTATAAGACCCTATCTTTTTTGCTTCAACAAATAATATAAACAATGGAAGGGTGGGGAGATTGCTATTGAGCCATCATTTTCTTTCCTCAATACGTATGTAAGCTGTATCAATTCACCACCCATCAATATCCTTTGTCTCTCATCAATATCATTCCACTGTTTGCGTTCATACAACAAATCTCTTCATCACTCATCTACATCCTCATACCTTCAGCATCATAAAAACCCACTATATCTCCATAATTTTTATCATTCAGGTCGAAGTAGAGTGGGATTGTGAAGTTATCTGGACACGTTTAACAGGGCTAGGAGAAATAAAGTTAATTGTTGGGTGTTATTACCAGCCACCAGGTTCCGCAGTGACAGTTCTAGAATCATTCAAAGGGAGTCTACACTCTGTATTACAGAAGTACCCGGATCATGCTATATTAGCCGGAGGCGACTTCAACCTACCTAGTATAGACTGGGATGTCTATGGATTCATTACAGGTGGTACAGACAAGCCGTTGTGTGAATTACTTTTGAACACATTATCCGAAAACTGTCTTGAGCAGCTAAATCAACAGCCAACGCATAATGGAAATATTTTAGATCTGGTAGCCGCGAACAGACCAGACCTCATCGACGATGTCAGTGTTGAGACAGGGATTAGTGATCATAATGTTGTCATTATGACTATGGTTACGAAAGTTAAAAAGTCGGTCAAGAAGGCTAGGAGAGTATTCTTACTAGAAAGAGCAGATAAGCAGTTGTTAGCATCCCACTTAGTAAATGAATCGACTTCATTTACTTCCAGAACGATGGACGTGGAAGAATTATGGGCAAATTTTAAACACATTGTAAATCACGCATTGGACAAGTATGTGCCGAAAAAGTGGTTTAACAGCGCAATTCGGAGAATGCTCAGGAAGCAAAGGCAGTTGCACTCGCGGTACAAGAAAGATCGGGAGAATGAGGACAGGCAAATTTAGTAGAAATTCATACTGCTGTAAAAAGAGCGATGCGTGAAGCATTCAACCACTACCACCGTCATACCTTAGCAAAATATCTTGCTGATAACCCAAGGAAATTCTGGTCTTACGTAAAATCGGTAAGTGGGTCGAAGGCTTCCATCCAGTCACTCACTGATCAGTCTGGCCTGGCAACAGAAGACAGCAAAACGAAAGCTGAAATTTTAAATTTAGCATTTGAGAAATCTTTCACGCAGGAGGATCATATAAACATACCGCCGTTTGAGTCTTATACAGATTCCTGTATGGAGGACATAGTGATAGACATCCCTGGGGTTGTGGAGCAGCTGAATGGGTTGAAAATAAATAAATCGCCAGGTCCTGATGGGATTCCAACTCAGTTTTACAGAGAGTACTCTACTGCCCTGGCTCCTTACTTAGCTTGCATTTATCGCGAATCTCTTGCCCAGAGTAAAGTCCCGAGTAACTGAAAAAAAGCGCAGGTGACGCCTGTATATAAGAAGGGTAGAAGGAAGGATCCTCAAAATTACAGACCAATATCCTTAACATTGGTTTGTTGCAGGATTCTTGAACATAGTCTCAGTTCGAATATAATGAATTTCCTTGAGACAGAGAAGTTCTGTCCATGCATCAGCACGGCTTTAGAAAGCATCGCTCCTGCGAAACGCAACTCGCCCTTTTTACACATGATATCTTGTGAACCATGGATGAAGGGTATCAGACAGATGCCATATTCCTTGACTTTAGGAAAGTGTTTGACCGGTGCCCCACTGCAGACTCCTAACTAAGGTACAAGCATCAGGGATTGGTTCCCAAGTATGTGAGTGGCTCAAAGACTTCTTAAGTAATAGAACCCAGTACGTTCTCCTCGATGGTGAGTGTTTGTCGGAGGTGAGGGTATCATCTGGAGTGCCCCGAGGAAGTGTGGTAGGTCCACTGCTGTTTTCTATCTACATAAATGATCTTTTGGATAGGGTGGATAGCAATGTGTGGCTGATTGCTGATGATGCTGTGGTGTACGGGAAGGTGTTGTCGTTGAGTGACTGTAGGAGGATACAAGATGACTTGGACAGGATTTGTGATTGGTGTAAGGAATGGCAGCTAACTCTAAATATAGATAAATGTAAATTAATGCCAATGAATAGGAAAAAGAATCCTGTAATGTCTGAATACTCCATTAGTAGTGTAGCGCTTGACACAGTAATGTCAATTAAATATTTGGGCGTAACATTGCAGAGCGATATGAAGTGGGACAAGCATGTAATGGCAGTTGAGGGGAACATGGATAGTTGTCTTCGGATCATTGGTAGAATTTTGGGAAGATCTGGTTCATCTGTAAAGGAGACCGCTTATAAAACACTAATACAACCTAAACACTAATACAACCTATTCTTGAGTACTGCTCGAGCATTTGGGATCCCTATCAGGTCGGATTGAGGGAGGACATAGAAGCAATTCAGAGGCGGGCTGCTAGATTTGTTACTTGTAGGTTTGAACATCATGCGAGTGTTATGGAAATGCTTCAGGAACTCGGGTGTGAGTCTCTAGAGGAAAGGAGGCGTTCTTTTCATGAATCGCTACTGATGAAATTTAGAGAACCAGCATTTGAGGCTGACTGCAGTACAATTTTACTGCCGCCAACTTACATTTCGCGGAAAGACCACAAAGATAAGATAAGAGAGATTTGGGCTCGTACAGAGGCATATAGGCAGTCATTTTTCCCTCGTTCTGTTTGGGAGTGGAACAGGGAGAGAAGATGCTAGTTGTGGTACGAGGTACTCTCCGCCATGCACCGTATGGTGGATTGCGGAGTATGTATGTAGATGAAGATGTAGATGAATTTACATCATCATTAACTTCAACACATCACTTCAAAACTTCATCATTTCTTCTGTTATTGTATCAAAGAGTTCAATCAAGAAAACTAATAAATTATGAGACAGAAGTGCTGGGCATAACATCCCTTCAGGAGAACTGCCAATAGACACAACTAAAACAAAATTTTACATGCTTCCTAGCTTTTGGTACTAATCATTCATTCCTCAAGAAGAAGAGAGTGAGAGGTTGTCAAAGTTTTAAAAGAAAGACAGTACACTCAGAATCCAGGATGAGACATCTAGACAGTGAGAATGAGGGTAAACAAAGATTAGTACATCACATCAACATTCACATATCATCATAATAGAGATATACAAATACTCAAATGCTCTTAGTATAATAAAATCTATTTCCTCATAATTTTCTATTTTGTCTGAGCTTCATTAATTGAGCATATGAAGTACAGACAAATCTCCACTTTACTCAACCAAGAATCCTTACATACTCTGAATGTGTTCTTAAACTGAAATTAAGGACTTTACATCAACACATTCTACAATAACTAGGTTAATTAATGTTTTAACTTCAATATTTTCTCAAGTTTTTCATAAGAAGAGTCAGAAAGACACCGTCAGAACTGTTATTTAAGTCTATTATTGATTAAGCTGTACAAAAAGATTCATATACAAGACCGAGCATAAATATTACTAAGAAAACAATGCCTGCCCACTATCACCCTACATCTCCACCAACCTCTTACATCTCTTCTTCCTCTTACTCTCCATCCGTCTTCTCATGCCCTACTCCCCCTATCCACCACCTCCTGCCCCCTCCTCCTGGCCCCCCTCTTCTTATCCATCTCCCCCTACCTCATTCTCTTTCCCTACTTTCCTTTTCCTCTCTCAGTCCATCCCTTCCTGCCTCCCCCCCCCCCCCCCGCTCCTCTGTCCATATTCCCACCCACCCACCCTTCTTTCTCTGTCCAGCCATTCCACTATCTATCTCAGCCTTCCTTCAGACACGTCTATTTGTCCACATAGCCCCAGCAAAACAGATCAATAAAGCAGGCCAATACTACTCCAACAGAACACACCTGTCATGCAGGGCAGCCTGCACTTTGAGCCCTGGAAAAACCAATTCTTGCCCCTCATGTGGAGGCTCCAAAGGAGGTCGATAAGGCAGGCCTATTCTATTCCCATATGACTCCCCTGTTATGTAGAGCAGCTGCCTATGGCAGGGACAGAAGAAACTCACAATTTTGCCCAACCTCCTCTCATAATGGAGCTAGGAAGCTGTAAACCTCACAGCACTGATACTCATGAAGCTTTCTGTTTGTGTGGCAAACTTGTTTGAATTGTACTACACAAATACTTACTGTACAGCAAGGTTTCCCAAACTCTGTTCTGTGGAATGCTGGTGTTTTCTCTCTCTCTCTCTCTCTCTCTCTCTCTCTCTCTCTCTCTCTCTCTCGCGTGCGCGCGGGCGCGCGGGCGCTAAAGACTGCACTGTTGAGTGCCCATAACACCATATCCATCAATCCATCACTCTCTCTCTCTCTCTCTCTCTCTCTCTCTCTCTCTCTCTCTCTCTCTCTCACACACACACACACACACACACACACACACACACACACACAAATATGCAGAGTAACATGATGATTTAATTTTATATCATTAACTAATTAGATATTCACGAGATTTGCAAAGAGATATCCTTTCTAGTTTCAGGCACCATATCTTTTTCTAAAAGCTATAGTTATACCTCTAGAATTATATTTTTTTGTTTACATATCTCTCCTGGAACTAAAATTTTTAAGATTATTTCTTGTGTGGTGCATCCTGTTGTGTTTCCTTTAACTGGGATCCCATTCAGCCCTTGTTTCCTCTGACACTATCCTTTCCTTTGCCAGCTAAAGGACCTTCTAATTTCTGAAGTATGGTGTTCCTTGTTGCTTTGACTTAATAATTCAGACTGTAGATTATTAATTGTATTTGACTTTGTACAAATGCAAGAAAACTCAATATATTACTTTTTCATAGTAACAATAATAAAAAACTGTAATTATAGGCTTTTCTAATTTGAATTTGTTTCCTTATTGATGGCAGGTTCATTTACAATTTGAGTAAAAAAATGGGATACTATTCCAAGATTAATTTTTCTCATTGTACAAGAGTTTTTTAATTTCTGCTTCACAGATGACTATCATTTCATCATAAGTTAATGTTAGGTTGTATCTCAAATAATATTTTAGTTCAGTATATACTATTTGAAAAAAGTACAGCACCAAGAAGGAGTTTTGCAACATAAATATAAGTTGGTAGGTTTGTTTATGCATCTGAAATGTTATGTCTCTTCAAATTTCATGTCATGAATATAATAGAGGGAAACATTCCACGCGGGAAAAATATATCTAAAAACAAAGATGATGAGACTTACCAGACAAAAGCGCTGGCAGGTCAATAGACATACAAACAAACAAACACAAACATACACACAAAATTCTAGCTTTTGCAACCAACGGTTGCTTCGTCAGGAAAGAGGGAAGGAGAGGGAAAGACGAAAGGATGTGGGTTTTAAGGGAGAGGGTAAGGAGTCATTCCAATCCCGGGAGCGGAAAGACTTACCTTAGGGGGAAAAAGGACAGGTACACATTCGCACACACACGCATATCCATCCGCATCGGATGGATATTCGTGTGTGTGCGAGTGTGTACCTGTCCTTTTTCCCCCTAAGGTAAGTCTTTCCGCTCCTGGGATTGGAATGACTCCTTACCCTCTTCCTTAAAACCCACATCCTTTCGTCTTTCCCTCTTTCCTGACGAAGCAACCGTTGGTTGCGAAAGCTAGAATTTTGTGTGTATGTTTGTGTTTGTTTGTTTGTATGTCTCTCGACCTGCCAGCGCTTTTGTTTGGTAAGTCTCATCATCTTTGTTTTTAGACAAATTTCATGTCATTTGCATAAGAGTGATGCTAGTAGTGCTGCTAAGAGGATGCAAATCAATTTGCTTTAAATACATGCTGCAACGGTCATGAGCAAAAACAATAGATATTTACGTTACCAAAAACCTGTAAATTCCTTCTCTTTTAACTTTCTCTTCTTAGATCCAATCATTAGAGAAACTAGTGGTGCACAACCAATGTAGCAGCCAATAGCACATAAATGTAACATCGATACTACATGATTAATTGCTCCAGCCACGAAATAAAGATACTTACTTCCCTCATTTGCATGCAAATTTACAAAATACATTGTCAGAGTCTTGTAATTTCTTTACAACAGTATGTCACCAAGAAGGAACATTACTATCTGTGCGGATCACAATACACTCCACTCAATAATTCAATAAAGCAAAATCTGTGAGGCTATTTTGCCATCTACCCTGGTAGACATTTTGCATGGCATCCTTGTCACCTCATGCATCAGCTGTATCTATAGTGAGTTACATAAGAATTACTATTTTTTATAGGCCCTAGAGGAACAGCATTGGCCCCACTAAAGATTAACACTAACAAATCTTAAAAGCGGCAGCACTAGCTCCCCTAACTGCTGCATTTAACTGTCAGTATGGAGTTCACACCCTCATGATTGTTTGTGTGTCCATGTACCTGATAAAACAGGAAAGCAGCAAATGATTCCTCTACAGGTGCAGCCTATTGGTGTAAATCCTTTGCTACCATTAGACCAACAATTTTGCTTTCACTGCTAGGATACTGTTGGTCTGGTAATCTCATACAATACAATAAAATATAATACAACTGTTTACCTGATCACAAACATATATATGCTGTATCTTTAGTATTTACTGGGTGGTAACTGTGAGCTAACATCCCATAGATGTTCAGACTCACATACAGTTCCTCTTCATCAAAATGTCTTGGCTTGTCTAGGGGTTGAACCACATGTGTCGCATTACACACTAAATTAGACATTTGTGACGCTTTGGTTAAATTGTCTGGTTGATGGCAAGTTTGCAAGATACTAAGTTAACATAGCATAAAATAACAGTAACAATAAAATCAGGAGCTCAGGTAACGACCCTTAATGACATAGGCCACACAGTTGCGATTTAGTTAGAAGAAAGTAGTAAAGGAGTTTTGCTATTTGGGGAGCAAAATAACTGATGATGGTCGAAGTAGAGAGGATATAAAATGTAGACTGGCAATGGCAAGGAAAGCGTTTCTGAAGAAGAGAAATTTGTTAACATCGAGTATTAATTTAAGTGTCAGGAAGTCGTTTCTGAAAGTATTTGTATGGAGTGTAGCCATGTATGGAAGTGAAACATGGACGATAAATAGTTTAGACAAGAAGAGAATAGATGCTTTCGAAATGTGGTGCTACAGAAGAATGCTGAAGATTAGATGGGTAGATAACATAACTAATGAGGAGGTATTGAATAGAATTGGGGAGGAGTTTGTGGCACAACTTGACTAGAAGGAGGAATCGGTTGGTAGGACATGTTCTGAGGCATCAAGGGATCACCAATTTAATACTGAAGGGCAGCGTGGAGGGTAAAAATCATAGAGGGAGACCAAGAGATGAATACACTAGGCAGATTCAGAAGGCTGTAGCCTGCAGTAGGTACTGGGAGATGAAGAAGCTTGCACAGGATAGAGTAGCATGGAGAGCTGCATCAAACCAGTCTCAGGACTGAAGACCACAACAACAAGAAATAAATTTTATTATATACATCTGAAAGAGTGACTGACATACTACTTTTCCACATAGTCACCAAACACATTGAGGCACTTATCATAGCAGTGGACAAGCTTTGAAAGACCTTTGTCGTAAAATTCTGCCACATGAGACTTCAGCCAGTGAGTCATGCCCACCTGGAGTTCTGCGTTGTCATCAAAGCACTGTGTTGCAAGCCAGTTCTTCATCTTGGGAAACAAGTGGATGTCACTTGGTGCAAGATTGGGGCTGTAGGGCAGATGAGGGAAAATTTCACATTTAATGAATTAAGGAGTTCTTTAGTGCAGTTTGCTGTGGGAGAACAGGCATTGTCATGCAAAAACAAAATTTTGGACATCAGCTTTCTCTGGTGTTTGTTTTGAACTACTCTTCTAAGGCTGTGCAAAGTTTGACAGTTCCAGGCAGACTTTATGGTTGCTCCACGTTCGAGAAAATCAATAAGAAGCACACCTTGCCTATCCCAAAACACTGCCACCATCAACTTCCTTGCTGACTAGGTTTGCAAACATTTTCTTGGTTTTTTGGGGGACCTTGTGTGCCCCCACTCCATGGACTGTAATTTTGTCTAGCAATTGACGTGTTTCACCCAAGTGTCGTCACTGGTTACGATTCGATCCAGTAATGAATCACCATTTTTGTGGTAGGCCTCCAGAAATTGTCCCCGTTCGCTGTCCTCTATGGTGCTCTGTAAGCATTTTGGGCACCCATCGTGCACAAAATTTGTGGTAGCCTAGCTTTTGAGTGACAATTTCAAATAAAAAAAGTCCATGAAACTTGTGGAAAGGAAAGCAAAAGCTCCATTATAGAGAAGCGACGGTTTTCACGAATCGTTTCATCAACATTAGCGACAAGATCATCAGTCACAATGCCGGGCCATCCACTCTTCACTTCATCATGAATGGTGGTTCAGCCATTTTCAAACTGATTGCACCCTTTCTGGATGTAACATTCACTTATTACGTTGTTTCCGTACACTTCGCACAGTTCACGATAAATTTCTATAGGTTTTAGGTTTTCTGCCACCGACCTCACCTCACAACTGGCGGGATTTTCAATTACAGCGCAGATTTCAAAGTTGAACATCAAAAAAACCAGACACGCACAGACGTTCCCGCTGTCATGGATGAATGCCGACTGAGCTACCGAGCACACACATATCAAAATACACGCGATCAGCAAGTGCCTAGCGGCGTCAGACAGAAACATGCTCTGAATAGCCCTCGTTCTTAAATGAGAGCGAAATGCTTGTTAATTCAGATAATGACTCCTTTCATCACATTACTCATTTTATATCACTCTCACTTTAACAGCAAAATCTCCCCATTGCCCCATGATTACTATTTCTCTTTGTTCTTTACCAATGATGGTGCTAACTGTATCTTTCAGTTATTGAAACAGTGTAATACATTACTCCCCTGCTGATTTTCAGACCATGGAATATAATACTATCTCGGAACAGAGCACAACAGTGTTGCGCACCCTATAAATCATCAACTTTTAAGTAAAATGAAAAGGCTAATTGCATGGGTCTGTACTTAGGACATAAGGTTAGGAAATACAGATTAAAATAGATTTCTGCATAGTGCAGAAGGAAAAGGAGGAAAAAGGGACAGATCCAAGATGGCTGAGACTGAAGAAAAAGACAATGACACAAAGAGTCACAACACATCCCATCCACCACAACACGGCCCACTGGTGCGAGTAAGGCTTGTCGTCATGGTTCGGAGTGGTGGTGATGTTCTATTTCAGGGTGTATACATGGACAAGGAGAAAAAATTCCCGGATTTCCCAGTTCAAAATACACTATCTCCTGGGTGAAAATATACTTTTTCCGTGTTAAGTGACAGTCGCACTGTAAAACTTGTCAATTCTTTGAATGTTTATGGTTTTATACACCGACGTAGAATTTCCCGGCACTTTAGAAAACGAAACTCAGGAGGGAAGAAACACATTTCGGAAAGATCTCTGATGTGCAGCAACATGTTCGCTGCATATTTTTGTGTTACAAAGGTATAAATTCGAATTCCTCCAAACACCACATGTTACTTTCCTAAGCATAGAAATCAAGATTGCGACGCAGTTCTGTAAGCCAGTCATAGCTCATGTCACGTGATCGCACCAGCTAATGATAGCATAGGACACGTGATGTGGTCAGCTAATAGCAGTATCACTCTTAAGTAGCGCGAACACACAAATAAGAAAAGTTAATGGTTTAAATTAATATACATAGTGTTGCTACAAGAAAAACAAAGCTTTCACATATAATATTGGTCCCGAAGATTAATAAGTTGCAGAAGCTAAGCTTCCACATATAACAACCTTTTTTGCGCGTTTTACACTTTAAGATACATCACACAAATATGCCAGTAAAATTTTTAATGACGACGTAAATGTCTGATCTTCTGGGCTCGAAATTCTTCTAGATGGTCATCCTCAAAGAGTTGATTTTTAAATGAGAGTCAAACACTCTGTGATTTAAGAAATTCATCGTACATTCTCACACATAGTTCATCTTGCGTAAAAGGAAATTTACTTTGAAAGTAATGCTTTTCAAACCACCATTCGCAATATTTTCACATGACCTGTTAGAAATTGGTTCACTTGAGCAGTTGTGAAAAAGCGCCAGATAACAGGCGTCACTGCACTTGCGCAGCTACAATGACGCAGGAAGCCCACACGTTCGTACGTGTAAAACAATAAAAGATCTATCATTATGTCATAAAAGAAACAAGTCATCAGAGGATACTTCAAGAGCATCGGAATTTCGTGAACCATACTAAAATGGATAATTCAGCTTAAAGTGCACATTCGTATGTCCAGATTTGGTTGTAAATTTTCTTGTACTGCCAGTACTGTATTATCACATTTTTGGTTGTTTATTATGGCATAATGCCATACGAGCTAGAAGACGGAAAATGTGCACTTGAAATGCAGCTAACAATTGGAACTAGCCAACCGTGTGAAATTAAACACCTCGTTTCAAATAAATTGACTGCCTCAGTGCAAAAGATTAATAAAAGCCAAATCTCTTTAGCAAACCGACAAAAATAACTTCATTGTCCTGCAAGGCGATTAATGCTTGGCTGTCAGAAAAGTGGAAATAAAGCCAGGAACTAATAACATATTTTAGACTTTCATAATTTTGTGAACGTATTTTAATTCATTTGATACCACCCGGCCACAGAAATCCGTTTTGTTTTCATTTAATGTGAGAGCAATAAATGAAGAGAAAACAGCAAAATCACTAACATAAACATGGTTCATGTGGAGACTCCTCACTATGACTCAGACTGCTCTGTGGATCAGCCCTGGATGTCCGATATTTCCGATCTGGACAATATTAGATAGTGGCACCCAGCCAGAAGTGGGAGAGAGTACTACTCATACATGACACAACTGTGCATGCACAAGAACCCGCCCGCAACTGCTCAAACGAATCTAATGTACACAGCTGTCACGTCATGCTCATCGGAGGCAATTTCTTGTTAGGAAGCATTGCATAGTCTTCCCAAAGCCTTTTACACACTTCGTTGTTGGCAAACGCTTGTATGGGCACTGTGTTTTATTGTTGCATATGGCGTATTTCCTTTGTGATTCAATTATACTGCAGAAGCGTGATACAGTAATATCCTTTGTTAGAGTATTGGTTCTTACCAGTCAAAGTCACAAAAAATTAACTGAAAACAAAACAATGAAAAATTCCCGGATTTCTAAAAAAACTCCTGGGTTTTTCCCGGTTTTCTCCCAAATGAAAAAATTCCTGGGTTTTTCCCGGATCTCCTGGGTCGTATACACCCTGTATTTATATGCTCGACAGTTCTTCTTTACAGGTTTCTGCTCTAAATTAACTGTTGTTGTTGTTGTAGTCTTCAGTCCTGAGATTGGTTTGATGCAGCTATCCATGCTACTCTATCCTGTGCAAGCTTCTTCATCTCTCAGTACTTACTGCAATCTACATCCTTTTGAATCTGTTTATTCATCTCTTGGTCTCCCTCTATGATTTTTACCCTCCACGCTGCC
This sequence comes from Schistocerca nitens, assembly GCF_023898315.1. Classification (NCBI taxonomy): domain Eukaryota; kingdom Metazoa; phylum Arthropoda; class Insecta; order Orthoptera; family Acrididae; genus Schistocerca; species Schistocerca nitens. The sequence continues at coordinate 355,092,561 of NC_064618.1, read as the reverse complement.
CTCCAATGCTAAATTTGTGATCCCTTGATGCCTCAGGACATGTCCTACCAACCAGTCCCTTCTTCTTGTCAAGTTGTGCCACAAACTCCTCTTCTCCCCAATTCTATTCAATACCTCCTCATTAGTTATGTTATCTACCCATCTAATCTTCAGCATTCTTCTGTGGCACCACATTTCGAAAGCTTCTATTCTCTTCTTGCCCAAACTATTAATTGTCCATGTTTCACTTTCATACATGGCTACACTCCATACAAATACTTTCATAAATGACTTCCTGACACTTAAATCTATACTCGATGTTAACAAATTTCTCTTCTTCAGAAACACTTTCCTTGCCATTGCCAGTCTACATTTTATATCCTCTCTACTTCGACCATCATCATTTATTTTTCTCCCCAAATAGCAAAACTCCTTTACTACTTTAAGTGTCTCTTTTCCTAATCTAATTCCCTCAGCATCACCCAATTTAATTCGACTACATTCCATAATCCTTGTTTTGCTTTTGTTGATGTTTATCTTATATCCTCCTTTCAAGACACTGTCCATTCTGTTCAACTGCTCTTCCAAGTCCTTTGCTGTCTCTGACAGAATTACAATTTCATCGGCGAACCTCAAAGCTTTTATTTCTTCTCCATGAATTTTAATACCTACTCTGAATTTTTCTTTTGTTTCCTTTACTGCTTGCTCAATATAGAGATTGAATAACATCGGGGAGAGGCTACAACCCTGTCTCACTCCCTTCCCAACCACTGCTTCCCTTTCATGCCCCTCGACTCATATTAACTTCAAGGAAGATTTTAAATCCCTGTACTAGTTACAGTTGCTCACTTTGGATGGACAGCAAAGTTTTGGTGTTAATTAAGATGTACATTTTAATTAAGGATTTAGTTTATTTACTATATCTCATATTTGTTTTTGCAGCAAATAAAAACCAGTGCAAAAATGCTCCTCCCGCAGTACGAAAAAGGTGTATATGCTCCTGTTTAAAAGAAACACTGAAAAGCGGGGTACCATCTGCCTCATTCTACCTTCCTCAGCACCTTTACAACTTTCCTAAAAAATTTGGCATGCAAACATAATCATGCCCATTTTAACATGTGACTCCCCCCTCCCTCCCACAAGGTCCCCTAACTGAACTGTAACTTGTTCACACCCACTAGCCTATTGATACAGATCAGTCATACCCTTCCACACCCACATTGTCATTATCTCTTTGTGTCTTTCTGACATCTCACAGCCAAAGTCTCCTTTGTTCTGGCCTACTATTACTATCTCCTCTCACTGTCGTTATCTCCCTCTTGCTCTCTCTTACTGTTACTATCTCATTCATTCCTTCCCACTAGTGCTGTCTCTTCTCACGGTCACTATCTCTCTCTCTTCCTCATTGTCATTGACAAAGAATGTCTCTTATTATCACTGGTTCCCATCCACTTCACTTTCACTGTCTTTTTATTCTTCTCCCACTGGCACTACCTCCTTCACTGTTTTTCTAGCACTGTTCTGTCATTGTCAGCAATGTTCCACTACCATTGTCTCCTTACATCTTTCTATACCACAACTACTGTCCATTGTCTTCCTGTATTTATTGCTTTTCTATCTCTTTCCGAGCTGCCACTGTCTCCTCTCTCAGCATAAAAAAGTGCTAATATGTTCGCCTGACAAAATGTTTGGGAAAACTTGTAAAGGAGCAGAGGAAGATACAGTAAGACAGCTGTTACCCCCCTTGTCAGTTAGATTCTTTTAAACAGGAGCATATTTGACTTTTTTGTGCTCTAATAGCAGCATTTTTCCATTGGTTCCATTTTTTTCTCTGCCACACCAGGGCATGTCACTTATATGAAATGAATTTTATGGATCAATAAAATTTTGATAGTTTTCTTATTTGAAACTGAAATAATCTGAAACTAATTTTACAACTCAGATGGTATTTTAAACGAACAAGAATTTTGCATGCACGCTAACGGAGGCACTTCACAGCATATTTCTCCCTCCTGTATCACTGTATGAACTTATGAACTTTCTTGACTCACACTGGGTTTTACGAGTACAAGAAAGGTAACTCTGAACCTCTGCATCTTGGAAATGGATAAAGATATCAAGAAAATTTTTGAGGTTGTTCGAGACAATACTAAAAATTTCAGTCATATGCTTTGCATAGCCATCTTGGAATCCATGTCTTGGTTTTGGTACAAAAAAATGGTAAAAACTGCCCATTAACTAACTAAGGCCCATCATAGACCACATCAATTGCAAAACAAACTACATGATTTGCCCCATTTGCATAAGCAGGAGGAAGTGGGTAATATTCATACTTTTACCATGTACTGTAGGATAGTGACACTAAGACAATCCTTCTGGTGGGTACACAAATGGCTCCTGGTTGAAGGGCTATCCAAAACATTCGACCATACCTTCCTATGACCAACAGAACCCAAAGTATGAGACCCAAAAGAATTCCAGTCTTATGTGTGGCATTTTGGAACATATCAGGTAGCACATTCTGTCACGTGTGTGCCAATTAAACTTTAAGGTGTGTTAATATACACATCATGCCTGTCCTGAGACATTAACTTCAGTACAATCAGCCCATTATATGGTCAGCTTACATACTCTTATGTGCAGGACCTCAGTAGTTCTAGTTCTCTGCGAAGTGGCTGCTTCTCCTAATATTCTCACTTTAAAGGCATGTCATCTCACATGATGCATCAGCAGCTCTTGAAGTTGTCCAAAATGTGTGGTCAACTTTGTCCTAGACCACAACATGATGGCACTCATTGAAATGGGTAGGTAGCTGGTTGGACTAAACAAAAAGCCTGGCAACAATATTGATGATGTTGATATGATGTTCACAGGTGGTCCTGATGACAGGACCTAAACAGGATTTACTGGGAAGATGCTTATAAAAGTCTTACACACGGTCTTTTCACATGGATATGAGCATTATGGAAGAAACTGAAAGCAGAAATTGCCAAGGATGTAGAGCTACAGTTCATACAATGGAATATCACTCTGGATGGTGTAAAACAAATTTTTGTAACAATATTCCTCATGTCATGCCACAAAGGAAAACAGTTAAAGATGTGGAAGGCAAAGTTTCAATCCGAAGTGATGTTCACACATTACAGGGATGTTCCTTAGCACTATTTAGAGGGGGTATGTGGAGTATTAGTAGTATGGGAGAAAATTGTTTGAAGAATTTGCTTTAGTACTCTGTCCGTGACAAGTCTGCCTGCATATGAGGAGAGGAATTGCTCATCACTTCAGATGTGCTAAGTGTGTGCTACAAGACCGTGTATGAGAAATGTTGTGGTTGGTAGCTATCAAAGTGGAGATACTGGAGAGAATGTGTTGAGGATGTGAAAGAATGGAGAGTTCCTTGACCCTGGTGTCAGTGATGAATCTGTCATCAACGGAACTGAACCAGATAAGAGTTTTGAATGTGAGTGGTGGAGGGTCACTATTGGACTGAGGTATGAATCATCTAGAAGGACTTCTCTAAGTGGACTACAAATAGGTTTGTCTTTCAGAGTGGCCAAACATCTGTTTTATTTGTTTCAGATGAGTATATTGTCTTCCAACACCAATATCTCCCCCTTCCCCATTCCACATTCCCAGTCAGTCTTCTGGTTGGTCTGCAGCAGTCCATTGCCATTTGCTCTCCTGCACCAATCTTATCACATCTGAGTGATAATTACACCTAATATCTTCAAGTATTTGTTGTATATATTTCAGTCTCTGCCTTCCCTTACATTTTTTCCCTCTTTTGTTCCTTCTAGTACAATAAAAGTTATTCCCTAATGGGTTGCCAATTCACCCTACTACCTCCTGTAGTTAGCGGTTTCGTTTCCTCACTCAATTCTGTGGATAGCCTGCACACTTCTCATCAGTCCACTTAATTTTCAGCACTCTCCAGCAACACAACATCTTGCCAAACACTTCATTTCTCTTCTTTTATGGTTTCCCATGGTTCATGATTCCCTTCCATACAACACTATGCTCCAAACTACATTCTCACATACATACGTTTTCAGAAATTTCTTTATCAAATGTAGGCCTGTGATTAACACTAGTGCAGAATGCTCCATTTGTGTGTGCTAGCCTGCTTCTTACGTCCTCCTTGCTTCATCTGTCATCCACTTTTGCTTGAAAAGTAGCAGAGTTTCTGCACTCTATGTGCTGCATGATCCCCAATTTTGATATTACATTTATGCCGAACCTCATTTCTACCATTCTTCAATTGTTTCATCTTTGTTTGATTGGCTTTCAAATTATATTGTGTGTTCAATAGACGGTTCATTCTCGACAGGGGACAACAACTAATTGTCATGACGGCTGCAGTGTAACACGTGTTAAGTTCGGCTCGCGAAATTTAGTTGAATTCGAAGGTGTTCTCGCAGGTGGTGCTGTCTAGTACAAGTGGAAATCGTGTAAACAACAGTGTTCTGTGCAGTAGTGCTATTTTTTTTCTGTGCTCCGCCAATATCTTCGAGAAAATGGTAAACAGAAGAGTCAACAGCAGCGCATCTAGTAGCGGGGAAGTAGCAGGTGTGGCGGGTCTGCTCTTGGCGGAACGTGCGGCCACCGGTCCCGGTATAACGAAGCTGGTCCGCTCTGAGGTAAACGCTGCGCTTTGCGATAAAAACAATCTCGATCTGATAGCAGGCACTATATGAGATACTGTAACGGCAGCAGTATTGGCCAAAATGCATGAAACTGTTGAGGCCAATACTGCCGAAATTACAGCACTAAAAAAGTCTGTGTCTGAATACGAGAAAAAGGCACGAGAGTTGGAAGTGAAACTGTCTGCCGCAACAGACGAGCTAGAACAGTACCAAAGGCGAAATAGTCTACGACTGTTTGGAGTAGCAGAAAATAAGGAAGAAGACACAGACAACCCGCTTATACAGATTGCGCGTGAAAAATTAGGCGTTAAAGTGACCAAGGCAGACATTGACAGGAGCCATCGGGTGGGACGAAAACTACCAGGTGCTACCAAACCTCGTCCAATAATAATTAAATTTGTCTCGTACCGAAAAAGGGCAGAGATCTTTACCCAGAAGAAGAAGTTAGCAAGGACAGGGCTTACAATAAGGGAAGATCTGACACACGAACGGCTAAAGATTTTAAACAGTGCCATATCCCTTTTCGGTCTTCAGAATGTGTGGACTCAGGATGGCAGAGTAATCATTAAGATAGCAGCTGGAAAGAAGACAGTCACAAACATGACAGAACTGAATAGTATTAAGTGAAGCTACTCGAGCCAAAAGTGCAAACTTAACATCATTTGCAAATTGTAACAGCCCTATACTCAGATATAGTCTTGTAATTGTATTAACTTTTTAATTATACCCATATTTGTACCTTCAACTAATTGTTTTTGTAACTGTATTAACTTTTTACTATTTTTTTGTGTCTGTAGCTCTAACAACCATTACTTAATTTTAGTTACTGCTAATACTTTTTTCATTTTCTCAGTTTATTCTCTACCATTCTGTAATAGTTCTATTGCAATTATTAGTCTCTCCTTTAGTTCATTAATCACCCATCTCTTCGGTGTAAATTGTTCATAACAAAAATCACTATCAGTGTCACTTTAGCAAATTTCAATCTAATTGTAGCTTCCTACGATAATCACCACCAGTATCACTTTAGTAAATTTCAATTTAATTCTAGCTTCCTACGATAATCTATTAATTATTAAGCTTACTTCTCTCTGCTGGCAGCATCGGCCTCTTAAATCACTCCCCTTTCCCTTATTTCCACCCTAAACTGTTTCAAATACGCTAATTACATTTCTCCTCTTACGACATAGGATACACAGTGACACACAGCCGTCACTATTTTGGTCATATTTTCCTTGCACCGAATACCACTAATTCATTTTCTATACTCCCGCAACCTCAGGAAATCTCTTGCAGTCGCCTTTCTTTCGGATCTCGCGGAGTGACAAACAGGGCGCGCAAAATCTTGGACACCCCTGTGTTACGTCACTTGGCGGAAGCAGCGGGCAGTGCCCCTCGCGGCAGGTAGTGCCTAACAAAGGGACAAACCAGTCTGCCACCCTACTCCAGGCTGCTCAGCGGAACGCGTCAGAGCTTTTAGTAGCGCACTGCAACATCCAGTCTTTACCTGCACATTACGAAGAACTTAGCCTCCTCTTCAACCAACTAAACTACCACGTAATCCTCTTATCCGAAACGTGGTTGAAACCACACACATCCTCTGCCTCTATTCATCTCCCAGGGTACACATTTCTTAGGGCAGACAGATCAAAAAAGCGAGGTGGCGGGGTCGGCGCGTATATACGAACAGATCTCAAAGCGGAAGTCTTATGTACATCAAATCCTGCTGAAGAAAAAGAGGCTGAATTTATGTTCATTGAAATAAATATACAAAGTTGGAAATTCTTGACTGGCGTCGTGTACAAGCCGCCAAAAATAAGCTCAATGAGTTCCTTCCAGTCGGAATTACATTCACTTCAGTGTCAATACGAACATGTCATCGTAATGGGTGACTTGAACATAGACCTGCTAAGAGACACTCCCTCCACAATAAACCTAAGAAGACTGTTTAGTTGCAATAGCATGAACATTCTTCCATTACAACCTACACACCATACGGCGCACAGTCATACTCTTATAGACGTAATCGCAACGAAACAGACTGACAAAGTAAGATATGTTGGTCAAACATCGGCCCCTGGCCTCTCAGCACATTATGTAATATTCCTGGCCTACTCTGTGCAGCCCCCAAGGATCAAATCGCATTACATAACTTGTAGGAACATGAAACGTATTGACCTTGACGCTCTAACAGCCGATTGCTCAGAAATCTTATAGCATCAAATAATCAGAGAACCTACAATCCACGGCAAAATTAATGAACTTGGTGATAAACTCACTGCCCTCTATGACAAACATGCACCTGTGCGCACAACCCGTGTAAGAAAATCTCCTGCTCCATGGCTGACAGCTGAATTACGTCAAATGATGACTAATAGGGATGCTGCCCACAGGCATTTCAAGGCAGATCCGAAACCCGAGCATTTCGAAGAATATAGAAAGCTACGGAACAGAGTGAAACAATGCATTCGCAATGCTAAAATCAGGCATGCTCGCCCCCTTGTATGCAGCGATCTGACGCCCACGACTGTATGGAAGATTCTCCGTAGCTTGGGGGTCGGAAAGGCAAAATCGGAAACTACTTTTCATGTGTCAGCTAACGAATTAAATGAATTCTTCTCTGCACCTCTGAATACCCGCACGGCTGATAATTACCGTCCACAAGAATCCCCAAACAGCATAACTAACAACGATACCTTCCATCTAAAACATGTAACAACAAATACGGCAAGAAAAGCAATAATGAGAATCTCTTCTGATGCAATAGGCAACGACAGTATCGGTATAACCATGATTAAGAATGTTGCCGATATCTTAGTACCTGTCTTAACTGACATATTTACTTTTTCCCTCGTGAACGGAATATACCCCACTACATGGAAAAGAAGCATAATTCGACCCATCCCTAAGATCGAAAACCCGCAACTGCCTAGTGATTACCGACCAATAAGCATACTGCCTGCTGTTTCCAAAGCACTTGAATATATTGTTCATGACCAAATCACTGAACACTTGCATGAATTCAGCCTATATGACAAATTTCAATCCGGTTTCCGTAAACATCACAGCACAAACACTGCTCTAATTAAAGTAACTGATGACCTGAAATATGCCATCGACAATCGATAGGCAACAATATTGACGCTACTGGACTTCAGCAAAGCTTTTGACACTGTTAACTTTGACATATTGCTCAGAAAACTGCAACAGCTTAATTTCTCTGATAGTGCAATGAGATGGTTTGAAAGCTACTTAAAAGACAGACAGCAATGTGTTGTCTGCGTAAATGAAAAATCTTCCTGGAAACATGTTTCCTCGGGAGTGCCACAAGGATCAGTCTTAGAACCACTTTTGTTTTCCTTATATGTCAACGATATTTCGTCGGTTCTGTCCTCCTGTAAATATCATTTCTATGCCGACGACCTCCAGCTCTACCTAAGCGTCAGACCTGAAGATGTAAACACTGCAATCGCTCAGATGAATGATGATCTGTCTTCAGTAGTGACATGGGCGAAAAACCTGGGGCTTAAACTAAATGCAAAAAAGACGCAAGTGATCTTAATAGCCCATCAGAAATTAATAAGTTCAGATTTCCGCGAACGGCTACCTCCTATTCTGCTCGACGGTACTCCAATACCATATCAGAAAACAGTGAAGAACTTGGGTGTAACTTTGGATGAGCATCTCAACTGGGTGGAGAATACAGTCGCAGTGTGCCGAAAGACGTCTGCTTGTCTCTATGCTCTCAAAAAGTTTTGGAACATATTTCCACAGGACTTGAAACGCCAGCTCGTGCAAGCACTCGTTCTACCGAACCTCCACTATTGTGATGTGATTCAACAAGGCATGAGTAGTGAAAACAAAAGACGGCTAGAGCTAACCATGAATGCCTGTGTGCGTTACACCTGCAACATTCGCTGATATGATTATGTTAGTGCTTCATACTCCGAGCTAGGGTGGCTGCGGCCGGACAAATTGGGTGACTACCACACTCTATGTCTACTTCACCGACTCCTTGTCGCGCAAGCACCACAGTACCTTGCTTCAGAGATTAAAAACCTGTCATGCCATCATAATCGAAACACGAGGTCACTCTTATTTGGTATCCTAACTGTGCCCACTCACAAAACAAAAACTTTTGCAAACTCCTTCTCAGTTGCCGCTGTCCGCCTCTGGAACCGATTGCCCCTTACCTTGTGCAAAATTCAATCTCCTGCTGCTTTTAAGAAGAAGTTGAAGCATTTCCTACTATCATCCTCATAAAGTTCTCCACAAAATTAATGTACAAGGCCAATCCTCTCATCTGTCAAATAGCAAAGCTAGCGTATCCTATCTTGCTCCTGAGATGCCTTCCTCTTCATCTATCTCTATTAGCCACGCAATCTTCTTTTCCTTTATATTTCCTTAATTATGTTTCATCATGTCTCTCTATTCTTCTCCTCCCTTCAGCATGAGTCTCCCTCATACTCCCTGCTGCCAGCACTCCTATATAAAATCTGTCTCTTCAATAATGTCTAATTATAACAGTACTTATGATCTATGAATATAAACTCTATATGTATGTATTTTTCCAGGTGTACCTTTCTAATTGTTTATTTCACTTTTTGCACTAGATGTAGTTTAACATGCCTACTAAAACATATGAATGTAAAATAAGTAGAATGCCTGGTTAAATGTAAGAGAGGGCCTCATGGCCCTAATCTTGCCAGGTTAAATAAATCAATAAATAAATAAACAAGGTCATCAGCAAACCTTGTCACAGATATCCTGTCACACTGAATTTTAATCCCATTCCTTAACCTTTTCTTTCTGATATACAGATTGAACAATGGAGAAGAAAGACTGCATTCCTGCCAAAATGCCCTTTTCAATCCACCCACTTCTCTCTTGGGCTTTAATTTTTGTTGTTTTCTTTTGGTTCTTGTATATTACTCATCTGTCCCTTAATTGTATATGTATATTTATAAAGACTGCACATGTCTTGTGATTCTTTTATTCATTAAACACTTTTTCTATGTTTATAAATTCTATTTACGTGTTTAGATTTTTCTTAAGTCTCACTTCCATTGTCAAGTGCAACATAGAAACCATCTCCCTGGTTTCTTTTCCTTTCTTAAAGCCAAACATTATTCTCCAACAGATCCTCAATTTTCAGCCCCATAGCTTTCTATAATATTTATCTCAGCAATTTGTATGCTTGAGTTGTCAAGCTGATTGTACAATATTTTTTGCATTTATCTGCCTTTACTATTTAGGGATTACATGGACAATTTTCTTCCAAAATTCCAATAGTATGTCAACACTCCCATTGATTCTACAGTAATAATCATGATTGTCACTTCCCTCAATGATTTTAAGAAATTCCAGACGAATATCATCTATCCCATCTGATTGTTTGACAGCCAGTACTCCAAATCTCTGTCACACTAATACTGAATCTCCTACACCTGGCAAATAGATAAACATTTCTTCTTCTATAACATTAGCAGACAGTTTTGCTCCCTCATATAAGTCCTTAATGTAATCTTTCCATCTACATGCTCTTTCCTTTGGATTTAACAATGAAATCTCTTTTATTTTCTTAATATTTACACGACAGTTTTAAAATGTCCAACATTTTTAGACTGCTTTTGGCTCCTATTTCATCCATTTGAGAAGTAAGTGTCATTAAGGAGGAATTAAACTAGAAAGGTAGTGTAGTGTTGGAGAGTAGGTATTCCACGAACGTTTTCAACAAGTGGTTTCATGCAAGTGGGGCTGGGTTACAAGTGGATAGATTTATGAGAATGAAGGTTCAGAGTGGGCTTTCAGTCAGTTTTGGTCAATATGGTACATGATGGTTAAATGTTGTCTTCTCTGTATGGAGAAGGTTAAATAACACCATTTGGTGTGGAATTGAAAATAAGGAATCTGAACAGAACTGAAACAATCTGTAGGATGGCACTGCAGTTTTCCTTGGGTCAATCATCAGACTGACCAACTTTCACAAAACAAGTGCACAAGACATAAGCACAAACATTCTTTTGTTTCTGCTTGATCTTCATGCCTATTACATGATTAAATATTAGTTTTACTTACAGGTTCTTTCCTGCACATTAGGTTTCTTTGTCTCATGACTTTTTTCCTTCCTGCATCTATATGTAATTTATTTTCCTGTTTTTTCTCCCTTTACAATCTTTAAAGCTTTTGGAACTAGTTTCTTCTGTGTTTTATGTGTCTGATGTAATTGTTTCACCTCTGCTCAATTGATCCTGTTTCAACATCTAGTAACAAGCTGTTATGTCAGAGTTATAATGTAGTCATATGAGTTGCAACTGACATTGGAGTGATTCATCTGCACTAACTATTAATTACATCAGTTTGTGTATTGTTCAACTGCAGTTCCATATGATTATTGAAGAATGTTTGCTCAGTGCATTTACATACATATGTTATGAAGTCCCATATTTAAGAATATTTGTTTTTAGAGCAGAAACAAGTGTTCCCTAATGAAACTAGTCCAGCAATGTTAGGAACAATGATGTTAATGTCTGTTTACTGGACATTAGGTAACTGTATGTGATGATGCAATCTGATCAATATGTTTGTGATAATATTCTGTTAGAGACAGGAAGATATCAGTGTTGAGTTCCGTCATATATCAATACTATGTTTCCTCTTCTGTCTTTCATTGTTTCTGCTAGTGGTTAGAAAATTATGCATTGTAAGGTAGCCCATTAAGTTGTCAGAAAAAATATTATCCACGGTCACACAAAAAGTTATCATTTATGAAGAGAGCAGCTTGTCATTATTAAATGGGTATTAAATGGGGGTAACACCAAGAATTGAAAACACTTATCCAAGACAAACAGAAGCTAAGATTTTCTGTATGAAAGACAACATTTCTCAGAAGAGTATTTTATGTTCTAGGTTCCAGAAATGTATGAAGGACTAAAAAGACCAAGTGATGGAGTCCTTGTGCATGGAATATTTCTAGATGCTTCAAGATGGGATCTTCAGACAATGACACTATGTGATCCAAATCCTGGTATGTTTTATATATTCATTTATTTATACAATGTGTTCCATGATTTCCATCATGAAGGAGAGCCTTCAGGGATGTGGAAGGAGTTAAATTATACACTGGTACGCATGTCCATTGCAGATTACTTCCATCAAATATACAAATTACAACTAACACTAGATCTGCTTACTTCATTAATTACTGGAATTACTTCTGACTGCAACCCCGTGAACCATGCACATTGGTGGTATCAGGTGGAAAAACATTGGAGAGAGATCTGTGAAGAGGCCAGGGAAACATGTGGTTCCTGAAGAGGAGCAGCAACTTTGTCAGTAGTTGCAGAGGCAAGAGTCTGGGTGATTGACTGATCTGGCCTTATAACATCAACCAACATGGACTTGCTTTGCTGCTACTGCAAATGGCTGAAAGCAATGACAAATGACAGCCTTTATATCTGAAGACATGCAGTTCTATTTCATGCCTTAATGGTGGAGGCATCCTCTTAGGTAAAATACTCTAGACATGAACTAATCTCCCATTTGGATCTCCAGGCAGGGACTACTCAGGAAAATGGTGTCATTAGGGGAAACAAAACTGGCACTCTACACATTAGAAAATATTGGGTAAGAAGGTTAAGGAACTGAAAAAAAAGAAGAAATAGATAGGTTGAAGTTACACAGGGTGCATCACCTAAAACTTGTACTACGTATATTGCAGAAATGGAAAATGCTACTGATGTGTGATTCTCAGAGACTGGAGTGGTAGTTTGAGGCTTGTATTGTTAGGCAGTAAACAGATTGCAATAATACTTAGTGCATTTTTTGTGCAAACATGCACTTTTAAATGGAACAATGTCTATTGATGTTAACACTCTAAAAGCAGGGTAAATTAGAATGTCAATAGTGTTTGTTGCAGGATTCTAGTGTGATATGTTTATAAGATACCATATTTTGAAAAGTTTCCACACCGACCCTTGCTGGTGCCATGCAACCTGTGTAGTTGCTAGAAATGATGTTGTTATGTTTGCTTACTTTGTGCTTGTGTGTTGCTTGAGTGCATTGCAACTGCTAGTCAGTCAGTGTGTGACAGTCCAAGTTGTAGGTCATGAGCTGAAAATGGGATTTACCAATGCACAAAAAGCCCACATGCTCATGGTGTATGGAGATTATAGGAAGAATGCAGTTCATTCACTTACTGTGTAATCTAGATATCCCTATAGATGTCAGCCATCTCAGCAATTATTTATCAACCCTGAAACAAGTCACATGAAAGTGGTAGGGTAACGTGGACATATAACAGAAGAAAAAAGTGATGACAGAAAAGGGGGGAAATAATGTTCTTGCTGCTTTTGTAGTTGACCCACACATTAGCTCCTGCGCAATTGCATGAGACAGTGGCATGTGTCAGGCAAGTGTCCTACGCATTTTACATCGATGTAGTTTCCATCCCTATCACATCTCTCTTCATCAAGAACTGCATGGAAACAATTATTAGAATAATGCTAACTTCTGTACATGGACATTAAGACAGGATACTCCAGATGTATCATGTATTTTGTTTAATGATGAAGTCACATTTACCAAGCATGGCAAGGTAAACCACTGAAACATGCACTACCGATCTGTTGACAGTCCCCATTGGCTTCAACAGGTGGAACGTCAGCGTCCACAGAGTGTAAACATGTGGTGTGGAATAGTGAAGCACCAGCTCATAGACCAGTTTTTTACTGACCGAATGAACACAAGTATTGCAGCCTCCTATCAGACCATCTTCCACGTTCCTCTGCAGACTCCCTATCAGACTGGAAGTGTGTATTGCCGCTGTTGGAGATCATTTTGAACAGTGCCTGTGGCAGTCAATTGTCTTGTTATTGTTCAGAATCCACATAACTGGTGTATGCACTTTTGTTGTTATTTAGGGTGTGTTACCACAGGTATTGTACAAGTTCAGTGTGAGGACTTTCCAAAACATGTATCTCATAAATGACTTGCACTAGAATCCTGCAATAAACACTGCTGCCATTCTAATTCACCCTCCTTTTAGTTTGTTAATGTTGCTAGGCATTGTTCCATAAAAAAATGTTTGTACAAAAAAATAAAAAAATACCCTTCCTAAGTATTACTACAATATGTTTATTGGCTAACAATATGAGTCCCTGACTACCAATCCATCCTGTGAAAACTCCACATCAACAGCACTTTCAATTTCAGCAATATTATTGGTGCATGTTTTAGGTGATTCATCCTGTATGGAGAGGAAATTAATGAAGAGTGGTGACAGGAAGAATAGGACTTCTAGTCAGGTCACTACAGGGTTACCAACATAAAATCATATGGGAGTAATGCAGGAGTAGCAATGAATATGAAGATAGGAATGTGAGTAAGCTACTATCAACAGTACAGTGAACACATTGCAGTTGCCAAGATGACGCAAAGCCAACATCTGCAAACTCTTATATCTAATAGCACTGCAGATGAAGAGACTGATGGAATTATGAAATTTTCAGATAGTTAAGGGAGACTAAAATGTTACCGGAATTTGATAGTAAGAAACCGACGAGAAGGGACAACAGTAGGAGAACATAGGCTGAGGAAGAGGAATGAAAGGGGAAGCTACATGGTAGTATTTTGTAATGAGGACAATTTAATCATTGCTAATATTTTTATAATACATAACATTTATAGGGGCAGATGTGGACATTGACAACACTTTATTGGTTATGAACTGCAGATTAAAACTGAGGAAATTTCCAAAAATAAGGAAACTGCTAGATGTTTTTGAGAATTTGAAAGAGAGTATTAGGCAGTGACTAACTGAAACAGGAGTAAGGAATGCAACAGAAGAGGAATAGGTAACCTTGAGAAACAAGATCAAACAGGCAAAATGACAAGGGCTAGTAGAAATCCTTGGATATCACAGGAGATATTTTTAAGTTTAAAACAAAGGTTGTTATCTGTGGGTATTTCAGTATTGAAACAGCAGATTCAAAGCAACATGACTCCACCTTAAACTTTCATTGCACAAATGTGTGTCCAACTCTTAATGATACATGTCACGACAATATTATTGTTAATTTACGCGGACATGAGTACATAGCTAGCCTGGTCAATGGAGTTTTTGCAGATTGCGTGCCACTGCTTTCAACGCTTTATTATATGCAACCAACTTATTCCAATGAATTTAATACGACATGGGTAAGAGATCAGAGACAGGAGAACACTATGTTATTTATTGACAAGTTAAAGAATGCAAATTGGGATTCTGTATGTGAGATTCAAACAGGAAAACTGGAGTTGAAAATGATTTTGATGACATTTTTAAAAAATACAAAGGCCTATGGTATTTATGTTCCCCATTAATAAAAGAAAGCTCATCAGTTAAATGTAAAAATAGAAAATTAACTGGTCTACAAAAGAACTGGCAATAATTAGAGAAAACATGCTCATGCTTTTATCGAATACATAAAAGTGTGGATAATCAAGAAGCTGAGCAGATATGTTTGGTTTACAATGTGTACCTTAAAAATAGAAAGTATTACAAAGCTAAGCTCGTATAAAACAAAAAAGCAGCATGAGAAAGATACACAAAAAGTGCTCCAAATAAGTGTAAGGCAGCCGTTATTAGACAAAATAGTTCTTCCAGCCAGGCATGTAAAACTCTGCTTCATTCAGGAGAATTGAACAGCTACTTTGTCACATCAATCAGAGAACTCTGAGACAAAATTAAGGCCACAGAAACAATTGAGAGAAACCTGCTTGAACCCCAGCTGCCTTGAAGGGCCTTTGTTTCATTGGGATAAAAGTATGGCTGATGAGGACTGTAAAACTGGTTCCAAAAACTCCAAAATTATGGACTCTTACTGGATCTTTAATTATGTTGTTAGAAGAACATTCACTTTATAAGTAAAACACAAATGTTAAGAGTCCAGAGTTTTTCCAGATTCACCCAAAACCTCAAAAGTTGAAACGCATGACCTCCTTTGTGACAATCACTATGGATTTCAGCCAGACAGAAATACCATTGCAACTGTTATGGGAATTGTTGTTCAAATTTTAACAGCTTTCAAAAATAGGAAGATGGTCTAGCTTGTATTATGTGATCTAAGTAAAGCATTCAACTGCATTCATTTTAACATATTATAACAAAATTAGGTATTATGGTGCAAACAAATCTACATTAGTAGTTATTTCTACCTCCTTGAACAACAGAAGACAGTTTTCTCAATTAGAAATTGGTATGGGTGTTTCACAGGAATCTGTCCTTGGCCCCTTCTATTTCATCGCAACTATCAATGACATGCCCCATTGCATACCACTGCCTGTTACCTGCTACGCTGGTGATACAACTTCACTTAATTGCCATCATGACATCCCAACTCTTGATAAAATTACACAAGAAGCTCTTGACTTCATGACACAAACCCAAAAGCTTATGTTGGGACTATCTAAAATAACTATACAAATAACAAATCTGTAAAACTGCCGCATCTGCTTGTCTGAACATGCGTCCCCAAAACTACTAGATGAATTTTCATCAGGTTATCGCAAGTAACTTGAGCATAGCTTGGGAACCATATACGATTTATTTCATCAAAATCAGATAATAGATATGGAAAACAAGGATATCGTAAATCAGAAATTTTATCCATACTAATATTATAAATGTGAAAGTAACTCTCTCTGTTATGTTTTCACGACCAACCCACTCAACTACTTTCGATGAAATTTGGTATGGCGATAGCTTGAACCCAACGAAGATCAAAGGCTGCTTTAGAAAGTGTGTAGTATCAAATACCTATTGATTTGAAGAATATTAGGGAAAAATATTTACTCTTTCAAAAAGCTATTTACTATTGGACTTTTGATCTTTATAATTTTATGGAAATGCTTTTATTGGTTGATAAGTGCTATGTGATTTGATTCAAAATAATGAATACAATACTTATAAAATCTTCATCCTGTTTAAACTGTAAATACACCCTCTTTTTTTCATAATGTTCTTGTTGGATAATATATCGCTACTTCAATAGCATGATGCATAGAAGCGTGCTCCTGCCATCCTCCTCTGTATGTGCTGCTCAGTGATGACAATGTGCATGACAAGCTGGGACAGCTTGGGAGGAGAGGTAGTGGGAGGCACATCACGGGCTATGCTTACCCGAACAGGCAGACAAGTGAGGGCAGCCGACATTACAGCATGTGCCATAGCTTACTTAGTTACCTCCGCCATGGTATGGTCTGAGCCTTGTTCAGTGCTGCATGTGTAGATTTTCACAAGTGGAGGGCATGACTGCTGGTGCAGGTCTGCGAAGACAAGGGTGCAGCAGTATTGCCGGGTGGCTGTGAAATGGTGTTGACAGGGTGCCCTTGTTTTACAGCTGAATGTGCATGTGCCAGGCACTGCGAGCATGAGGCACTGGAGCCTCAAGTGTCAGGATGGGTGGCAGCAGGTCAGGGGCGTGGCACTGGGAGCGTTGGGGGCTGCAATGCAGTATCAGGAGCATGCCCAGCAGTTGATGGCTGTGGAGGGGATATCACTGGGAGAGGTAGAGAAGCAGGGACAGGAGCATCCTGTGCACCAGTGTTGGCGATAGTCGGAGCATCAAGTGGAGCACCAATGTAGCGCGGTGAGTTTTCCAGAGCAACTTCGACTGTAGTGTTGTGGGCAGGCATCTCGTGGGCCATAATGATGGGAGTACTTGGCACAGTGTCGTCAGTGGTGTTGGCATCATCATTTGTGTCTGCGGTTTGTTGGTGTATATGGTACTCAAGCTGCATGTGTGGGTTTGGCCAGCACATAGGCAGGCTTCAGCCATCAACAGAAGAGCTCGTCAGTGTGCTGTGCAGCAGATGCAGATGTCTAGGGAGTCCCATTTCAGCACCCAGTGAAGGACAAAGTAGTGCAGTCAGAGAGGGGGCTGGTGAGCACCTATGTGCAGCATAATGTGGGTGCATGACACAAGATCACTGTGAATGAAAGTCCTGTGCCATGGCGCTGCAAGAGAAGGGTCACAAAGCGAACCATGCAGTCCTGCAAGCCAGTCATGAACTCAGGAATGACGTCATCTACAGACAGGTCGGCAAGCTCCAAGAAGTCACCTGTGATGGCAAGCAGCTGGTCATAAACAAGATTGGCAGCTGACATCTCAAGGTTGGCCTCACGAGCTATGTGGTGCCTGATATATACCAGCAGCAGGACAGCAGTCCACCTGTTGTTGTGGCATGCAAGGGTGGCCTTCAAGGTGCGATGCAGGCATTCCACCATGCTGTTGGCAGCTCAGTGTCAGGTGCAGGTCAGCCCCACACACATCTGTCAGTGTACAAAAAAGGGCAATCAGGGAGTATACACGGACAAGGAAAAAAAATTCGCGGATTTCCCAGTTAAAAATACACTTTCTACTGGGTGAAAATACTTTTTCTTTGTGTTAAGTGACAGTATACTTTTCCTCAGAACTGTAAAACTTATCAATTCTTTGAATGGTTATTGTTTTATACACTACCATAGAATTTCCCGGCACTTTAGCAAACGAAACTCAAAGGGGAAAAAAAGTGCGCTTTTGGAAAGATCTTTGATGTGCAGCAACATGTACACTGCATCTTTTCATACTACAAAAGTATAAATTTGAATTCCACCAAACACCGCATTTTATTTTCTGAAGCATTGAAATCGAGATTGCGATGCACTTTTGTAAGCCAGTCATAGCTCATGTCACGTGGTCTCCCCTGCCAATGACAGTGGATATTCAGAGCATAGGACACGTGATGTAGTCAGTCAATAGCAATATCACAGTTAAGTAACATGAACACACAAATAGGAAAAGTTAATGGTTTAAATTAATAGTCTTGCTACAAGGAAAGAAAAGCATTTGCATATAATATTGGTCTCGAATATTAATAAGCTACAAGAGAAGCTACGCTCTGACATATAATGGTCATCTTTTTGTGCGTGTTACACTTTAAGATACATCACACAAATATGCCAGTACATTTTTTAACAACAGCATAAATAACTGATCTTCTGGGCTCGAAAACCTTCTAAATGGTCGTCCTCAAAGATTTGATTTTCAAATGAGATTTAAACGTTCTGTGATTTAAGAAATTCATCGTACATTCTAGCACATAGTTCACCTTGCGTAAAAGGAAATTTACTAGTAATTATAGCAATGCTGATCATTCGCAAACCCAGTCAACCACTTTAACAGACAGTGATCGGCATTCACCTGTTCGGCTTTATTCCGCTCAGCTCGTGTACCCTGTCCCCTTACGTCTGCAGGAAAGTTTATTTCTAGATATGATGGGGATTACCCTGGCAAAGACATCAGGTACACCATGCACACATTCAAAAATCAACTTAGGATTCATTCAGAAATCACCTTAGAATGTGTTCAAAAACCAACAGTGATGTGTTTCAAATTCATATGAATAATTGATAGACCGAAGTGCATTGGATGCTGGGTGCTTTGTTAAATAAGGTTTTTCCCCTTCAAGAATATGAATTTGGCGCCCCCTGAAATTTCCGCCCAGGGGAGATACCCTACTGTTTATCCAGTTTCACAAAGCACAATCCATGATAAGCATATAAAATATAAAGGTGAAGAAGTATCAAGAGCAGGGTCTCCTGATTCCTAGGCATAAATATCGGTGATACGCTCAAATGGACAATGGACAGTATACATAATAGACCTTCATTAAAGACTGAAGTCAGCAGCATCTGCCATTCACATGATAGCACCCAGTTGGAAAAAAAAAAGAGCAACATACTTTAACTATATTAATTCAGTCATGATATATGACATCATTTGCTCAGGTAATCCATCACATGCAAAGAAAGTTTATATCCTACGAAAGTGGGTCATCAGAATCACGAATAGTGCCAATCCCAAATATTCCTGCAGGAATTTATTCAAATTACTGAGCATACTCACCATGGGATGCTAGCACATTTTTTCACTTCCGTTCTGTATTTAGAAGTAAAAAAGCTCAACGGAATATATCAGGAGCCTATTACTGAAGCATAAAGATGTACACCAGTTCATATCAAATGTGTTACAAATTACACATTAGTCTCTGCAGAACAATAAATGTGAGCTGTTTGGAAAGTAATTTCCAACGTTGTGTGGAATGGGGAAGACACCAGCTGTAAATTACATGCTGCAGTCTGTTTTCTGTGTGCAAAAAAACTTTAGATGTTCAAAGTGAACTTCGTTAAGTATATGGAGAAAACATTATGAGTGATGATGCTGTAAGCGAATGGTGCTGTTTGTTTTGGGAATGTCAGATGAACTTCCTTGATGAACAACAAGTTTATGATCATCTCCTGTGACAAATGAACTTGTTGCATGGATCGCTGACAGAATAAGAGAAAATCGTCAGTTCACAGTTAGGGCCTACAGATTCATCAGTCAGTTTCTCTCAGATATCACAGATAGCACTGTACAAACATGTTAATAATAAGCTTGGTTATTACAGATTTTGTGCACAATGGGTCCCAAAGCTTCCAAACTATGACCACAAAATGAACAGATTGGGAGCCTCAGTAACGATTCTGACGTGATACAGTGCAGAAGGAGACGAATTCCTGGGTAACACTGTGACAAAACATGGAACATGAGTTGCATACGTTAATGTGGAGACAAAAAGTCTGTCAATGGCATGAGCCACACTAGATCGCCACACAAGTCTTGAAAGTGTTGCCAAATACTTTCTGCACAAAAACTTTTTTTGGGACAGAAAGGGAGTGCTCCCTGCTGATTTTACGGACCTACATTAAACTCTGAAATTTGTTGTGAAACTCTAAACACACTGAGAAGAGTCATCCAGAATGAAAGGCGTGAGTTCTGGCATCAATTTTGTGCATTATAACACGAGTCCAGTGCCACATGCATACAAATGTTGCTTAACAATTTCAATTGGGAATTGTTTTATCAACCTCCAAACACACGATTTGGCAGCCAACAATTTTTATCCCTCAACATGAAGAAATTGCTAGGGTCATAGCAGTCTGAAGATGGTGAGTTAACTTGTTTACTGCCACAAGGTCGCCGGCGGCCATAGCGAAGCCTTATGCCTCACTTCATGTAGCCACCACCAGCTACAGCAGAGCCTCATCCCTAGCCCTATGTGCCTGACCTGGCCTTCAGGTGAAATATCCATCAACATGTGTGCAGCAGTCAACATGTTAAAGGAGGGTATTAAGACTATGAGTTGGCTCAGAGACAGCTGAATTCTACGTGTGCATTGGTAAATTTGTTTAATACGACAAGCGCCTTAATCTAAGGGGCAATTATGCAGAAAAATAGCCAATAGTTATTGTAGTTTATATGTAATAAAAAATCCTCTTATTGTACTGCTGTTGTTCTTTTTAAATAAATTGAAGACCTTAAATTCTAAATATCCTATGTATAACACTTTACACGTTATAAGGTACCAGCAATTTTGTTAGGTTCACTAGAAGGAACCACAGTTAACTCTTCTTTGTAGTACTCGATTGGTCAATTTCTCTATTACTCTCAAAACCCAATTGATTGTTGACAACAAATTTAATGAGCAAATAAATGTATGGCGAGAATGTGGTTTACTCCCAATGTTTAAACAGGAGCGTGCAAGATGTACACATGTGAACTCCACATATCATTTTAATTACCTTCTTTTCTGCGATGAGTGTTTTGGCAAGAGTGAGGAGTTACCCCATAATAAAATTCAATGCAAACGAAAATATGCAAAATATATTAACTTAATGATTTTTATGTCCTCAGAGTTGACAATTATTTTTATGACAAAAGCAGTCAACCTAAAGGTTGCAGCATGCCTGCTACATGAGTCTTCCAATAGCTTTAATCACTAAGCACACTCAAGAACTTAAAACTTACTACTTTGTTCATTTATTTATGTTTTGTTGACAAACAACACTCATAGCAGGTGTTTTTTTTTCCCCAGCACGAAACTGGACGAGTCTCTTTGTGTAACAACAACTAAAAAGAAAGTTTAAAACCATCAGGACTGTTTTCCCAGTGGGTGCTTCTGGTTGCAAATACACTGGTAGATCATTAAAATAGAGCAAAGGCAGCAATGGGCCAATGATTGTACCCTTTGGAAAACTGATCATGAATTCTCTCCATGATGATGATGATATGGCGTCCCTGTTTGTATTGCTCAAACTTTCGGCATCCTGTTTTTAAATAGTAACTAAACCAGGCATGTGATGAACCATGTATCCCATAAAAATTATTGACAGAATACCTCATCACCTTAAATATTGTAATGAGATGTTCACTGTTACTAAAAATATTAAAGTATTATTGACACATCAATAGTTGTGTTACAATGTAAGGAACTGCCTACCATACAGTAAAAACTTGTAATTGTAATCAACATAATAGTTGATCATTTGCATGCCATCATTCATGGAATTACTGCTGCAGAAATATATTTGTAAAGCTGTACATGATAATAATCTAAATATGTGACATATCCTACATCCTAGTCATGTATGCCATCATAGACTGGAAATAAAATAAAATGGTTGTAGGCCTAAGAATAAACTAACAGCCACATAGTAGTTACAAATATATAAATTTAATAATAGAAAAACTACAACACAGTAACGGCCTATAAATTAAATTTTCAAGGAGACTATTAAAACAAAATGATTTTTTTTCCCCAGCCATCTTATGTATTTCAACTGATTCATAATTTGTTACATATAGGTCTTGATATTTTGATTATACAGTGACAATAACATAGGGTGTTCTACAGTTTAGTGCATTTACAGTACAGATTGCAGCATAATACATACACAACATTTTACAGTGCCTTCAGTTCTGTACAGTATAGAACTAATTCCCTTTTATATGTATATCAAAATTCAATGAGAGTGATAGTTACTTCCATTTTCTTGGTTTTGCCTGCGTCATATTTTTGGATTTTCCTTGTACTAACTAGTAAATTTGTTAAGCAATAAAATGGATTTTTCTCCAGTATTTCCCTGACTGTGCTGTTCGATGTTTCGCACTGGTTATTATGCATACAGCCCTTTTCTGTATGATGAGTACCTTTACTGAGCTTCCCCACAGTGCTATACCATTATGGATTCAAATTGCACAAACTAAAACATCCTTAAGGATTCCAATACTAACAATTCTGGCTAACTTCCGTAGCACCCTGCAGTCTGAATTTAATTTGCTACTTGCATTATTGATGGGCTCTGTCCACATTAATTTATCATCTAGGTGGAGACCCAGGAATGTTACACAAGCCTGCTGATAAAATTTGTTCTCCTTGGTATTTAAACTCACTGTTTTTCGGTCAACTGTTTTTAAAGCTAATGATGTTTATTTTATTTGAGTTTATTGTTTCCAAACCAGTTACCTACCCTATGTAACACAATTTCAGCTACATGTGAATCATTTTTTAGACCCATCCCATTAATTAAAATTTTTGTGTCATCTGCAGATAGCATGGACTTCACAATGATCATAAATACACACCAAGAACAGCCATGATGCTATGACATTTTTCTGAGGCGCATGTTTAGTATCTTCCCCATGTCAAGTAGTATTCATTAGTTTCCTCATCCAGCATTTCTACTTTCTGATATCTGTTTGTTAACTATGATTTTATCAGACTGAATGCAGTATATCTTACCAAACAGAATTTTAGCTTTTCCAGAAGAATCTTGTGCATAACCAAAAAACAATTTTTAATACTCACAGAACACACCAATTACTGATTCTTCCTTGCCTCGTGTTATCTGCATCTAATCCACAAGCTACTGAGTTGCTAAAGTAGAGGATTTAATTTTTTGGAATCTATGTTGACTCCTGCCTAGGATTTTCTGTGATGCAAACAAGTTTATTAATACATTATACAGAATGTGTTCGAAGATATTTGATCTAATTGGTCTAGTGCTAAGAGGTCTGCAGTTTTCAGGTACTGCAGTCATTTCTTTTGTAAAAAGGTAGCACCAAAGCAATTTCTTAACACTCTGGATACAGTACATATGTGATGGCTTCATTACTTATGTTTGTCATGCGTTTAACAACAAGTTTAAATCACACTTTAATATTCGTATTTTTGATACCATAGATGTCTTGAGTATTAGTGCTTTTCAACTTATTTATGATTCTCATTGCTTCTTCCTCACTTGTTGGACACAGGTACATAGAATTTTATAATGAACATCTTTTCTCTGGTAAAACGTTTATAGCACTTCTTGTTGGAGTTAACATATCCTTTGGAAAACTTATACATACATTTATGAACTAGTCATTAAACGATTTGGCTGTAGTTTCTGGGTTTCTATGTAATGAATTACCCATTTGATTTCATGAGGCTATTATTTATACATGTTGCCTTTTCTGTTTCTGAATTATGCTTTGTATCGAGTTGATAATGTCCTGTTCAATAGCCATTTTCTGTGCATATTTTATTCGTTGAGTGTAGATTTTTTTTATGTAGTACCATTTTAAATGCAAGCAATTAGTTTTATATCTAATGATTCTGTGTAGTACTTTAAGCCTTTTGCTCAAAAACTAATGCCCATGTAATCCATTTGTTCTGCCTTTCTTTACTTGTTACACATCTATTTTTCATACGGAACACATCTTTAATATACTCATTGTGGAAAGTTCTTGTAGCGTACAAATACTTCAGGATTACACACACACACACACACACACACAAAAGCACGCAGACGCACGCACGCAGGTCTATGCCACTACAGGGTGCCAGCTATACTGACAGTCCCATTGCTATTTTGTAGCTGGCGGACTGGTTCTGATGGAGGTAGTGTCAGGTGGGGTGCATACAGTAAGAGGGAGGTGGGAAGCAGGGAGAGGAACTGGGGATGGGTGACTAGTGGTTCCAAGATAAGTGGCCCGTATGCTGACTAGGGG
Organism: Schistocerca nitens; assembly: GCF_023898315.1. NCBI lineage: Eukaryota > Metazoa > Arthropoda > Insecta > Orthoptera > Acrididae > Schistocerca > Schistocerca nitens. The sequence goes on along the minus strand of NC_064618.1, from coordinate 355,068,044 downwards.
TGCGGGAGTGAGAGGTGCCATGATTGTAGCGGCCGTTGCGAAACAGCGCCTGCTGAAGATGAGATAGGGATGTCAAATGGGAGGGGGTGACAGGATGTAGAAAGGGGAGACTGTTGGGTGGAAGGTGCAGGAACAGTGAGTAACCTGAGATTAACACCAGAGTGAGTGGAGGGTGTGTTGTGGGGGTAACTTCCCACTGCACAGTTCAGAGAAGTTGGCAGTGGAGGGAAGGACTCAAATGGCTCAGCAATCACTGAAATTGAGCATGTTGTGCTCAGCTGCATGTTGTGCCACCGAGTGATCAACTTTGTTATTGACAACAGTTTGGCAGTGGCCATTCATCCTGATGAGCAGATGGTCGAAGTCATACCAACATATGTACGCACGCTCATTGTGTGTGTGTGTGTGTGTGTGTGTGTGTGTGTGTGTGTGTGTGTGTTTCTTTGGGCACGCGTGTGCTGCATGCCTGTACACATTACTCTAGCTCGCCAAAGGATAAATGTGAAAGTTAGCAAGTTTTCTTCTCTTAGGTGTGCCTACCAAAAACAACTCAAGACTTCTGCTTTTCAGCAAGTGGCTCCTTTAATTCTTAATATATTCACACTATTTGGTTATAAAGCGGCTAAAACTGTTTGCACAGTCTTTGTCACTTTGAATTTCAGTCCAGCCTTCTTTAGGCAGATTGTGATTGTCATGCATTTCATGTTATTTAATATAGTGTTTCCTGGGCTTCCAACTTTGTTCTTCTCAGATTACTTGATCTTTTTGATTAGATTTATTTCAGTTACCGCTATTTTACAGTTATCAGCCTGGCAACAATATAAAGTAAAGCAAAAGCACTGTAGTAATTCTAGTGTTGTCACAGACTGTGTTATGCAAATTGCAGGAGATCACAACTGAGCGAAGATACTCTTTCACACTCAATACCTTGAATAACCATCGATATGGTCACCACACAATATTATTTTGTTGTTTCCTTTGTAAGTGCTAACCTTATTTAATACAACAACTTTCTGAAAAATGGCTTAAGACTTCTGTCAGGTGAACAGCAAACACTGTTGATGAAATATTTTGGATTTTCAATTACAATACAACTTCAACAGCCGAACATACAAATCTTTTTCATTAGGGTCATTCCATGTCAAGTGGCCTACGGGTCCCCACTCGACCACTCCAATTTCGATGAAATTTCTACAGGATGTACATATAGACCTTACGTGAAGCACTGCCAAATTACAGCTTCAGAAGTAGTATTGTGGGGCCACAAGCCACCTTTTCGTAAGGGCTCATTTTTTGACATTGCAACTAAAATGAATAAATGGTCAACTTTGTTTTACCATTGTTTAGGATCTAAGAGTCCTGTCACGCTGAAACTTTGTGATCCTGTTCAACTTTTTGGGTACAATATCTTAGCTGTAAAACAAAAGGTGAAACTATGATAAATTCATCAGTGTGCTATCAAAGTGGCTCATAAATCTTGCCGTGCCAAAGTTTGACTATACTTTATTGTCTTGTATCTACTGAAAGAATGACTTTCTGAAGCTGATACTTAGGTTATCTGCAACCTGTCAGCATGTCATAAAGCTCTGCAACTGGCATCCAGATTGCTCAAGTAATAACTGAGTTATCTGAGTTCACCTTGTCTGATCAGAAAAAGTTATTTTTTATTTTGGAGACAGACCAGTTCAGTGTCAACAATGTTCAGTGTCAACAATGGAGTTTGGTAACATGCTCCAACAATCAGTCTGAAGCACACTGTTGCGTAGTGAAGAGTGTTCAGAAGTTGTGTGTGCCTTTTTAAATTATGTAAAGTATGTTGCCATTACTGGATAAACATCTTTTTTCGGTAAGTAAAAATTCTTTCAAGGTAGGGGGTGACTCCTTAGAAATGTTTATCAGGTTATTTAATTTGTTTCTGTTGTATTCTCAAGGCAGTTCCCATTATCTATGATTGTTTAATATTTTTCAGTTGGAAATATACACCATTTCTACTTTATCTAATATTGAAACAAACAGCAATTGGAAGCATAAATTTAATTGTAGTGTAATGGATATCAATGAGGTTTCAGTACCATGTGTCATTGGCCTTGCAGATAATTCTGCATGTCATCTGAAAACATACACACATCAACAAGGCTTCATTCCAACCAAAGAATTTTCAGTAGAGCAACAGGAATTAATAAACCAAAGAAGTGAGATATGTCTTACTGAAAATGCACAAATATGCTTTCATCACAAAGCAATACTTGTGGACAAATATGACTTTCCTTAGAGATCTTGTTGTAATCCTTGTGGTGCAAAGAAACATTCTGTTAAAAAGGGTTTACGGATTGTCAATGTGGAAGCAGCAAAACAATTGCAAGCTGTGACTAAGAGCAATGTGAAACCTGGTCAGAAGATCTGTCCAGCTTCCAGAAAACAATTTTTAGCAAAGAAAGCAGAAAAATCACAGTCAATGTCAAACCAGTCAGAAGATGAAGCATATCCAGAAGTATCAATCGATTCAAGTCTAACTGCTGTAGGGGTCTCCCCTCTAAAATTTCAGAAAGTATCAAAAAGGGATGTGAAAGGTTAAGCAAAACGAAAAATAAGTGAAGCTCAAGAGGCAACTGCGAATAACATTGCTGCTGCTGGAGGATTCACCCAGAAAGATCTTCAAACACCTAGTACAAGCAAGACATGTCCTGATTGTGAAGATTATAAGCAGCTGATTAAAGAATTGAAAGAGAAGTTGCAATTGTCAAGGCAGCCTGAAAAATTGCAAATACTGACATTAGTACCATAAAGTTGGACTATAAAAGAGACAATGCAAGAATTTGGTGTTTCAGAGAGGATGGTAAAAGCAGCTGGAAAGTTACAGTCAGAAAGTGGTGCATTAGCTCTGCCAAAGAACAAGTGCGGCAAGAAGATTCCAGATGCTGTAAAAGAAAAGAGTGGTAACATTTTTTCAGAATGAAAAATTTAGCTGAATTTGTCCAGGTATAAAAGACTGTGTATCAACTATAATAGAAGGAAAGAAAGTTTTGATACAAAAATACATTCTCCTGAATAATTTGAAACAAATGTTTGCTGCATATTGGTTTCAGCATGAGCCTAAAATTGGATTTTCCAAATTTTGAGAATTTAGGCCAAAATGGTGCATCACTGTGGGTGCTGAAGGAACCGACTCAGTCTGTGTTTGCACTTTACATCAAAATGTGAAACTGATGCTTGCAAACACTCCAATTAAAGAAGATTATGAGTCTGTTTGCTAAAACAGTGTGTGATTTGGAATCCAAAGACTGCATGCTTCATCGCTGTGAAATCTGTCCGGGATAAGAACTACTGGAACAGTTTTTAGAAAGTAGTTTTGAAGACAAGTGATCCATATGATATCACTGAGTTCAAACAGTGGGTGCACACTGATAGAGGCACATTAGAAACCAAGCAGATGACCACCGAGGATTTTATTGAAGATATGATTTCAAAAATTGACAAACTTTCCACTCATCATTATGTTACAAAGCACCAGAGCAAGCACCTAAACTGCATAAAAGAAATCTGCAAGCCAACTGAACTGATCATATTAATGGACTTTGCTGAAAATTGTTCCTTCATTGTACAGGATTCAGCTCAAGGTTTTCACTGGAATAACAGCAAAGCAACTTCACACTCATTTATTGTGTAGTTCAGAAATAACTTGGACATCAGCAGCATCAGCTACTGTATAAGTGACAGCCGAAACATGATGCAATCTCTGTACATGGTTTTATAGTGAAATTAATTGAAGATCTAAAGTGTCTCCTTGGAAAAATCAGACGCATTTACTACTTCAGCGATGGGTCAGCAGCGCAGTACAAAAACTTCAAAAATTTTCTTAATCCCTGCCGCCACCAAAATGACTTTGGAATCTCAGCTGAATGGAACTTTTTTGCTGCAAACCATGGAAAATCTCCATGTGATGGAACTGGAAGAATTGTAAAGTGCCTAACAGCAAAAGCAAGCCTTCAAACACCAACTGAGGACTAGATTTTGACACCAACTGATTTGTTTAAATACTGTACAAAGAATATCAAAGCAACCCAATTCATTTTTGTTTCAAAAGAAGAAATTGAAACATTAAAAACTGAGCATGAAGCAAGGTACAAAAATGGCTGCACAATCAGGAACAAGAGATAATCACCATTTTGTGCCATTAAATGAAAAGCAAGTTTGTGTTAGAAGAGTATCCATGATACAAATTTTTTGGTGGCAAATGTTGACCAAAGTCAAGTAACAGTTTCATTCAGAAATATTACAGCCTTACAACTGGGCCAATACATTGCCTGTATATATGATGGAAAATGATGGATTGGCAATGTGTCTGAAGTTTCAGAAGAAGAAAATGATGTTTTAGTCGTTTCATGCACCCTAATGGACCTGTACAATCATTCTATTGGTCAGCTAGGCAGGATGCTCATTGGAGTCCAAACCAACACATTATTTCTGTCAGTCCAGCTCCATCAGCAACAAGAATGGGCCGACATTATAGCTTGTTAGAATCAACTGTAATTGCTATTGTAGCAAATTTCAGCAAATGAATTAATAAGAACTGAAATATTTGGCTTTGGAACCATAAAGAGTATGACTGGTACATGTACTTTTTAATGTAATATAAATGTAAGTTCATTAGATTATTATTATTCCCCCCCCCCCCTTAATTTATATCTAAAAATTCAGCCAATGAGTAGAAGGAGTTGTCTTCTAGAAATTCTTTTAACTTATTTTTAAATGTTAGTTGGCTATCTGTCAGGCTTTTGATGCTGTTTGATAGGTGACCAAAGACTTTTGTGGCAGCATAATTTACCCCTTTCTGTGCCAAAGTCAGATTTAACCCTGCATAGTGAAGATCATCCTTTCTCCTGGTGTTATAGCTATGCACACTGCTATTACTTTTGAACTGGTCTGGATTATTAACAACAAATTTCATATACTGTGAGGATCCCTAGATTCTTAAATAGATGTCTGCAGGATGACCGTGGGTGGGCTCCAGCAATTATTCTGATTACACGTTTTTGAGCAATTAATACTTTTCTACTCAACGATGAATTACCCCAGAATATGTTGCCATACGAAAGCAGTGAATGAAAATAGGCATAGTAAGCTAATTTACTGAGATTCTTATCACCAAAATTTGCAATAACCCTAATAGCATATGTAGCTGATGTTTCAGCAGACCATCAATGTGTTGCTTCCAGTTTAACCTCTCATCAATGGACACACCTAAAAATTTTGAAAATTCTACCTTAGCTACAGACTTCTGTTCAAAGTCTATATTTATTACTGGAGTTGTGCCATTTACTGTACGGAACTGTATATACTGTTTTATCAAAATTTAAAGAGAGTCCATTTATTGAGAACCACTGAATAATTTTGTGAAAAACATCATTTACAATTACATCACTTAGTTCTTGGTTTTTGGATGTTATTACTATACTTGTATCATCAGCAAAAAGAACTAACTTTGCATCTTCATCAATGTGGAATGGTAAGTCATTAATGTATATCAAGAACAGTAAAGGACCTAAGACCGAACCCTGTGGGACCCCGTACTTGATAGCCCCCCAGTTTGAGGAATCAGCTGTTGTTTTAACATTACATGAACCACTTATTTCAACTTTCTGCATTCTTCCAGTTAAGTATGAATTAAACCATTTGTGCACTGCCCCCCTCAAACCATAATGATTTAACTTATCTAAAAGAATTCCATGATTTATGCAATCAAAGGCCTTTGAGAGATCACAAAAAATACCAATGGGTGATGTCCGGTTATTCAGAGCATTTAATATTTGATCAGTGAAAGCGTATATAGCATTTTCTGTTGAAAAGCCTTTCTGAAAACCGAACTGACATTTTGTTAGTACTTTATTTTTACAAATATGGGAGCTACTCTTGAATACATTACTTTCTCAAAAATTTTTGATAGAGCTGTCGGAAGAGAGATTGGGCGGTAGTTGTTCACATCCGACGTATCCCCCCTTTTTATGCAATGGTTTTACAATGGCATATTTCAGTCTATCGGGGAAAACACCCTGCTCCAAAGAGCTATTACATATGTGGCTGAGAATCCTACTTATCTGTGGGGAACAAGCTTTAAGTACCTTGCTGGAAATGCCATCAATTCCGTAAGAGCTTTTACTTTTCAGTGAGTTTATTATTTTACTGATTTCAGAGGGAGAGGTTGGTGGAATTACAGTTGTTTCAAACTGCACAGGTATGGCCTCTTCTATTAGTAGCCTTGCCTCTTCTAGTGAAGATCTAGATCCTATTTTCTCCACAACATTTAAAAAATGATTATTGAAAATATTTTCAATTTCTGATTGTTTGTTAGTACACTTGTCATTCAGTTTTATGGCACTAAAGTCTTCCTGTGCTCTTGGTTGCCCTGTTTCCCTTTCAATAATATTCCAAATTGCTTTAATTTTATTATCAGAGTTACTGATCTCAGACATGATACACATGCTTCTGGAGTTTTTAATAACTTTTCTTAGTACCGCACAATAGTTTTTATAATATTGAACAATTTCGGGGTCAGTACTCCCTCTTGCTGTTAGATACAGTTCTCTTTTACGGTTGCAAGATATTCTTATTCCTTTAGTTAGCCATGGCTTTTTATATGTTTTCTTGGAATTATGTTTAACTATTTTCTTGGGAAAACAATTTTCAAATACCCTTAAAAATGTATCGTGAAATAAGTTATATTTCAAGTTTGCATCAGGTTCCTTATACACTTCATCCCAGTCTAGTTGCTGTAGGCTTTCCCTAATGTTTGCAATATTTATATTGTTAATTGAATGCACTGCTTTGAAAGTCCGATTTGATATACTGCATGGAGCTATGTCATGTACCGTAACTAGCTGTGCACCATGATCTGAAAGACCATTCTCAACAGGATAAGCATTTATGTCCTTAAACTTATCTTAGTCTATAAAAAAGTTATCTATTAATGTACTGCTGTTCTTTGTTATCCGAGTAGGAAAATCAATGACGGAGCTCAAATTGAAAGAACTGAGTAATACTACAAGGTCATTCTTCCTATTACACTCTTTCATGGAGTCAACATTGAAATCCCCACAAATGATAATTTGCTTCCCCCTGTCTGACAGTTTTCTAGAAATAGCTGGAAGTTCCCTGAGGGGGACCTATACACTGTTACAATTATGAAAGTGCCATCATTTAGTTTAAGTTCAGTGGCACATGCTTCCATATGTTGCTCTACACAAAAATTTTTAGTTTCTAAATTTTTTACACTGTGGAAGCTTTTGACATATATGGCAACTCCTCCTCTCATCATATCTCTACTTACATGTGCAGCTAATTTGTACCCATTGATGCTAACCTTTTGCATATCAGTGACAATGTGATGCTCAGACAGGCATAGTACATCTATTGCACTATCAGTTTCTATATCTTCTAAACAAAGCAGAAGCTCATCAATTTTATTCTTCAATCCCCCAATATTTTGATGAAATATACTAACATTATTTTTCACTTTACTTTTGTGAGTATCTTGAACTTTTTTAACATCTTTAGTACTTGCCTGGCTGAGTTTCCCACTGGACACTGATCTTACACTAAAAAAGTTTCCACTATGAGATGTAGTTCCTCCCCCCTTTAAGTTTCCTGCTATCAGCCCAGCCAGTTTACCCTTCCCTTTCTTGTTGAGGTGTAGGCCATGTCTAGTATAGTCCCACCTACAGAGTGAATCAACAGGAACCACACCAATGTGTGACCCTGCACCAGATCCAAGTAGCCGTTCCAACTCCAAATTAACTCTCTTGACAGAAGAGCCCAAATGAGGTCGGTCGTGGCACTCCAGAACTGACACAAACCCAACACTGGTATGACTCAATGTTGATGCAATCTTTGCCAGGTCACACTCTATGCTGTATCCCGGATCTCTGTCAATACTGTTGCCCGGCCCACCCACAAAAACCACAGAATCTTCCTTAGTAAAGCCTCTACATAGTGAACCTAAATCCTCTGTAACCTGCTCAGCCCAGCACTAGGTTTGAAAAAACTTGTGACCTGGTATTCTGACCCTAATTCATCCTGCAGAAGTTGGCCCACACCCCTAGCATGCAAACTACCTAGCAACAAGACACATTTGATACGACAAGATTTATGGGCCACTTTGATAGCACACTATGATGGATTTACCATAGCTATGATATTGTACCCAAAAAGATGAACAGGATCACAAAGTTTCAGTGTGACAGGTCTCTTAGATCCTGAGTAATGGTAAATAAAAGCTGATCATTTATTCATTTAAGACACAATGTCGAGAAATTTAATGTAATGTAATGAAAACAAGTTTATTTGAAACTTCCTGGCAGATTAAAACTGTGTGCCCGACCGAGGCTCGAACTCGGGACCTTTGCCTTTCGCAGGCAAGGCAAAGGCAAAGGTCCCGAGTTCGAGTTTCGGTCGGGCACACAGTTTTAATCTGCCAGGAGGTTTCATATCAGCGCACACTCCGCTGCAGAGTGAAAATCTCATTCTGGATCAGTTTATTTGTTCTTAAATGCAGAGTGTCCAAGTTAAAAACAACTTTTTCCGATCAAACAAGGTGAGCTCTTTTCAGTGGTGCCAAGAAAAATCAAATTTGAGTGATCCCTTTTGAAAGTGAGCCAAAATTGACTGATAAAATTTTTTAGCACACTTTGATAACTCAAGTTAATATTTGAGCCATCTGGGTGCCAATTGCAGAGCTTTGGCATGCTGGCAGGCTGAGATAACTAAAGCATTAGCTTCAGAAAGCTACTCTTTCACCAGATACAAGGCAATAAAGTATAATCAAAATTTGGTATGACAAGATTCATGAGCCACTTTCATGAATTTACCTTAGTTTGACCTTTTGTAATACAACTAAGCTATTGTAACCAAAAAGTTGAACAGGATCACAAAGTTTCAGCATGACATGTCTCTTAGATCCTGAACAACGGTAAAACAGAGTTGATCTTTTATTCATTTTAGTCACAATGTCAAAAAACAAGCTTTTACAAAAAGGTGGCTAGTGGACCCACCATAGCCTACTAATTATGAAGCTGTAATTTGGCAGTGCTTCATGTAAGGTCTATAGGTACATTCTGTAAAAATTTCATCAAAATTGAAGATTGTCGAGTGGGGAGCTTGTCTAAATTTAGGCCACTTGACATTGAATGACCCAATACTGCATTTTACTTAATTAGTTCTAGTCTTTACATTGTTTATAAACCAATTTTTCACAAATATGCAGCTGACATCATTTTTATGTTCTGACTTTCAAAAGTGTGATGCCAGTGAATAGTTCCGTTGGTTGCATTGAGGTCCTTCCTGTTCACGAAGCCAGTGTTTATACTACGTTCATGAGGGCAGTGTTCAGTAAAACACCCTATTCTTGACCTATACCCTCCACTCAGCAGTGCTTCTACATACTTTTATTATTTGTGTTACCTAAAGAAAATCTTTTTCTCAATTAGCTTATTAATATGACAATAAAATGGAATCTTCTTAATGCTTCAGTTTCGAATTAAAACTATCCTGTATTTGGAGTTATCCGCAGAAGAGACAAGAGTATTCTATTAAATAACTTAATACTCTTGTTTAGCTGTTGTTTGTCATGCCTGTTAATTGCTGTACCTAGTATGGACAACTCAAGGAAGTAGTGAGATTGCACTGTTTATAATACTACTTTAGTTTGAGGTGCACCCAATCTTATTTTAATTGAAGTCTTGAGACAGCATGTTTACAGTAATGTTTTCTCATCCTAAGTTTTGTAATTCATTCGGATAATGCGAACTTTTATTCCCTCAAACCTTTTTTATAGTTCTGTATATACAGATATCGCCATGGTCAGTTCTTCTATGTAAAAATAAATTTGTGTACTTTGATGTTGATGAAAAATAAATTTCAATTTCTGTGTTCACAGGCGAAATGAATCCTCCTCTTCCTGTGACCTTACTGACACCCGTAACTGCACTTACTTACAAAGGAATAAGATATGTCGCACCACTGTATAAAACATCTGAACGTGCTGGGGTGCTTTCAACTACGGGTCACAGTACCAATTTCGTCATTGCTTTTTATCTACCTTCAAAGCAAGAGGAAAGTTACTGGATTTTGAAAGGTGCAGCTCTGTTAACGCAAATAACGGACTGAATATGCATACTAGTTATTTGCACGTTTATTTATTTATTTTATTTAGGTTGGTGTTGTGTCCACGTAGGAGGAGCTTTTGTAATCGTATTTCTTAATAAAGAGATTGGAATATTTGTATATAATTTTCGAATTTTCTGCTCTCAAACAACTGACCAGAAATTCCTTTACCATCCTGTTTCTATTGTTATATGGAATTAATAGACATTCATCAAGAAGAATATTAAACAATAACGGAGCACAATCGTCTCACTTTCTTATACATTTATTAATTCCGAAAACTGGCAACCGCGACGCAGCTGGCACAGCAAAAGCAACACAAAATTCTTAACACTACATTCCTTCAAACGATATCGCGAAACAATATGGTAAGAGTTTATGTACGATAATTTCCTACATCTGTTCACTTCATTCCACCTAATTACAACGTACTACATACTAGATTATTTACATCAAACAGTGCACCAGTTACACATTTTTTCACACTTCACACTACGCGTTTCAAAACTCATCCACATCGTATTTTATGTGATGTTTGCATAACACACTGTCCGAAGAAAAAATTGACACTCAGCACGGTGACTGAAGGGAGCAACTAGTTTGTACCTCTGTAGTGCCATCTAGCGGTGTACAACAGAAGCACGGCAAGTGTCATCTCGCGACGATCGAAGCAACTAAACCATGGCGAATATAGCAAATATGTATGTACACCGCTATCGCTTTTAATTACAACACGAATTCAGGTAGAGGAAACAGAGAGACAAAATTGATTGAAATAAAGCTCCAATATGACTTGGATACAATTAAAATGTATTTTGTTTACCTATCCGTGAGTGAATCCAGGGACAAATAACCTGTTGAAGTTGCATCTACCGGCCGGGAGTAGTGGCGTGCTCCTGTAATCCAGCTACTAGGAGGCCAGGTGTAGTGGATGGTATGAGGGCGGGAGAACTGGTGCTCAGTTTCCCATGTCGATCCAGCGTCCGCACTAAGCTCGCCATCAATATGGTCACTATGGAGGAGTCCGTAATGACCAGGTTGGCTAAGGAGGGGCGTACCGGGCCAGGGAGGAAACTCAGCAGCCAAAAGTCCCCGTGGTGAGCAGTAGTGGGACAGCGCTGGTGAGTGGGGGCTGGGTGACAGCCCGTCCAATACGATCAAACCTACATCTAAAATTTTTGTTTTTTTTTTTTCTTTTATTGTTTTCACGAGTTGTAATCAACGTTGAACAAGTCTGAAAGCACTATAAATGTCCAACTCGATGAAGGTTCCGAAATGTTAACTAGACTTATTTCAATCTTGTACGTCTTATGGTGTGAAATATGATGCAAGTACGCCGAATTCCTCTCTATGAATGTATATAAATAAACCTAATAAAATAAACATTTTTCGTGCCTGAAACAATATTCTCGGTTACGGCGTATCCACAGTGGGCGACAAAATGCTTGGGAGTTCAACGTTCTGCAACAAAAATGGCCATATGTTGAAATGTCAAATTCGTCAAACCACTGCTTAGTCGGTCATATGCTTCATGACGCCTTGCTGAAGTCATTCAACTGCTTCTTAAAAATAAATTTCGTTACGTACCGTCCGTTAATGATAATAGATTTCTGTATAAGACCTGTGTTGCCAGGCACAAGATATCCATATTGAGCAACTGGACAGAATTACTCATAATGTAGTTCTTAAACGGCCGATATACCGGCAGAAACAACTGTCAAACCTTTGGATTTGACAGCTCTGAACAAATCTGGGTGCAGTGTCCATTCGCCGTCAATTTGTCCGATTAATTCGCATTTTATTAACCATTGCAAAAAGTGACTAGGAAATCACCAACTGCCATCGGCAACTAGGAAATCACCAACTGTCATCGCTGCTGCCCTAACCAGCCTCCATTGGTACCCAGTGCTATTCTCGTGACATATAGCCCAGCAGTTGAGACAATCATTTCTTCTTCTCGCATTTTTTCAGACTATATTAAACACGCACGAAAAACCGGCCCCGAGTACATAACTGCTCGCCCACTACGCGCGAATTGTTGCCTGCCACGAGCAGATACAACAAAAAATAGATAAACAATGTGATAAGTAGATAATAAAGAAATACTGACATACAAAATGTATTCGCAACAGCTTCGAAACAGTACATAGCGATTGGCGAGCAAGAATGAACATCTAATACTTGGGGCCGGTTCTTCGTGTACGACCCTGCGTTATTAAAAATAGAAGATACTTCTGTTATTAATCTCTATTAAGGTGTGTGCACACGATGCCTTATTTGAGTTCAACCTTGCGCATGCGCGTAAATTTCCAACAGCGCAAGTACGCATGCGCAATTTCCTGAAAATGTAGGCCGTGCGTAAAGCGCATTGCTATCCGCCGTCAGTGTGAATCTTTGCACTTTTTAGCAGACGACAGGTAGCTGGTGCCCATATGTGCCAGTTTGTGCAGTGTGTTAAGGTTATGCTGGAAAGACTTTTATGTATAATAATGTTTGTTGACTCAAAAGGAAGTACGCATGAATTTATAAGAGGCGAAAAAGTCGTGTGGAATGCTGCTTCTGAAGATTATTTGGATGAAAGTTCGGGATGTATTGCCCGAGCGTCACGTATTACGTAATACGTCTCCGATCATATTTCTTGATAAGAACCTTAAATTTCGAAGTTGGAAACTGAGGAGAATAAGCCAAAAAACTATGACAAGTGTATATGAAAACTGTGGATGAATATTCATGTTATAGCGACTTAGCAACAAATGAGGAGGCTGACAGCTGAACAAAAGAAGTGATGGGTTATGTGCAGCTCCTCAAAAAGTTCGTAAAAATAGAAATGAAGCACACTGATGTCGCAAAAAATACGACACTGAAAATCACTACCTCCGTTCTAGTGAATTCTCCTCACGTCTACGAAATTCACAAATTTGTCGCGTCCGAGAATGTTAATCTAAATATTATACTTCATGATTAAATATAAATGAACATGGAAAATAGATTCACCTTCACATAACGACTTATGACCTGCCTTAAGTATTTTTCAGTTTCAGGAATAATCACTTTTATTTTTATTTATTTATTCGTTTTTCATTAACCCAGTAAGCAAGAGAATTGCATGGATATGGAACGAATCATAATCATACATCAGGACAGTACTTACAGACGCCAAGATACAAATTGTAATATTGTATAGGAACAAAATATACTAAAAATCACAATCTTAGGCGTTTCCTGGAGTGAAAAAGAGGTATAAAAGAATGTAATAATAAATCCAATTATTCAACATAACTAGTTACATATTTGATAGATCTGAAATGCTTTGTTTTGAAATGAGGAATAAATATCTAAGACGAGTGCGTAAGTCACCAGTTACTAGCCAACAAAATTTTATTGCCAACCTTATCGTAGCTGTTTCCCAAACAGAACATCTAAAACCTGGTTGTAACCTCCTGAAATTTGCAGACAAAACGTTGCCATCACTTCGTATTTCTCGTACCTCTGTTGTTTATGTATTTCTTTACCTACAGTCGCTTTTGCGTTTTCTTTTTCTGTCGCAGTTTATCACAATAAACGCAACACAAGCTCCCAAGCAAAGACGGGAATTCATAGCAGACTGTTTGCGCAAAGAGGCAATGTGTGAACACGAGAACGCCCGTGCGTACATGCGTCTTTCCGCAAATTTTTGCGCTTGTTCTTTCACGCTCAAGCGTCACAGTATTCTAGTGGCAGTGGTATGAGCACACAAAGTAAAGTGCAATTTGCTTCTGAAAAAAATTAATCTCTGTTAAGATTCGACGTTATCAGAAGCGGGGAAGATGTGATGTTATAAGAGGCGCGGAAGAACAAAGGAACATTCCTTGAAGACATAAATCTGAACGTACAGCTGCTCGACAACAATACTGGCGAAGGAAGAGAAGCCTCTCAAGGATTAATCATACGAGAAGACTCGAGAAATTTAACACACAGAGGACTAGTCATGCTCAAGAACGAACTTCGCAAACTAAATAACGCGAGGGGCCAGCTATTCAGAGGAACCACCGTTTTCTATATTGCTGATAAAATTGCCTGTCATTCGATATTATTTCTGCAACCTTATCATTACGTTCATTTTAAGAAACGTGAATGAGATGTCTCCTTGTAATTTTAATTCATCATTAAAAGCCAGTATTCTGCCTTCACCACAATGTTATAGCAGTCTCCACGATAAGTGACTTTATTACTGGAGCGTTTCAGCTACGTTTGCAAGCGTCACAAAGGTAGCTCAGTAAATTCAAAACTTATTTAACTTCCAATATTTTATTGATTTTATTAACTAAAATATCATCTGACAAAACTAAAATCATTAGTAGGCATTACTACAGTCTAATACTGCAATATTGAAGTTCTTGTTATCAAAACAGTAATCGCCTTTAAGACTTTCGAAACAATTCTATTCATTTTACAAGTCGATTCTTGCAGAGATGGTAGCAGCAACTAGCCACTTTTTATAATGCTATTTATTAACGGAAATAGCGCCGTTACCGGTTTCGAACCGACAGGTTCATCATCGGATCGCTTATTCACGTCAAGATACTTTTTTGTTGTAGTCTACATCGGTTTTCACTTTTTATTTCCCCATACTGGTATGATGCACCACTTACACTCACATGTTTTTCGTTGTGTGTGTACATATGGGCATATAAAAAAAGTGGTTCATATAGTTTTCGCTACTGCATGAACACAAGTATCCAGCATTGCAACGTAATGGCGAGGAATTTTCTACATAAGAAACTAAAACAATGTCACTTTAATAATTTTTTTTTACATCGTTTAAAATTGTTATGAGGCACAATTACAGTTAAATAGACGGTTTCTGACATCGTGTTTTCGGTGTAGGGCATCATCACTACAAGGGAATTTCACCATATGGGGGAATACAACATGAAAACTAATGGTGACTACCAGTGCTTTTTTCCTAAAAAAAAGTTTGAGGGTACTCCCACATTGGATATAATGCAGCGAAAATTACTTATAACTGAAGCATGAGATTCCACCCGTCTGCTTTTAGCCATGACGTCATCAACATGTCGAACTACAAAAAAAATAAAATAAAAAAATAATGGTATCGGCCGCAGCTTCGAAATGCTTGAAACAGTCAATGACATCGCTTTTCCCACCAAAAACTGCACTGATATCGTTCACATTGCAGTTATCAACACGAAAAAATGAAATAAAAAGTTTACGTCTGTGAAATAAATCTTTGGCACTCTTCCAAGTTCAAAAAATTACGTTTTCGATGAAAAAGTTTAGGGGTACGCATCCCTCAGCGTTCCCCCAGAAAAACAGCAGTGGTGACTACAACAGAAACGTATATTGACGTGAACGAGCTGCCTGATGATGAATCTGTCGGTTTGAAACCGGTAACGGCGCAGTTTATGTAAATAAATAGTTGACAGGTCCAGTTTCATTTGCCGTTTTTAAGAAATTAAACACATTTTAACATACATAAATTTATTTTAGACAAGTTACACAGTTTACCAGGATACAGTTTTACTTATTTCTGTAGAATTACATGGAACAATGAAGATTTTATACCTAAAAATTAATCAAAACATTATGTAACAAAATGTGGAATAGATAACTCTTCCTAGAAAAGAAATCCATGGTTTTAACACAAATATCTTAAAAACATTTATAACCCTACTTTTACTCATTCAAAACCACCTGCTGCGTCGTGACACCTCACACAGGTGTGTTCAGAATTGCCTAAACATGGTCTGCAAACATACTTGTCACACTTTATCCATAAATGCTTGCTTCTATTCTTGCCACTACCCTCCAATTTGACAAGTCTTGCGAATGTTTCAATGTTGTGATACTGTATTAGGAAGAGTATTTTGTATCCTTGTGGCCTTATATGCTGAAGCCAACTCTTCTGCCAATTTGTATATAAACTGACGTCTATTTAATTTTTCTCCTGTTACTTCCTTATAGAGTACCCAAGCATTTGAGACCAAGGCATTGAAAAAAAAACGTTCATGGGCCATCTGCGGTACCCATACTTCACAGTGTAAAGCCGAGCCATTTGATCGATTACGTCAACGCCATACTTGGTGTTATTGTAGTAGGCCACTGACGCGTAGTTTTGTTAATATGACGTTCATCGACAGTTACTGTGTCATCCATTGAAATCAAAATAAGCACTTTTTGTTTTCTTTTTCCCCTGATAGCATGTTAGAGTCATGTCACCCGACTTACAAGGAATAGTTGTGTCAAAGGTGCTACAGCAGATTTTACCGATCGACGTATTTCCCTTCTAGATTTCTTCACTGTGCCTACAGTCCTTGTACTCTAACGTTTCAAATTTTCTGCAAGGCATTTCGATGTGAACAAATTATCGCAGGTTATGTTTCTTCCTGCATGTAAAAAGGGGTGAATAAGACCCATTACAACATGCTCTGCAAGGGAAACCTTTGTGGGACGCTGCTCATCTATGCCTAGGTAAGTAAACCCATTCACCAGATATTTAGAATTCGTATCAACTACAAGCCAAAACTTTATTCCAAATTTGTCAGGTTTATTGCTCATGTACTGAATGAAATAGCATCTAGCCTTGCACGGAAACAGTTGCTCATACACAGTGATATTTTCACCTGGAATATTACACAGCAAGGAATTGGCAATGAAAGGATTCCATACAGGGGTAGCACGTGAAAAACGATCTGTCTTTAGTCTATGTGAGCGTGTGCTCTTTTCGTCAAATCGCATAAACCGCAAAATTTCGTTCAACTTATTTCTGCTCATTGTGTTTCGAAAAAAATTCCGGTCCCCATGCATTCGACCATAACAGCTTCAACGGATAGTTTTTGCTGCATATACGCCTCGTAAATACATAAATGATATTGTGGCTTCTATTGCATCGACGCTAATGGTCCAATCATAATCATGTAGCTCTTGGCGTGCTCTATTTTCTGTACGCTTCTTTATATTTTGAAGCATACTGTCATCAATTAGCAATCTCCATGCACTAGAATATATACCTTCCCTGACAAACTTCTTCGCATAGCCTTTAGGCCCCAGTGCTACCTTCATGATGATCTGCTGTGGACGTCTTCCAGGAACAGCTTTCGTAGGTGTAACAGTCCATGTTTTTCAGTCAATAGCTGTCTCACTACTCCCAATGGAAGGATTTCATTCCATCTGAATTTTTCCTTTCATTCTGCCACCGACGCCTCTAGTGCTGTTAGCTGGAGGTAAGCGCACACTGTTGTTTGGCGTATCTCAATATACGGTATATAATAGAATAATTCAGTTACAACAAAAACAGTGAATTTCAAATTATAATACAGCAATATGGAAAACGTTAAAATGCTTGTTGAAATATCAGTTGCAATAAAATATAAAACAGTAATACAACGGCTATACAAAAGTACCTGCTATAGGCAAAGCAACATTGGTTTACAACTTCTCAGCTTACTCTTGTCCAGTAGTCGCAACATCGCTGTCTTAAACGAGTCACTGATTTCATTGATGGGAGGGATACATTCCGCATCATCAATAACGTTTGCAGTATCATACTCTCGTAATTCATCAGCTTCACAAACATCACGATGATCTTCTCCTTCGGATTCATCATCTGACATTGACATCAAATATTTTAAAATTTCTTCATCAGATAAACCACGCCTTTGAACCGCAATAACGAAACAACTAAAATGCTGATATTGCGCCACTTGAGCAACAAAGTTTCGTTGCTCATCGACAATGGGTCTGCAGCAGACAATAATCAGATTACGGTGGTAAACAACAATAGCTTTGGACATGTCCGAGAGCTATTGTTCACAATTCGGTATCCGTCAACATGACGGATTTCGGTCCCTGTAGTAGGAGTTGTTTGGGACACTTTTCAGAATGGTCCTACTGGGTAAATTCTTTGCAGACGTCTACCTAACAAATATTTATGAAGAGTCATAGAATATGTGATCAGTTCTTGAATCCATTTAGGACAAATAAGTCTACAGAAGTAGAATACCAGTCAAAATGACGGCTGCTGTCCTTCTAGTGTAGGGTGACCAAATTATTTTCGATGAAAACCGGGACACATTCACCCGGGTGCCAATGGACACTTCATTCCACATGTACCCAGGTTTCTGAATTTTAAATATTAATGTTTTGTTGATACATTTTGTTAACCCGATTATTATAACGGATAAGAGGATACAAAAGATTGACATAATCTAAATTATCTGTATAATTAATGACATTTAATAAACGTAAATGTATTACGATTTTACAAAATTTTACAGCCATTCAACTTTTAATCAATTAATATTAACATGAGCTTTAATATTACTGAGCACTTGTAGATGGAATTGACTGTCCTTGGAGAAAAGGGTATTTTTCACTGCCTCCAGCCTTCTTGATCATGTCTTTGTTCTTTGAGACACAGTGATAAAACTCGGCACAATCCATTTTGTAGTTGTACAGGATCTGCAGGATTGCTTCAAGAGAGTCCACCTCCATTTTGTTTCTTTCATCAGTCCACTGGATATTCATGAACGAAAATATTCTTTCCACATTGGCATTAGGGGCTGGGATTGCAAATAAATACCTTGCAATTATTACCAACTCAGAGTAATGCTGAAGACAGTCACAGCTTTTAAAAAAACTCATCCACTTCTCATGACATTCCAATGGTGTTTTTTTCCATCATCCACTAGTGAACACTTTCTTCAACAAAATTTGTCAGAATGCCAAACTGATCAAAGAGAATGGAATCATCGATTTCAATCTCTTTACTCTTCAAATGAGAAATTGTCTCTTCAACACTTTCCCATTTTGGCACTCTCTTCAGTAACATCCAATCAAACACCGGCGATGAGGGTAAATATGAGGCGCTCCACTTGCTGAGATATTCTACACAAGTGTCATAAAACTTGTCAATTTCTTCTCTAAAACTCCTTTCCGCTGCTTCTGATACTTCTGCTCTTTTAAGGACAGATTTAACATTAAAAGAAATGAACTGCTGTTCTTTCCTCTTAGTAACAGTTTCCAGAGTATTTTTCAAAACATTTACCTCTATTACACTTTCCGTGCTTCCCTCAATTTCCTTTATCCCATGCTGCAAAGTGCTAACCTGACTGTGAATGAACCATAAGTAGGCTTCACTTAAAGGGTTACTGAAAAATTGAACCAATATTTTGGGGGCTTTGTCTTCATTTAGGAAAAAGTCTTTTAACGGTTCAAACAGGCAGATTACTCTATCAACTACTGGAAACAGTGATAACCAGCGAGTATTCGAGTGACACATTACATTCATATATTCAGTTCCCACATAATCACAGAACTCCTTAAGCATCTCTGTTCTAACAGTATATATGTAAAAGTGTGGGTATACCTTCTTGACGATAGTTTCAACATCACAGCTTAAACTGTCAACAGATGTCTGCACGCTATTGTGTAAAACATGTGCAGGGCACCCTATGCCTTCAATGTTTACATGCAATGTTGCCTTTAATTTGGTAAACACATTGCATTTGCCTTGTCTTTTTAAACCACCAAAGTTTGTGTTGGTGTTGTCTCCACAAAATGCCACACATTTATTTTTCTCAAGATCAAACATTTCGGTAGTATTCATTCAAAATCTTGTTATTTCGTCAGATGTTTCATTATGTAGGGAACTCACCTTCAAAAGTTTGGTCTGAATTCCCTGATTAATATCGAAAAACTGAACAACAAACGGAAATATTTTAGTGGCCTTATGATTGCTGGCATCAGTGGATATCCCGCAGAAAGAAGAATTTTTGATGTATTCAAGCCTTTCCTTTACACTCTGGGGAGCAATAACTCCTTTCACTAACGCTGACACTTAAGTTCTTGTTGAACTAAACTTTTTTGCAATGGAAGAATCATCAAACAATGCTGTTAAGCTTACTAGTGCAATCACCAGATCTATAAGTTTGGTGATGTTATACCGTGTGGTAGCCTAGTGTAAGCTCGGCTGCTCGAACTTTCGTCTCCTCACTTGACTGATGTTTCACAAAATAATTTTGTAGAGTTTTACTGCAGCTCGGTGCACTGTGTCTATTAATGTGTTTCTTTGACCTGATGTGATCAACTATGTCGGAACGTCCACCATGACTTATACTAATAAAACAATTACATACGGAACACTCTGCTTCGTAATCAAAACGACCTTTCTTAATGAAATTCCATTCCTTGCAATAACAGTCACTGAACTTGCAGGCACGTTTCGGCATTGCGTTTCACGGTACTGCAGCAATAATACCACTAATATGAGAAAAAACTATTGCAGTTTGTCTGACAAAACATCGACTACTACACTGTTCTGACAATGAGAGTGTAAGTGGCGCGACAATCGGACGGTTTCATAGCTCTGTTACAATAATACAACTTACTACTTGTTGGCCAAGTACCGATCAAACTAAATTATTGCCTCAGTGTATCAATACTGATACTGTGATTACTAGTATGGGACAATGGAGGTTTTAGACAAATAAGCTAAAATATATTAATTTCTTGTGTTGTGTTTCCTTTAATATGGCGAAATCCCAAAAATTTGAGAAAGTTTCACGAAATGTATTTAAATACTGAATTCCGGGACTTTTGAGCGTCCCGAAACAAATTTTCGGGACACCGGAACACAGGGATGAAAACCGGGACAATCCCGGTTTTCCGGGACGTTTGGTCACCCTATTCTAGTGCTAAAAAGTGGCTGTTTGCTGTTACCTTCTCTGTAAAAATCAACATGTATTTTGTACACAGCCACGGTCTCAAAAAGTCAGTTTTAGACAAAATAGCATCTTTTCAGTTTTCCTTCCACAGTTAGAGCATCACGAATTATATACCGTAGGTGGATGTGGCTTCTAATTAGTCAGACATACCATGAAACCATTCATATACTGTACAAGGTAAAGGGGCAAACGGAGAAGCGACGGTGCACTGGAAGAAGATGACAAAAGGAAAAAGGGTCGGTAGCCGAGGCAAACGAGTTCTTGAGTCGCCTGTAAGTAATGTAGTGAAACGTCGGAAAATCAAAACGCGTACGATTTTAACAAGGACAACAATCAACCCCTGCATCAAAAATTAGCAGTTCGTATCAATTCGTACTTCGGCTCCCTGTAGTATTTAATCACCGTCTTAAACACTGATATCGTCCTAAAGTAAAGGAACTGCACTTGAAATATTGACTAATTCTATGACACGTATGGTATTGCTGTCTGATTCTAATTATATACACGCGCTTATGGTACATACGTAACTCTTCTTCCATCTATTATGATTTGTTACCGTAATTCATGGTTATTTAGATGGAAGCAACACACTTCTGTTTTACTCACACTGGGTTGGAGTCTCCAGATTTTGAAGTAATTGTCTGCATTAGACAAAATAGCATCTTTTCAGTTTTCCTTCCACAGTTAGAGCATCACGAATTATATACCGTAGGTGGATGTGGCTTCTAATTAGTCAGACATACCATAAAACCATTCATATACTGTACAAGGTAAAGGGGCAAACGGACAATTACTTCAAAATCTGGAGACTCCAACCCAGTGTGAGTAAAACAGAAGTGTGTTGCTTCCATCTAAATAACCAGTTGGCGAACGTAAAACTGGAGGTAAGTTTCAGAGGCAGAATTCTTCGTCACAACTGGAACCCAAAATATCTTGGTGTCATCCTGGATCGTACACTATGCTTCAAACAACACCTTCTTAACTTAGCTCAAAAGCTGAGGACTCGAAACAACATCCTCCATAAGCTATGCGGAACTACCTGGGGATCTACAGCAACCACCCTGCGAACTTCAGCTCTGGGCTTGGTATACTCAAGTGCTGAGTATTCTGCACCTGTTTGGATGAATAGTCATCATACAAGGCTTGTTGATACCCAGCTGAATACGACAATGCGCATAATATCTGGCACAATCAGATCTACTCCAGTTTATTGGCTTCCACTGTTAACCGGTATAATGCCTCCTGATCTACGCAGATGTACTGCCCTTATGAGAGAATTCCACAAGATCTCCAGGAATTCTAGCCTACCCGTGCATAGCGACCTGCCACTTTTAAATCGCAAGAGACTGAAATCACGTCATCCAACTCTGTGCGATGCTGCTGACATGGTTGCTAAGAATTTCAAACCTCTTGAAGAATGGAAAGGTCGGTGGGAAGCAGTGACAGATGTGCACCTGCATAACATCTTCTCAGGTGCTAAACTTCCAAGTGGATTCGACTTACCACGCAAGACGTGGTCTACTCTCAACAGAATCCGTACCAGCCATGGGCGATGCAGGGATGCTCTCTTTAAGTGGAAGAAGCTGCCTGATCCAGCTTGTGACTGCGGGGCTCCATACCAGACTGTTCACCACATTGTCAGTGAATGCAGGATTCGAGCCTATGACGGCGCCAAAGAGGACCTCCTGCTAGCAACTCCAGATGCAGTGCGCTGGATTCAAGGACTGGATATTCAGTTGTAAAGACAAACTTAAGTTTCTTGTGTGTCAATATGTACATATGTATATGTAATTTCATGATATGTCTGTATTAGCCATACGCTAAATAAATAAAAATTAAAATCACAGTGGGCATTAACGTTTTACTGCCATAATTATAAATATTGTTCAAAAGGCCTGCAAATTCTACATCACTTACGTACACTGACTCGTTTAAACTACGATTTTAAGAGACGTACTATTTACAGGCAAACAATGTTTTATTCCTTATGTTTAAAACTACAACAGTATTATGATACGGTCACAGTGAACTTACCTAATGGAAAATGAACTGCTCTTCTTCGACGAAAGGTTCGACACCAGAAGCAGAGGTAATACCGGATGAAGTACATTCAGTCGTTTTATATGCCATAAGAGTTCTTATCTGCTTCGGCAGTTCTGTTAGCAGTTCGTAATTGTGGCAACATTGTTTCTACCTTCTCATTCCCGCCCGACTCGACAACAGCGAATTCATCATTTCGAATTTCACCTCTTCACTTCTGCATTCGACTACGGTAACACTAGTCGTGACAATACAAACGTTGCCGATTCGTGAAGTGGGCTGCTGACACTTGCATCATCATATTTAACCAGTTCAAGCCAGACATTAACAGTGTCTGTGGTTTTGGAACATTTGGCAAGGGTTAAATTTTGCCACTGAAAATCAATTTTTGTTACTGTAACAGGATCTGGGATAGAAATCAACGTCTCTTTAACAACACGAAAAACATTGGTCAGTGAACGAAATGAAATTTTCCTGAAAATTTCGATGTTGTCTGGAAGTCTTTGCAGCAACTGAATTATTAACTGGCAGACAAACTGGTTGCATCTTTGACGTAGGTCGTGTTCTTGTTCGGCGTAACTGAGATTCTCTCAATTCATCAATCAGTTTTTCGAATTCATTTCCTAGATATCGTTTGGGGTCTAAGGGCTTCTCAAAGTTTAAATTTAATTTGCTTTGCACAGGGTATGTGGCGACAACAACTTTTTTCATTAATGACTCAGTTAACACAACGAGGTCATTTAACAGTTTGCATGGATCCCATGCACTGGGTTCGAAATGTTTATTGACCATCTGCAAATTTGAAAGAATCGGCTTTACAAATATTAAATATACCAAATCGCATTCTGCCCTTCAAACCGCTACCCCTTCGTTCAACTTCCGACGCAACCTGTCTCCAGATGGGAGCGTATTAATAGCTAACCTAAACCATCGCAGTACTCACATCCTGCGAAACCTCACATTAGTGAAAACTAACACTTATGCAGGAATGGCAGCAGAGCTTTTGTGTTGGCCGTAATTCCGGCGTAGGCGGGCTCCACCTCTTTTAAAAAAGTTTTATAATTGCACTATACTTTGTTCTATGTATCTGATGTTTCTGCCGACATCATTGTGAATTTAGCCTTGCACAAAACACATGTGTTTATATGACATTATTGCACAATGGCTGGAAATAATGCAAGGAAACCTTCGGCTTAATTCACTTTTTTATTCTTTCACGGTCAGTCTTGAAAGGCCTTTTTATTTGTCTTAAGCTAGAAAATGGTGCTGCAGCTGTCTTAGTCGATTTCTTTATTTTTATTTATTTTTATTTTTGCGCGGTGTCTTAGTATGTCAGCATAACGCGCCAACACAAAACAATGACAAAATTTACGGTATGCTATTGTCACTACCTTTGACTGTTTCTAGACACTGCAAATTTACTATCACGCACCAATTTTTTTTTGTATATTGTGCCTTTGTTTTACCTATGTTTAGCACTAAAACAACATTCACTGACATAAAAAACATCACTTTAACACCGGAACTACTGTTATCACTCACACAGTGTATCCTGGGCCCTGTCAGTTGGGGACGAAGGTAAACAAACGAGGATTTACCCGCAGGGCTGGCACCCCGACACCCATGTTCTCTCCTTCTGCGGAAAATGAACTGTTTGAATGGACATACGGGTCGCTGATCTCATCTGGTTTTATGAGAGTTGTATTCGAACACTGCAACACATAAAGATTAGTCTCTACACGCATTTCAAAACAAGAAATGGAAGCATCGAGCAATGCACAACACAAAGCAATGCGGAGTACACACAGGATTCGGTATCTTACACAACCGTAGACCAACCCTCGCACCCGCCCTTATCCACCTAATCTGCTACGTAAAAGTGTCTGAATAGTATGTACTACGCATGCAGATGGACCGAGCGAGGTGGCGCAGTGGTTAGCACACTGCTAAGACGGTTCAAACCCGCATCTGGCCGTCCAGATTTTGGTTTTGCGTGATTTCCCTAAATCGCTTCAGGCAAATGCCTGGATTGTTTTTCTGGTAGGGCACAGTCGACTTCCTTCCCCAATCCGATGGGACCGATGACGTCACTGTTTGGTTCCTTCCCCCGAATCAACCAACCAACCATGCGGATGCAATTTATTAATACTATAGCGCATAACAGAACGGGCGCACAACAATATGGGCAGGTGATACAAATTTAAGAGCAAGTAAACGTTACAAAATTAAATAATAAATAATAATAATAATAATATACTGCTGTATGTCGCATGCACCAAGTGTTTTTAAAAATAATTTTACTGTAACATTACCGAAATATTTTTAAAATCCACCATTATGCACACGAACCACTAGATGCAAGATTTGTGCACCAGACAGGTACTCAAAACCACCAGATTTAGTGAAAACCACTAACTTGGCAACACTGGCAGCACCTTAGCACCTGAGATCGTAAACACTGTGTTGGCCAAGACCATTATACGCAAAGATGTCTTACTCCATCCTCATTCTACACATTAAGTAATAAGTCCGTTAGAATAACTGCAATAGAGTACGTGTTACGAGACACTACGAAAATGCATTAATTATGACAGCTTAGAACAGGGGTGTCCAACTTTTTACCTTACCCGGACCACATTCGCGAAGAAGATTGTTTTTGGGCCGCAGACAATATACATAACACCAACAATAGCCGCCGAGCGCAAAAAAAAGAAAAGAAAAGAAAAAGAAACGGGAATGACTAATGAGAGAATAAAATAACATCGTTTAGTGGGAGTTTCAAACTGAAAATGTTCAGTTTATTATAACTTTACATACACGGAATCTTATGGATTTTTCACGTGATTGATGCTCACTTCTTGGACCGCATTGATACTTGCTTTGTTCTCTGGATCAGAGCAATGGTAAAATTAGAAATGCAGCCTGAAGAGCAGCTAATTGGCCCACACAACAAAACAGAAAGACATAACTTATGATTCAGATACTACTGAGTGACTTAATACTATCTCTGAATAGTATACACTCTTCCATCCATCGCGTACTGGCTGTGTATCAAATAAGGTAGGAGAATCGTAAAACGTGACTGCTGTGTCGTAAATTAACAAACAACTCAGTGAACGAAGACCAAAAAAATGTCGACTGGGGCAAGGATTCGTGTTTTCGAATTTTTGTACATTGGTGGTAGGGGGAGTGTTTGAATAACATACTAAATTACAAAATTAAACTGCATTAAATTTCTTACAAAAAAGTTCTATTATTTTTTTTCTCTAGACTAATAGTTTTCGAGCTGTAGGGGATGGGAAAATTACAAATTATTAATTGTGTTTTAATGGTATAAAATTGCTGTTTATTGTTAAAATCGAGTTCTGTGGGTGTAACGGGGTTCAAGGTGGAGGTGGAAGTTTGAAGTGTGAGGCAAGGTAGGTCTCCGGATTGTGGCCACACACCTTCTTACCAGGTCTGCAAAATTAAGAGCGAGTTGGCTGTTCCCTACTGTCTCTACTCCACTACCTCACAAAAAACAACTACATAGTGTTTCACAAAATTGTGTCGACCCTTCCGCAGCTCGTCTTACAAATGATTAAGTGCCCGGCCGACGGTTCATCGAACCACTTTCACGCCATTTCTCTACCGTTCCACTCTCGAACAGCGCGACGGAAAAATGAACACTTAAATCTTTCCTTGTGGACTTTGATTTTTCTTACTTTATTACAATGATCATTTCTGAGTATGTCTCACTGGATGTCAATGAAAGACTTTCACATTCCGAGTAGTACGTTGGAGGCTGAACTTTCGTTAAGGGATCTCGCCGCAACGAAAACCGACTTTGTTTTAATGACTTCCGCCCCCACCTTGTGTATCATATCTGTGACACTCTCTTCCTTATTTCACGATAATACAAAATCAGTCGCCCTTCTCTGAACTTCTTCGATGTCCTCCGTCAATCCTTTATGGTAAGGATCCCATACTGCACAACATAGCACTCACCTGGCTGACCTCACTTTTCAATATCAAACGTCAACTTCCACTTTTGGCACCATACATATCTCTGACCTAAATCACTCTGCAATTGGTTTTGATGTTCTGATGACTTAACTAGGTGATAACGACAGCATCATCTGCAAACGAAGTAAGATGGCTGCTTAGATTGTCTGCTAAATCATGTATATGGACTAGAAACAGCAGAGGGCCCATAACATTTCCTTATATTACTTCTGTTTTACTCAATGACTGTCCGTCAGTTAACATGAGCTGTGACCTTTCTCAAAGGAAATCACGAATCCAGTCACTCACGTGAGGCGATACTCCATAGGCACGTAATGTGATTAGAAGCCATTTGTGAGGAGCGACATCAAAAGCCTTTAGGAAATCCAGAAATATGGAATCAATTTGAGATCTTCTGTCGATAGTATTCATTACTTCGTGAGAACAATTAGCTGTATGTGTTCACAAGAACTATATTTTCTGAATTCATGCTGACTGTGTGTCAATAGCTCGTTTTCCTCGAGGTAATTCTTAATGTTCCAACACAGTATATGAGCCAAAATCCTACTGCAAATCGAAGTCAGTAACGAGTTTTTGTGTTTCATAGACTTACTCCTACCTCATTTTCAGATAATAAACAGACGCAGCTGTGACAAGCCGACGTAGAACTGCGTAGCGCCAAGTCCAAAGTGCACACACTTGAACTGTAAGCACTTAAACCACAACAAAAAATTTTCAACATCAGTAACTTTTTAATAACTTGCAGTTCATACCGACAGTTGAACTGTCGCACAGGTGTAACTGTTACACACAAGCGATTAGCAGAGGAAATAAAATCAAGGCGGTTTATAATGTTACATTACAGGGTTCAGTTAGCTGGGACTTTGACTTGTTCATTTTAAATATTTTACAATAATTTATGTAGCATAGTTATTATGATAATTGTTTTAATATTTTACATTTTGTTATCAATGAAACAGTTCCTTCTTTTATTCCCTCTGTTCACCACAAAAGTGTGTTCTTTTATTCCCTCTATTCGTCACAAAAATGTGAAGTGTCTACTGGATGACGGAAACAAATATTTTCCCTACACCAGACTCACCTGATAATAGAAAAATTAATGCATTCAGGCACATCACAATAATTACTAATTTTTATTTCGATAGAACTGAAATGGAGTACGAAATGGTCATGGCCGTTGCTCTGCAAGTTGTGCTGAGTACTCGGCATATTTAATCAAATTTGTAAAAAGTGGTAACGCAACTGACAGTGCAGAAATGACTGTAGTTTTACAATACTGTTCCGCTGATAGATCTGAAATAACAAGGAGTTTTCGGAAATTATACTGTCCGACAATTTTCTAAAAAATGCTTTACACTGTCGAATTTTTTTGTTTTTTTCATCGAGAGGCTAAATCACTCTGTTAGCTCCATGTGGAATTCGAACTGTATTTCGTTGTCCTCTTAAAGACAAAGGTATCGTTATGGCCAGCCAAGAGTCCAACGAAAGCAGTGAATTATTTTCTGCAAATGGTAAGAAGATGTTTCGGATGTAACATTGAAAATTACTCTCTCTCACTTTTCCAGATTTTGCTTCGCCGATTACAAGACTTTTGCAAGTAAACAGTCCTTTTTCTTAATTTTGGGCCCTAATTTGCTTTGATACTTCTAAAGACAGAGATAAAGCTGTGGAACCAATAACCCACTGATACTTGTCACTGGCATTGTTGTATACGAATGTGTCGTAGTATTCATCGACTGCCCAAGCGACTCTATTTTTCGTTCTACATAATAAAGTGTGGTTTGCACGAAATCTAAGTGATTGGCTTTATGTACGGCTTTTAGGGGATAACAAGGAGCTTCATCTTCAGTCAGTTACGAATTTCTCTGTAGTATTACCTATTAATAAAATTTCCGAAGCACGCTTACTTGGAATAAAACGTAATTTTGCGACTGCCTTTCGCCTATAATTTCCTGAATCTGTTTAACCAGGTCGAAGAAGCAAAGAAATCAGTAATGTCCATCTCACTTGCAATTGTGAGTGCCCAGTCTTCTAGATAACCCTCGGTAACGGTGCAATGACTCTCGCGAGCAGGTCTAAATCTTCTAAATAGTTTTCCATTCACATTTTCGCGATTTTCATTTGGACGCATACTTCGTACTTCGTGTAAATCTTTCTGCCATTTTTACAGTTCACGTTCGGATTTTAAGAAACGACAGCGGCTTTGCACACTGCTTAAGTGCTTTCTCCCGCCTGCGTTGAACCAAACAAGTTACAGTTTCTAGTTTCTCACTGAACGCTATTACTGTGCATATTTTCTTTGGGCTTGGAAGGTACCCCATTTTTATTCTGGGCGTTAATTAGCACAGCAAAAATCGTTCGAACCTCAATCTAGGAAACTGTCTTAAGTTATTCCCTGTTTCTTCTGATGTTTCCACAATTGCTAATGAAATGTCGATAACAATGGAAAGAATGCTCACTGATAATAAATGTCACATATACATAGGTCTTCAGGAGAAGGAGACGATTAAGATATACATAACTTATCAGAAGAAGTAGGTAATTTCTATTCCATACCGGTACCTCCTATATATTGCATGTTTCTAAGGTTAAAAACATTAATTGGATTCCACATTACTGTGAAACTCTGAAAACTTCTCAAAAACAGAAGCTATTAGGAGGCATATTCTAAGAAATGTATATGTCTCCAGTTACTGGAGAGCTACGAATTTGGTAAATTTCAACGTTTTTCTGAAAATTTCTAGTGTTTCTAAGCAGCTAAAATTTTGACGTTGTGTTTCTTTTGGTGTATTCTTCCCGTGTAAAAAAATCTCACAGCAGGTTTCTACATGCCCGAGTGGACAGTTCCTTTGTAAGTTAGTCATCTTGGTAGTTGTTCTTGATTCAGTGTTTGGAATATTTATTTCTCCTCCGTAGGCGAAGGAATTTTGGAAAACCGTGTTTAGTAACTTTGCTTTAGTGACACTGTCATCAGTAACATTATCATTGCTAATGTGCAGTGAAGCTGCTGATTTTGTATTGCCACTGGTTTTCTTTTTTCTTTTTGGATTTTTTGCCAGATATTGAGACACAGTCTCGTTGTGGAAACCTAGTAATCATCTCGCATTGAAGTCTGCACTAAAACTTGGCCCACCTTTGAGAGTTTGCGTTCTTTTACCTTTGGTATGCGTTTTTCGTTGCTTCTTCTACAGTGTTCTAACCTGTCTCGTGTACAATCGGGCGTTAGATTCGTCCCTTATTAATTTATTCGGTACAAATCTCTCCACTGCTGTCCGCAGCATTTCTTTGAATTTAAACCACATCTGGTCTACGCTGAAATAGTTAGTGGAGAAGGAATGGAGGCTGTCTCTTAGAAATGTGTCAATCGAATTTTATAGGGGTTTTTAAATAATATATTTTGGGTTTATTTTTGGTGGGTTTGGCTGTTGCGGTATTCAGTCTCTCTACAAAGACCTTGTGGTCACTAATCCCTGTGTCCGTCATAATGCACCCTATTTGCTTGGGATCATTTGTTTCGAAGAGGTCGAGTGTTTATTCGCAAACATTTACAATTCGAGAGGGCTTCTGAACTAGCTGTTCGAAACAGTTTTTAGGGCGAGCATTTAGAACGATTTCGGACAACGTGTTATGCCTACCGCCGAGTTTAAATATGTATTTTCGCCAATACATAGAGGGTACAGTGAAGTCACCACCAAGTACAATTGTGTAAGTTGGGTACGTATTTGAAATGCAGTCAAGTCTTCTTTGAACTGTTCAGCGACGATATCATCTAAGTCGGGAGGGCTGTGAAAGAAAAAAGTTACTAATTTATTGCAGTTGTCAAGTGTAGCCTCTACCCATATTTTCTCACAGTAAGTATCTACTTAAATTTCGCTGCAGGGTAGATTACTTCTAACAGCAAAAACACGCCACTACCAACTGTATTTAATCTTTCCTTCCTGGAGACCGTCATGTCCTCTGTAAAAATTTCGGCGGAACTTATCTCCGGCCATTGACCCTCTACCTTGTGGCTCAAGTCAAGGAGTCTCAGCCTACACGGTTGCAGAACCGTCTGAGCCTCTGGTTCATACTGTCCACTCTGTTCTTACAAAGGTCCACGATCGGTCCTGTCGACGATGGTACAGATGGTGAGCTCTACCTTCATTTGCAAACAAGACTGGCAGTCTTTACTAATTCAGGCAGCAGCTAGAAACTTGACATAATCTCTTCCGATCCAAAGCCGACATGAGCCAACACTTGCAACTGCGCCCTTCGTAGCATCCAAAAGGACACGTTCGACATCTGGGATGGCTCCCCATCCCCGTATTCTCACAGATAGTACCCTGGATTCCTTCCCATCCTTGGCAGCCATGTCCCTAAGGGGACACTTATGGGCCTTACATTGGAGTTCCCAACTTCAAACAATCCCTCCCTCTGTGGCTGCCCTATCTTGCACGCTGAGAGGCTTCCTCTATAACAGGACCAGCAAGTGCATCTGGCTGAGGATCTTTACGAACCATAGAAGCGCGTTAAACCTGTTTGCCAGGTAAACCAAAGATTCCTTTCGATCGCCTCCTTGATGAGTTTTCCGCTGCCTGCTACACCTTGGGACGACTTCCCAATTCTTCGTAGGTGTGGGCTCAACGTCAGCGCAGACAGTAGCCGGGACAGCCGCAGTAGTGGACCAATCTGGGGACACGTGGGACGTGTTGGACGTCCCTCAGATCCACACGTCCGGCTACCCACAGTGATGAAACAGCTTCAGGCTGCGTGACTGAAGCCAGCACCATCTGGAGCTGAAAGTGAAGCGCCACCATACATCCGAACACAGCGGTCACAGTCCTTATCTGTGCTAAAGACGGTGGAATTCTACACTACAGGGCTATTAAAAAACGCTAGACTGAGCCTAGCAAGCACACAAACACGCAAGAAATTTAAGAATTAAACCACTTGGGACACAGGTAACTGAAAATAGTCGTTCATGTTTGGAACTCGTCAAAATAATCCACAAACGAACCTTGTACGCGCCTATGCTTTAACCAAAACAAACAAACGCCTCTGGCGGTACAAATGGCGGTGCTCTGCACTACACAGATATTAAAACGCTACACTGTACCTAGCAAGCGCAAAAACGCGCAAGAAAACTGTACGGTTGTTATAGCGTTCTTCTGGAAAAAGCGACTTCCTCCGCCACGAGCGCTACTGGCTTTTCAGTTTACAGACATACTGTATGTGCCCAGCATTTCCTGTCCATTTCTCTTACGTACGTAGACAAAATAACTTCACTGAGCTCGAGTTTACATAGTGGAGTTATTTTCAGGTAGTTAAGTGAGTACTAATTTGCAGTTGTTAAGTGAGCTTAGAAGTGCTTAATTTGTAAGTTTGGTGTTGTCAGTCACGTATGTAGTGCTGGTGGGAAAGGGCCTGGATTGGTAAATGTGGCATCTTGCTGCTGTATGTTGTTAAAAGCCTCGTAACCGTGTTGTAGTCACTTGTTGGTGAATTAATGAATGGCCATTGTGTTACTGGAAGTCTGTGTAACTGTCTTCCATTCAGGTACTTGTAGAGGGGTTGCAGTCAGTTGCCACACACCGAGAGTGCATCTTGCAAGGTGGGTGTGAATGGAACTGGTCATATTCATGCCTAGAACACTAAGCTGTTGTAATGTATTGCTTGATTTAAGT
Source organism: Schistocerca nitens (assembly GCF_023898315.1). Classification (NCBI taxonomy): domain Eukaryota; kingdom Metazoa; phylum Arthropoda; class Insecta; order Orthoptera; family Acrididae; genus Schistocerca; species Schistocerca nitens. Next base: position 355,035,457 of record NC_064618.1, on the reverse strand, counting down.
TGAAATAGCTGACTTTTCATAACACCTAGGTGACCTACTTCTGATGCAGAGGGAGCCAATTTAAGCCTCTGAGCCTCTTCAGATGTACAACGAGCTGAGGATGTGGGTGATGCATTGATTTCCTCAGGCTGGGAAAAGTATTCTAGCCATTGAAAACGGAGACAATGAAGTCGATATTATGTAATACATATTTACAGCAGGTTACAGCTGTGGCAGGTTCTTCAATGTGGCAGATAGTTGAAAACTCCAGCTGTCCAGTTTTTTTTCAACATAATACCTCATTTAGAACTGCAAAAAAATACTCACTTAAAAACTAAAAATAGCACCACTACAGAAACACGAGCTAAGTGAAGTTACTTTGTCCACTTACATGAGAGAACTGGTCAGGAATTTCTAGGGGAGGTATAGTTGGTAAAGTGAGCAGTATTCTTGGTGGGGGAAACTGCCTTCCCCGTAAGAGCGTTGCAGTGGCCGTACGGGATGACTGAAAATCAGTTTCCCTTTATCATTGTAGAAGAATGTGCACAGATTTACGTAGATTCTGTGCCTATGCTTTTCCTGCATTGGTAATATTAGTAATTCATATTAGTGTTCCATTTAGTGATAACGCACTTTGTGGAAAATAAACACCACCGGACTCGTCAGCACACTGCGTTCTGTAATCCATTTAAATTCTTATTTACTATATTTGCATCGGTAAGTGATGAAGCTAGAACTTCGATAACAACGCATGTTTGCTTCCTGCTACTGACGCTTACTCATTACATTTTCAATTTCCAAATCATATACACAGCTTGTTTAATGTTCACGTTTGAAAAAAAAAATACGTGTCAACAAAGTGAAAGGTTCTTGCAAATCGCAAGGAACACAACTGCATAACTGCATGAAGGTATGCCTCCATCCAGAACAGAGTTCTTATTTTATTAGACTGTCAGTGTGTCAGTATCATTGTGGTTTACACATCTTCTCGCTCTGAAATCTTACCTATTATGTGTCCTTCAGTTTGTGGCTAACAATAGCAAAACGCGATAAATTAATTTTTGAAAGCATGTTACAGCCTGGAATTCAATCATCGCCACCAGTTCTGACGGTATTAATGAGCATGTAAATTAATACGTCCCATATTTGTCAGTGCAACAGACCGCATGTGAATAAAGAATTGGTCTCAATAACGGAGACCCTGTAAAATGGATATTTTGCTTCAAAGGTACCTAACTCATTTTTTAAAAGTACTAACCATTGTAACATGTGCATGCTTCTTAAACTGTTGTTTCTCATATATTTTAATAAAGATCTAATTAACAGCATTAGTTTCACTTCTGGTTTTCGCATTAAATGTTACCGAGCGAGGTGGAGCAGTAGTTACGACACTGGACTCGCACACGCGAGGACGGCGGTTCAAACCCGCGTCCAGCCATCCTGATTTAAGTTTTCCGTGATTTCCCTAAATCGCTTCAGGCAAATGCCGGGATGGTTCCTTTGAAAGGGGAAAGGGCACGGCCGACTTCCTTCCCAATCCTTCCCTAATCCGATGGGATCGATGACCTCGCTGTTTCGTTCCCTTCCCCGAATCAACCAACCAACCATTAAATATTCTTTCTGACAGCAGCCCATTTGATACATTTCCCAGAATATTTCGTGCCACGATCTCTGAGTTAGTTTCTCAGCAATAACCTGCTTGATTTCACTTTTTAATTTCGTTTTGAGGTTTTCTAAGTACATAAGCCTACTCCAAGTTTTGTAATGAACGAATAATAACACTAGGGTGCCATGCAATTACAGCTTTTATTTATTCATGAACTCATCCATCCATCATACGGGAGATCAAATTTGGTACAACGTATTTGTCAGATGCAATCGTGAATATAAGTGTGCATAGTATAAATATTATGTGTATATGAAGGGTATACGAGAATAATAATCAAGGTCCATAAAAACTTAAAATTTAGTTCATAGTGCCATCTTATAGAGGAAAGAAAGTACTATAATGCGACAAGGGTTTTTTTTTTTTGCAAGCGATCGAGGTGCTCGAAAAACTGTGCTAAAGTTTTGATGAACTTGAGAAAAACGATCAATGTGCCCTCGCTGCTGAGTAAGAATGATCGAGATCCATTTTCTACTTAGAGACTTTTTCTTCTCCTTTTATATTTCATCTAATAATTCTGTTGTCTCATGTTACTGGCTTTCCAACAACACTTATCAGTCATTCACATATTGTAAACGAAGTTCGAACTGTTACACTGCTTACTAAAAAACGCAAAGACCAATATAAAACTGTGCCACATTGTGCATCCAAAGTAGGCTGGAAAAATAATTTTACTCTGTATCTTTCTCCTTTTATGTTTCATCTTATAATTCTGTAGTTTCATGTTACTAGCTTTCCATCAATACTAGTCAGTTCTTCACACACTGTAAACGAAATTACACTGTTTAGCAATAACGCGAAGACCGATATAAAATAGTGTTATACTGTGCATCCAAAGTAGGCTGGAAAAACAATTTTTCTCGGTAAGTTGAGCTGAAACACTCATGTGTTACTATTACCGATATTTTGCGCAATGTTATTTCTTAAGTGAAATGAAGGCATCGGGAATGTCGGAGAATGAAGATAGTCATTCAGTCCTATGAAGAACACAAGTGGAAGGAAAAGAGAAGTGTTGAGGCGCTTTTCTGATTCTTCATAACGATTACGCGGCATGAGTTACGTTATAGATGTGGACTGCAAGTAGTTGAGATCTTTTCCGAACGTTCTGTTTACAGAAAGAAATACATTAACGAAGAGATCCAGTCAAATGGCTTCTTGCGATGCATAAAACTCACTTGACTGGAGTTAACAGCGTGAATCCTGTGACGAACTGAAAAGTCCAGATGAAGCTGCGTGTCATGATTTTTCCTATAACGTGCGTATTAATAGAGATGGGCAAATAAAGTACGTACAAGCATAATAACCAGCATTCTTGGCGTTGCATGGCATCACCAACAGAAATCTTATTACTCTTAAAAAAGCATTGGCTATTACAGGGAAAGCACACGTGTAGACCAGAGGAAGACATAGCACTAGACCAGACAAACCTAAAGGAGAAACAATGTCTACAGTACATCAACGTATGAAGTCACTGAGAGGCCGCAAATCACAGTATACCATTCATGACAACAAACGGTTATATTTAACAGAAGAACTTAATATTCGTAAGTTACACCTGTTATATTCAGAGAAAAATCCCCCAAACTCTGTATCATACCAACAACGTTGATTGATTTTTGTAGCTGACTACAACTAAGTTTTGGATAAACCAAAATTTACACATGTTCAATATGTGACAAATTTAGAGCCGACTGTTTTAAACTTGTATTACAGATAAACAACGAGAAACATGCAACTCAAATACAAACTTCGAACAAGAAGGATCAACGTCAAACGACTTGAAATATACTACATAAGAGAAAAGCAGACAAGTTTTACGAGCATTTGAAGTCCGGAAAATCCGTGATTAGAAATCAATCTATATGAATTACCAGAACAATCTTCCGCTTTCTAATATTTCGACCAATGAAGCATATCAGCGCAGTTAGTTGTCATTTTATTCATTCATTATTAACGACGCAAGGTGTCAGTTTTGATTAAACAGCTTTCACGATTCGAAACAAAACTCCTGAAGGTAATTTTATGGGGCAACTAAGATCGCCATCTTAGTTGCCCCATAACATTATTGGCTTCAAGCTTTTCACGGTTCAAGCTTTTCATGGTTCAAGAGCCTTGTTACGATACGAAAACAGAACGACAGCTGCGCTCCAAGTGGCCCGGCAGTGAACTTTAACAGAAAATGCGTCTTTTTAATTCAGAATACGCGATTGAAATGGCACTATAGTAGTGAAATACATGCCTGGAAACTGAAAGGTTTTTGAGAGTTTGCAAAGTACTAAACTCGAGAAATCTGAATCAAAAACGAGGATTAATTCCTCGTAGCTGAGTTCACTGTCATATAAAATTTTGTAAATGACACTGAGGTACCTTTTGACTATAAAATTATTTATTTGTTAAACCCAATATTGAAGTTTCGACCATGTGGCCATTATCAAGTGGTACTAAATGCGCCTTAGCACACGTCAAAATCACAAAATCATCTGACAGGACATGACACAGAAGCCGATTTCATCGCATTGTGTTCCTGTTTACGACTTCTTGCGCTTTTTGAATTGATTGGCCGGCCGCTGGTGGCCGAGCGGTTCTGGCGCTACAGTCTGGAACCGCGCGACCGCTACGGTCGCAGGTTCGAATCCTGCCTCGGGCATGGATGTGTGTGTTGTCCTTAGGTTAGTTAGGTTTAAGTAGTTCTAAGTTCTAGGGGACTTATGACCTCAGCAGTTGAGTCCCATAGTGCTCAGAGCCATTTGAACCATTTTTTGAATTGATTGTGAATATGTTACTCACACCCAAACCTCCAGATGTCAGACAATCAGATCGGTACCATACGTTGTATGTCGATATGGTATCAACCAAAACCCCAATTTATTTAGTACTGTGTGCTGACATCCAGCAGAACGAGCGTAAACGTTGATTAAAAGCATCATCAGAACTACGGAGCACAGGAAAAGCAAAACTCTAACGCTTTGCTTTCGCCGGGAAGTTGGTAGAGCGTTACATCGCCCTACGGTTCTGGTTCATACCCCAATGATGTCAATTTTTTTACTGTATTACGCGTGAACGTGCTATATGGGACTATTAACACTTTCGCACGTGTGATGCAATTGTTTCTTTATTCTACTGTTCCGATTGTTAATGTTTATTCTGTGGAACTACAAACGCTCTACAGTTTGGCCACGATAACTTGACGATTTCGCTGGTGTTGCCAGAAGTGGAGAGATTCAGGCACTACTTGAAAAATATTCATTTGTCTTAGAACGCTGCCATCGCCAAGCTGCCCCTAGATGCGAAGAGTTACAAAAGGCTTGAGTCCACTAGCAAACAACTTCTGTAAGCAACTTCTGAGGTGTTTATATTAGAACAAAAACGTACTCAAGATTCCTTCTTCAAGTCATTGGATAAGTTCATTTCAGGAGTTCGCAGCAAGAACTTGCTAAGAGAATGCAGTTATTCTTAAAAATGGGAGCAGTCACCGCTGAGGTTGCCTTATTATTAATGAATAAAGACTAAATACAAAAATTAAAAAAAAATAATACCAAAGGTTCAAATGGCTCTGAGCACTATGGGACTTAACATCTGAGGTCATCAGTCCCCTAGAACTTAGAACTACTTAAACCTAGCTAACCTAAGGACATCAAACACTTCCATGCCCGAGGCAGGATTCGAACCTGCGACCGTAGCAGTCGCGCTGTTCCAGACTGAAGCGCCTAGAACCGCTCGGCTACACCGGCCGACAATACCAGAGGAGTATATATTCATGTAACCAAGAAACACTATTCAATTAGCTAAAATCAGAGGACTCCACTACATCTACATCTACATCTACATTCATACTCCGCAAGCCACCCAACGGTGTGTGGCGGAGGGCACTTTACGTGCCACTGTCATTACCTCCCTTTCCTGTTCCAGTCGCGTATGGTTCGCGGGAAGAACGACTGTCTGAAAGCCTCCGTGCGCGCTCTAATCTCTCTAATTTTACATTCGTGATCTCCTCGGGAGGTATAAGTAGGGGGAAGCAATATACTCGATACCTCATCCAGAAACGCACCCTCTCGAAACCTGGCGAGCAAGCTACACCGCGATGCAGAGCGCCTCTCTTGCAGAGTCTGCCACTTGAGTTTATTAAACATCTCCGTAACGCTATCACGGTTACCAAATAACCCTGTGACGAAACGCGCCGCTCTTCTTTGAATCTTCTCTATCTCCTCCGTCAACCCGATCTGGTACGGATCCCACACTGATGAGCAATACTCAAGTATAGGTCGAACGAGTGTTTTGTAAGCCACCTCCTTTGTTGCTGGACTACATTTTCTAAGCACTCTCCCAATGAATCTCAACCTGGTACCCGCCTTACCAACAATTAATTTTATATGATCATTCCACTTCAAATCGTTCCGTACGCATACTCCCAGATATTTTACAGAAGTAACTGCTACCAGTGTTTGTTCCGCTATCATATAATCATACAATAAAGGATCCTTCTTTCTATGTATTCGCAATACATTACATTTGTCTATGTTAAGGGACAGTTGCCACTCCCTGCACCAAGTGCCTATCCGCTGCAGATCTTCCTGCATTTCGCTACAATTTTCTAATGCTGCAACTTCTCTGTATACTACAGCATCATCCGCGAAAAGCCGCATGGAACTTCCGACACTATCTACTAGGTCATTTATATATATTGTGAAAAGCAATGGTCCCATAACACTTCCCTGTGGCACGCCAGAGGTTATCATAACGTCTGTAGACGTCTCTCCATTGATAACAACATGCTGTGTTCTGTTTGCTAAAAAATCTTCAATCCAGCCACACAGCTGGTCTGATATTCCGTAGGCTCTTACTTTGTTTATCAGGCGACAGTGCGGAACTGTATCGAACGCCTTCCGGAAGTCAAGAAAAATAGCATCTACCTGGGAGCCTGTATCTAATATTTTCTGGGTCTCATGAACAAATAACGCGAGTTGGGTCTCACACGATCGCTGTTTCCGGAATCCATGTTGATTCCTACATAGTAGATTCTGGGTTTCCAAAAACGACATGATACTCGAGCAAAAAACATGTTCTAAAATTCTACAACAGATCGACGTCAGAGATATAGGTCTATAGTTTCGCGCATCTGCTCGACGACCCTTCTTGAAGACTGGGACTACCTGTGCTCTTTTCCAATCATTTGGAACCCTCCGTTCCTCTAGAGACTTGCGGTACACGGCTGTTAGAAGGGGGGCAAGTTCTTTCGCGTACTCTGTGTAGAATCGAATTGGTATCCCGTCAGGTCCAGTGGACTTTCCTCTGTTGAGTGATTCCAGTTGCTTTTCTATTCCTTGGACACTTATTTCGATGTCAGCCATTTTTTCGTTTGTGCGAGGATTTAGAGAAGGAACTGCAGTGCGGTCTTCCTCTGTGAAACAGCTTTGGAAAAAGGTGTTTAGTATTTCAGCTTTACGCGTGTCATCCTCTGTTTCAGTGCCATCATCATCCCGGAGTGTCTGGATATGCTGTTTCGAGCCACTTACTGATTTAACGTAAGACCAGAACTTCCTAGGATTTTCTGTCAAGTCTGTACATAGAATTTTACTTTCGAATTCACTGAACGCTTCTCGCATAGCCCTCCTTACGCTAACTTTGACATCGCTTAGCTTCTGTTTGTCTGAGAGGTTTTGGCTGCGTTTAAACTTGGAGTGAAGCTCTCTTTGCTTTCGCAGTAGTTTCCTAACTTTGTTGTTGAACCACGGTGGGTTTTTCCCGTCCCTCACAGTTTTACTCGGCACGTACCTGTCTAAAACGCATTTTACGATTGCCTTGAACTTTTTCCATAAACACTCAACATTGTCAGTGTCGGAACAGAAATTTTCGTTTTGATCTGTTAGGTGGTCTGAAATCTGCCTTCTATTACTCTTGCTAAACAGATAAACCTTCCTCTCTTTTTTTATATTCCTATTAACTTCCATATTCAGGGATGCTACAACGGCCTTATGATCACTGATTCCCTGTTCTGCACTTACAGAGTCGAGAAGTTCGGGTCTGTTTGTTATCAGTAGGTCCAAGATGTTATCTCCACGAGTCGGTTCTCTGTTTAATTGCTCGAGGTAACTTTGAGAATGTCGAATGCAAATTTCGAACCTCTCTTGTCTATCGCATAATTAAGTATTTAATAACATGAAACAAAAAAATGCGGCGCAGTACCTCACCAAGGGACTGGTTTGTTGATATGGTGGTTCGTAACATTCCATCCAGTTCTGTGATTGTATGGGTAATGCGTGATACCACAGACCGAAATTCGAGAGAATGACTAATAAATATGATTTCGGGTGTACGATGTTAGAGTGGGTGCAAGATGGGCAAATTAACCGCAACGACTCAATGATCAAGGCTGAACTGTTATCTACAATGAAGGAAAACAAACCAGCCGTTCAAGTGTACGTCGTGGATAAAATCGCTGAGAGCAGAGACCACAAAGTGATGCCTTTATCGTCCTACAATTAGGATCTAAATTCGATAGAATTGACATAGGACAAAATAAAACACAATTTCAGGGAGAACAATGTCGCTGGTGATATGTCGAAGGAAAGACTGGAGAATCTTAATGCTACTTTCTCTCAGTTACTGCATGGATTGTCATGGTTACTGCAAGAGTGTGCAGCAGTTGGAGCAAGAGTACTGGACACAAGATGGAATAATGGAAATGGCCATAGATGAAGATATCATCAATACTATCCCCTCAAGCGATGATGATGATAATCATGATCTTGAAACAAAGACAAATGAGAGTTATCTTTAGTGAGCATCATTTTGACAGTTCTTTCAGGAACAACTAATTACACTTTGTAGACATCACTGCTGCCTGCGTTTCATAAACGCAATGTGCAACCAGATTCCAAAAAGCAGTTTTTTACTTTCGATTCATAGTGTCGTAAGTCGCACATTCATTTTTCATTGTTTTCGACACACAAATAAGACACAAGTTATAGGTAAAACTTTCGAGAATGAATATGTCAACAAGTAGGTGATTTCCGATCCGAAGGAAATGTCACTTACGCGAGCAATACTCCCACGAGTGCCGTCTGCGCTCAAAACACGGGCAGTGTTGCCAACACCAATGGAAGCAGCCGACGCTGCCTTACACTCAAGAGTGGCGTCTGTTCTGTCGCCCATGTCCGATAGACCACCACACCTATCTATACAGATGAACTCTACAGTTTGCTACTTTCAACTAACGAAGCAAAAGCTGAATACCAAAAGAACTTCGGTACAAACTCCGAAAAGTTCTTTTACGTATCAGAAAAACTGATCTCTCATACAACAGTTTCACGCGTAAACAGTGAAAACAAATTGTCACGAGTGGGCTTTGACGACCTCACGTTCTACCACCTCACCCACGCGAGAGCTTTAGAATTAGCACTTACGGATGCGCCTTTCCTGTGCTCCGTAATTCTGGTGCTACTTTTAATTGCCGTTTACGCATGTTCTACTCGACGACAACACATAGCACGACCTAAATCGATGTTTTGGTTGATACTCTTATCTACATGCAACGTTTGGTGCCGATCTGAGAGTTTAACATCTGGAGGATTGGGTGTCAAGAGGACAGCTAAAACTGCTGCGAGTGAAACGAGGAGCAATAATATTCATATTCTTTCTTGTCACAACGTTCATAACATTTCCTTCGGTTGTTGATATCGCACGTGACGTCACGTTTTCAGAAAATCTTGTGAAATGAGTATTATCCTTATTTTTGTATGCATCCTTGAGGAATGTTTCATGACAAACAGACTCTGGTTTCGTTACCTAGTGTTCCATGGGTACTTCTTCCTGACTACGAACTGCACAATTTAAATATGTTACGTATATTATCCGTAGCCTGCTTTATTTTCATTTGCATACGTTTTTCGTACTTTCCCTTACTTAATGGAGAACTCCACTTTAACATTTTTGACAGAACTGGTATTCAGTTGTATTACATATCATCACTTATACGTATTTCTGCTTTGAATGGTGCTGCTTCATGTCACTGAGTATGCTTTGTAGTCTTAGTAACTAAGGTAATCTTCGTTGCAAACGCTAAAAATGCGAAAAATCTACTGAAAACAATAAATTTTAGCACTAATGAATTTACTAGAATCATCTTGCAATTCCAAAACAAATTTAAATACTACACACTCTCCTGCTTTCATAATTGGATTTACCAGTGAATTCTGTAAAACTTCATTGCAGTAACCTTCATCAAACTACACTACACAATCCCTTGCACACGAATATGCACTTTGTTGTATAATATTTTTGTTGCATAAGAATACCTGACACAATACCACGTATGCTGTCACTAATACTACAAAGCTTACACAATGGAAAGAAGCAATACCATTCACAGCAGAAATGCAGATACATACTCATTCCACGGTAGGGCGTAATGAAGTTGAATACCAATTCTGTCAATAGATGCTAAGATAGATTTCTTCATTAAATGCGACAAATTACGATAATCTAACACGAACTAAAATAAACTACGAACAATATACTTACACGGCATTTAAACCGAGCAGTTCGCACACGGGTTCATAGGCAGATACAAAAAGCCAGAGAACACAATAAGACGTAATCAGCTTATATTTTATACAAAACAAAAACAAATATGGAGTCATTTACTCCACACAATATAATGGATGAGAGCAAAAATGAAGCAGAATTCGAGCAACATATTCATTCACAGCGCAATCCAAAGAGTGGAATACACACACAAAGATGTAATCAGGAACGTGCTATCAAATAAGCTTCTGTTTTAAACAAGACCAGAATAGATATCGAAGACTTTAAATCATCCAAGAAACCGAGATGATGGTTTCATTCGAGCATATCTTACTTGCGATGAAACTCGTATTCGTGCCCCTAATTGGCCACAATTTTAAGCTCCCATGAATATATAAAACATCGAAGCTTTCACTCACTATCTTCAGTGATGTTATTAAAAACTGACATTCTATTATCTTCTGGACCACACGGCTGACAACGGTTTTTTGAGTCATCAGTCTTCTGACTGGCTTGATGCGACCCGCCAGGAATCCATTTCACCTGCCAACCTCTTCATGTCAGAATTGCTCTTGCGCCAAACGTCCTCAATTATTTGTTGGACGTACTCCAATCCCTATCTTCCTCGACAGTTTTTATCGTCTACAGCTCCCTCAAGTTCGTGGGAAGTTATTTCCTGCTGACTTAACACACCTCTTTCTCTTGTCGGTGTTTTCCATATGTTCCTTTCTTCCCTATCTTATCAGTTCACCTAATTTTCAACATTCTTGTGTAGCACCAAATCTCAGACGCATCGATTCTTTTCTGTTCCAGTTCTTCCAGTATCCACAACCGCTACCATTCAATGCTCTGCTCTAAACGTACATTCTCGTAAATCCCTTCCTCAAATCAAGGCCTATATTAGATACTTATAGACTTCTGTTGCCCAGGACGTCCTCTTTGCCTAAGAAGCTTGCTCTTATGTGCACCTTGTTTCGTCCACCGTGGGTTATTCTGCTGCCTTAATTTTGTCTATTTGGTGACCACCAATTTTGATATGAAGCTTCTCGCTATTTTCATTCCTGCTACTTCTCATTACTTTCATCTTTCTTCGGTTTACTCTCAATCCATATTAGCTAATCACTAGACTGTTGATTCCGTACAACGTTTTCTGTAATTCTTCTTCACCTTCACTCAGGATAACAATGCCATCAGCGAATTCTATCATTGATATCCTTTCACTCTGAATTTTAATCTCGCTGTTGAATCTCTTTTTTGCCTATCTTTGCTTTATCTATGTATAGATTGAACGGTAAGGGCGAAAGACTGCATCTCCATCTTACTCCATGTTTAATTCGAGCACTTCATTCTTGGTCTTCCAATCTTATTATCCCCTGTTTATTCTTATACATATTGTATATCACCCATCGTTCCCTATAGCTTACTCCTATTTTTCTCAGAATTTAGAACATATTGCTCTCCTTTACATGTCGAACGCTTTTTTCAGATCGACAAATCCTTTGATCTTGTTAAGTCTTGTTTCAGTTTTCAAGCGCATCGGAACTGCCTCTATAGTTCCCCTCCTTTCCGAAAGCTAAACTGATTATCATCTAACAGATCCTCAGACTTCTTTTCCATTCTCTTGCATGTTATTCTTGTCCCGTACTGGGATGCATGAGCTGTTAATTTGATTGTGCGATAGTTCTCGCACTTATCTACCCTTCCTATCTTCGGAATAGTGTGAATGATATTTTTTCGAAAGTCTGATAGTATGTCACATGTGTCGTAGATTCCACACATCAACTTGAATATCCGTTCTGTTGCCACTTCAGCCACTGATTTTAGAGATTCCGATGGAATGCTATCCATCGCTTCTGCCTTATTTGATCCCAAGTCTTCCACAGTTCTTTTAAATTATTTTGACCCTAATACTGGATCACCTATGTATTCCATATCGACTCCAATGTCTTCTTTTATTATGTCATCAGACAAGTTCTCCCTTCCCTCCCCCCCCCCCCCCCCCCCCACGCCTCCCTCATCCTCATTGAAGCCTTCAATGTACTCTTTCTACCTATCCGCTTTCTCCTTTGCGTTTAAAAGTGAAATTTCCGTTGCACTCTTAATGTTGCCACCCTTGCGTTTCATTTCAACGAAGGTTATTCTGACTTTCCTAGATGCTGATTCAGTCCTTCCGACGGTCATTTCTTTTTCGATTTCTTCACTTCACACTTTTCCTACAGCCATTTCTCCTTGGCTTCTCTGACTTCCTATTTATTTCATTCCTATGTGATTTGTGTTTCTGTATTCCTCTCTCCATGAACATTGTTGTACTTCCTTCTTTCTGTTCAAATGGTTCAAACGGCTCTGAGCACTATGAGACTTAACATCTATGGTCATCAGTCCCCTTGAACTTAGAACTACTTAAATCTAACTAACCTATCACACAACACCCAGTCATCACGACTTCTTTCTGTAATCATTTGAATTATTTCTCATGCTACCCAAGATTTCTTTGCAGTTGCATTCCTAGTTTCTATTTTTTCCTGTCCAAAATCTGTGATTGTTCTTTTTAGAGACATCCACTCCTCTTTAGTTGGGTATTCCTTATCACAGTATCCACATATAGAGAACGTAAACGCGTCTCAACATTTCTCAGTACTTCAGTTACCCACTGCCTTCCACAATAGTTCTGCCAGACGCTTCTCTTAAACTTCAATTTACTCTTCATCATTACTAAGCTGTGAGTTGAGTCATTAACTGCTCCTGGGTACGTCTTGCGATCCAATATCTGATTTCAGAACCTATAATGATGTAATACAGCTGGAATCTTCCAGTGCCTTCTCCCCTTTGCCAAGTATATCTCCTCCTTTTGTGATTTTTGAAAACTCTATTTCAGCTATTAGTACTGAAATGTGTTGCAGAACTCAATTAGTTTTTCTCTTCCCTCATTCCTACTACCAAGCCCATATTCTTCCTTAATTCTTTCCGCTACTCCTTCCCCTATAACCGCATTCCAATGCTCCATGACTGGTTGATTGTCATCTTCCTTTACATACTGAATTACCCGTTCAATAACCTCATGTGCATCCTCTCTCTCTTCATCTTTTGTTCAGCCTATACAGGGTGTTACAAAAGGTACGGCCAAACTTTCAGGAAACATTCCTCACACACAATAAAGAAAAATGTTATGTGGACATGTGTCCGGAAACGCTTAATTTCCATTTTAGAGCTCATTTTAGTTTAGTCAGTATGTACTGTACTTCCTCGATTCACCGCCAGTTGGCCCAATTGAAGGAAGGTAATGTTGACTTCGGTGCTTGTGTTGACATGCGACTCATTGCTCAACTGTACTAGCGTCAGGCACATCAGTACGTAGCACCAACAGGTTAGTGTTCATCACGAACGTGGTTTTGCAGTCAGTGTAATGTTTACAAATGCGGAGTTGGCAGATGCCCATTTGATGTATGGATTAGCACGGGGAAATAGCCGTGGCGCGGTACGTTTGTATCGAGACAGATTTACAGAACGAAGGTGTCCCGACAGGAAGACGTTCGAAGCAATTGATCGGCATCTTAGGGAGCACGGAACATTCCAGCCTATGGCTCGCGACTGGGGAAGACCTAGAACGACGAGGACACCTGCAATGGACGAGGCAATTCTTCGTGCAGTTGACGATAACCCTAATGTCAGCGTCAGTGACGTTGCTGCTGTACAATGTAACGTTGACCACGTCACTGTATGGATAGTGCTACGGGAGAACCAGCAGTTTCCGTACCATGTACAGCGTGTGCAGGCACTATCAGCAGCTGATTGGCCTCCACGGGTACACTTCTGCGAATGGTTCATCCAACAAAGTGTCAATCCTCATTTCAGTGCAAATGTTCTCTTTACGGATGAGGCTTCATTCCAACGTGATCAAACTGTAAATTTTCACAATCGACATGTGTGGGCTGACGAGAATCCGCACGCAATTGTGCAATCACGTCATCAACACAGATTTTCTGTGAACGTTTGAGCAGGCATTGTTGGTGATGTCTTGATTGGGCCCCATGTTCTTCCACCTACGCTCAATGGAGTACGTTATAATGATTTCATACGGGATACTCTACCTGTGCTGCTAGAAAATGTGCCTTCACAAGAACGACACAACATGTGGTTCATGCACGATGGAGCTCCTGCACATTTCAGTCGAAGTGTTCGTACGCTTCTCAACAACAGATTCGGGGACCGATGGACTGGTAGAGGCGGACCAATTCCATGGCCTCCATGCTCTCCTGACCTCAAACCTCTTGAGTTTCATTTATGGGGGAATTTGAAAGCTCTTGTCTACGCAACCCCGGTACCAAATGTAGAGACTCTTCGTGCTCGTATTGTGGACGGCTGTGATACTATACGCCATTCTCCAGGGCTGCATCAGCGCATCAGGGATTCCATGCGACGGAGGGTGGATGCATGTATCCTCGCTAACGAAGGACATTTTGAACATTTCCTGTAACAAAGTGTTTGAAGTCACGCTGTTACGTTCTGTTGCTGTGTGTTTCCATTCCATGATTAAAGTGATTTGAAGAAAAGTAATAAAATGAGCTCTAACATGGAAAGTAAGCGTTTCCGGACACATGTCCACATAACATATTTTCTTTCTTTGTGTATGAGGAATGTTTCCTGAAAGTTTGGCCGTACCTTTATGTAACACCCTATATATCTGAACAATTGTTTTCGTTGTTGGTTTGCTGTCGAATCTGATGAGAGCAACCGTATCACCGAATTGTTCACAAATAACTCACTCTCTGCCCTATCTTTCTATTTATAATGAATCTTTCGTTATATCATTGTCTGCTGTTGTTGATATTACCCTATCTTCTTTTGACAAAAAATCCTTATCTTCTGTCCATTTTACTGCACTGACCCCCGAATATATCTAAATGAGTCTTTCCAGATTTTCTAGCTTCCCTACCACGTCTAAACTTCTGCCATTCCTCGCTCCGACTCGTATAGTGCTTTCCTTTCGTTGATTATTTCATCTTTTTTCATGGTCATCTCCCCCTTGGCAGTCCCCTCCCGGAGATCCAAATGGAGACTAATCCGGAATCTTTTGCTAATGAAGACATCTTTGTGACACATTTTCAATTACAGGCTACACGTCCGGTGGATACACAAAGTGCCTCTTTAATGCAATGGTTTCAATTGCCGCCTGTATCTTCATTCCGTTGATCATTGCTGATTCTTGCGCCTTGTAGGGGAGTTTCCCGCCCCAAGGGCAAGAGAGTGCCATGAATCTCTGCTTGGTCATCCGCTAGCTTTGCCAAGACCGGTGGCAAAACTGGGGTGACTTTTTATGCAGTCAGTCTTCGACCATCATTCCTGATGATTTTTATTTAAAATTTAAGCGGTGGCAAGTTGCGAATCCGGGACCCAGGACGTTTTGATAGTTGTCAAGACGATCACTGTTTTTAAGGTCTCCCCCTCCCCTAAATCGTTCCTTTTGCTCGCCATTATTCGCCTTCGTCGTCGCCGGCTTCAACTGACATGATAATTTCTCCCTATGATTGCAGTTCCAAGGGGTTGTTGCTCTTCATCAATGGAACTCACACGTTAAGAAATAAGTGAATTATTTTTTTGATTAAAGCTTACATGTGTAATTTGAAACAAATCGCTTTCCTGTATTAAAATTGAGTTAAAGAGACGTTTAACTTAGTACACGTGGATAAAATTTAAATGACATCTTCTGGCGTTAAAGAAAAGATAATGCCTTCATCACACACTCGTTAAAATCGTATGAAGAATCCTCTTCTTTGTTGTACTGAAAGAAAACGATGGTCGTCTGATTATTTGCAGACGTAAGCTAGAAACTGTAATCAAAACGTAAAGAAAGTCTGTAATGAGTCCAACGTTCTTCATATGATTCGGTTCGCTGCTATTTACACTGTTGTCGAGAGATCAAATAATTATTGTGTTTCCAGAATGAGATTTTCACTCTGCAGCGGAGTGTGCACTGATATGAAACTTCCTGGCAGATTTAATTTGCCAGGAAGTTTCAATTATTGTGTTTTTTTAGAAGTTGATAAAAATCTTATTCTAATCTCTTGTCTTCATAATGATGTAATGCTGTATGTTGATGCCATTATCCGTCATGATGTAATATATTGCGTGTCCTCTTGGCCAGGTGACGGCATTCCTTTTTGTAGGCAGATACGCCACATGACTGGGACTGAAAAAATCTGTTGGCGTTATTTTGGGAGCTATTCGGGTTATACTGGCTAGTCTTTGCCTGATGATCTGCCAGATTTCCTTTGCATCTGTGGACACTAATCTATCTTCCTCAGTAACCCCTAGACTGCAGAACGGACAATTTGGCTAATCTGTGATGTGGATGACACGAAATTCAGAACTGGTCAATACTTTGCTATTGACGGCCTTGTACTACGTCCCTTTGATGTTGGTGGACAGATGACGAGTATGATATTCCTCCAGATCATATTTCAGTAGAGATCAGGGTATTTTTGTTCAGTAGTATTTCTAATTTATTTTCTATTAACTTTGTATATATGGTTTCCACTTTATCGATGTTCTTTGCACTGACGTTGACTTGAAGTTAACTATATTATATTACAATTGTTTAAAGTGATAATATCCAATGTGAACATGTCGAACATCCATGGGTGGGGTCAAATTTGTAGGAGCAAGCTCTTCCAGTAGGTCGGCGCTATGTGTCCTCTTCCACGGCTTGAATGTATTACACACAAATAAAGCTTTTGGCTTCATACCGATTTCAATGAGGTTTATTTAGTCCCCGTTTTCAGTCGATGAAATTAGTGTGTCAAACTTAACCTTACTAAGTGACCTGAGGTCAAATTTTTTCTTGCAGAGGTGGGGTATCACTTGGCAATCGTAAGACCTGTGCTACATATCGGAGTTTGGAGGCGATATATAGACTGACAAAATCTGTCTTCTGAATTTCATCAAGGTTCCTCGTCATACTTTATTGTCTGATGCTCGCTTGCACGCTTCCAAGTAGTTTTTTGTAGACTGCTCCGCTAATGTGCTTTATTTGGCACCTACAGTCAGTACCTAAAACTTGCATATTAGAAACCACTTTCCGCTGCCGTATGTTCGGCATTATTATTATATTCCACGATCTTTGTTCATAATGCTGGATTTGGTTTTACTTAAATTTGCGCCCAAAGTCATTTAGTACATATCGTTCATCTGTAATGGCTTTCCAATGCTATTTTGATTTGTGATTACGAGGCTTTACAAACAATTTGATGACCGCAGGTGTTGCCCCAGGATCACCAGTATGGGTTCGACAGCGATGGCAAACAAGGCCCTCGACGTCTAACGGCCTTGTCGCACTGAGCTCTTGAACTGAATACGTCTTGTCAGCTGACTGTTTACCACGGTTTTTGATGAGCTGTTCTTTAAACTCTTGCCAATGATGTTAACAAAACATTGTGGAAAGCCCGGAGCGTTGCATCCTTTTAAGGAGGTAATTATGGGTGACTATGTCGAATGCCTTGTCGAAATCTAATGACATTATAACGCATTTTATACTGAGAACCTCTGCTATTGCTATGATATCTCGGCATTCTCACAGAATCTGAAAAATAGATCTGTCCTTGCCCACACTCTCGTAGCGGGGGGTGGGGGGTGGGCGGAGATGTGGGGAGGAAGTTAACTCATGTTTTATCATCTTAAGCCTTCGCGAAAGAACTTGCGACGTGAAACTTCCTGGCAGATTAAAACGGTGTGCCGGACCGAGACTCGAACACGGGACCTTTGCCTTTCGCGGGCAAGTGCTCTACCAACTGAGCTACCCAAGCACGACCCACGCCCTGTCCTCACAGTGTTTGGAAAGTAGGAGACGAGGTACTGGCGGAATTAAAGCTGTGAGGACGGGGCGTGAGTCGTGCTTGGGTAGTTCAGTTGGTAGAGCACTTGCCCGCGAAAGGCAAAGGTCCAGAGTTCGAGTCTCGGTCCGGCACACCGTTTTAATCTGCCAGGAAGATTCATATCAGCGCACACTCCGCTGTAGAGTGAAAATTTCATTCTAGAAACTTTCGACGTGATTTTACTGTCACTGTTGGGTAGTGTAATTAGTCTTAGGTTCCCGACTGACGCAAAATGTAATGTTTTTGGAATAAGCACTACGCTTCCAGCTATAAAGTCCTCTGATATGCTACTATCCGATTCCATTAGTTCTTTACATATTAGTAATAATTTAGGTTTCATTTGCGTCACGAAAACATTACAAAACTCGGCAGGTATGTCATCAGGTCCAGGCGATTTGTTTTTGGAACTTTACGCTACTGCAGTTCCCGGATGGTCTTTGTCAATACGAATTGTGAGTCTCAGAATCGCCTTAGTGCTGAGACTTGCTTGAACATTTTGTAGCAGATCGTCTTGTGCCTCAACATTAACTGCACTGCCTGACGTATTTCCTTTCTGATATCATTCTGTGCAGTGAGAATAGTGCCATCCATTCTCTTAATCCAGTGACTATTTTTGCTGTCTTCTTTTCGTGGATAATATGAAATATCTATGTTTGTTCACAGATTACAGAGTTCTGCATTCGCGCCATAAATTAGTAATTTTTCAACTCCTTTCTCTTGAGAGACATTTTTGTGGTTTATTTTCTTTATCTTAACATAACTGTCAATTAATTATACATCTAGTTTGTATAGGTCCCTCAAACACTGGAAATAAAATTCTGAAGTTTTCTTGGGCCAAAAGTTTTTTTCTCCTGGAATTTCAGTACTTTTATGTATTTTTCACCCATTTTCGTATTTTTCCCAGATTTTTCCACAATGTTGCGTATTTTTCCACACTACACGAGTTCCGACCCACTGTTCCCGACGTAGCGTCGACGTCATAATGCTGTCAGGCAATCACAATGCAGTATGTGCCTGAATTAGTTTTCACTGCTATTGAAGCGCAACTCCTTAACTACATGTTTATAACTGGACACTCTGGAGCTGGGCAGCATAGGAAGAGATTGTAGGCTGGATGTATTTGTTATTAACAAATTATATTAAGTGACGTCACTTGATTTCTGAGATATAGCTATTTTTAATAACATATTATTTCATTATTAGAAGCACCAGAAGAGACCCCATCCAGACAGAAATGTAAGTACTCTCGTTTTTCCCAACTTTTACGTATTTTTTTCTAAATGTTACACAATTTTACGCATTTTACTCAGTTAAACTAATTCTGTCTCGACGACACATCAACATCGCATTGCGGCACAGCGTCGCGTCGCTTCACGTCGACGTCATGCTGCTCAAGTACAATGCAGCATGGTCCGGATTAACGTATCATTACTACATTATTAGTGTGTGTGTCGTTATAGTAAAATTCTGAAGCTTCCAACCGAAGATATTGCTTGTGTAGCGCAGCCCTGCAAAATATGTCTCTGAGTAGTGGTCTCCAAACTACGGCACGCGGACCAACACTGGCCCGTGAACATCAATCTAGCCCGTGGTAGCGGGTAAGACATGCATGGTATCCGGTCCGCCGTTATTTTTTTATCACAATCTAATCTTGCTCATCGAGCTCCTCCCATAACGAGTGATTCGCGCAATAACTAGAAGAAAACAAACGAAACTCTCTTAAAGAAAGGTGTTTCGCATAATCTTTTTAGTGTTAGTTTTTTCAGTCTTTAGTAACCATTTCAGAAACCACCTTCTGGCCTGGATACGTCTGTCTGGCCACTATAAATGAACACTAAGTCATCCGTTCTCCTGTAAACTACCGGTATGTAAAGTAGAAGCTCCGACAGTGCTGTATTCAGTCAGCTGTACTGATCGCAGTGCGCCTCGCGCCGTAATTGTTTGTCGTCACCCGTACCACTGCTCGGATTTCCGCGAGGATGTTGCAAATTCTCTGAAACGATATTGCAACATCTTTTCTTCACCGGCGCATGGTAACACTTTCCCATGCAGTATCTGTTTATGATTTCCATTTCTGATTTGTCGTCGTTAACTGACACGAATTCATTAAAGATAACCAAAGTACACTACGAATTTAACGAACGACAATGCTACGTCTCTTTTTCGACAAATCTTCAAGCATAAGCATCAGCAAATTTCTTTAGACAACTTTCTTCTACTACAGGATGTATTGTACTACAAATAAAAAATTGCGGTACGTTCACATAAATTTATTTGAATACCTATTTTTTCGGAGTGGAAGGCATTGATCTATTCTGCATGGAATCCTACGGAAAAGTTTGTTTCATTTAACTAGTGTTAATTAAGAGTAAGATTCAGGAACGAATCAAACTTATGAAGCTAAGTAACACGGTACAGTGTAAAATTTACAGTGCAAATAAATCATACAAATTACTTACAGTAATCAGTTGTTTTTATTTCAGGACCAATTAAGATATACATTAACTGGCTTATATAATGTGTCTGAACATTTTAATTGTAGTTAACTATGTGAGATTTGCTAAAAATGTACCGTACCTAAGTGACATACATAAACAATTCTCATAGTTAAATTAAGCACTGTAATATTGTAAGTAGGCTGTTTAGGTTTTTTAATTGGTAACGCCACCTCTGTATGAAAATCACTGGCTGTGCTGTGTGCAGTCTGTGGCTGCTTTGCATTGTTGTAATACTCGCCATTGTAGTGTTAGGCAGATGGCTGTGAACAGCGCATAGCGTTGCGCAGTTGGAGGTGAGCCGCCAGCAGTGGTGGATGTGGGGAGAGAGATGGCGGAGTCTTGAAATTTGCCATGAACTGCTCTATATATATATATATATATATATATATATATATATATATATATATATATATCAAGGTAAATACATTGTTTGTTCTCTATTAATATCTTTCATTTGCTAACTATCCCTATCAGTAGTTAGTGCCTTCCATAGTTTGAATCTTTTATTTAGCTGGCAGTAGTGGCGCTTGCTGTATTGCAGTAGTGGGAGTAACCAAGATTTTTGTGAGGTAAGTGATTTGTGAAAAGTACAGGTTAATGTTAGTCAGGGCCATTCTCTTGTAGAGATTATTGAAAGTCAGATTGCGTTGCGCTAAAAATATTGTGTTTCAGGTTAAGCACAGTCTTGTAAAAATTGTTCAAAGGGGACGTTTCATATGTCGACCCTTAGCCTAGGATACCTCACTGGAATCTTCTGATTGTTTTTTCTTGTAGTTTGTGTAATTAGTGTAGCTTTGTTTATTGCTAGCGCGTAATTGTAGAGAAAATCTCCTTTGTAGTTGCAGTCTTTCATTGTTGTACAGTAAAACAGTTGTGGCATGCATGTAGATTTGCACGAAGTATTTCGCAGCTGCAATTAACTAGATATTATTTTCAGTGTTATGTTAATGTGTTCTCTTATTTTTGCTCTTCAAATTGTGTTTTTCTGTGTTGTCGTGTGAAATACTGTGACAATAATGGCGTGTGAAAAACGTAACACTAGGCTCCAAAGCAAACTGAGAAATAATAGTGACGACGAGCGTAGCTTGCCAGCACCACTGTGTAATGAATTAACAGACGTTCAAAGTAGTAATTTGGTAACTGTGCATAGGGAAACGGAGCGGGCTGCAAACAATGGCGTAGGCAGTGAAACAATTAGTGAGCAGGGAAGCATTATCGATCGATCGGTCGGCAATAGCTCGGCTCAGGAATCCGAAATGACACGACACGATCTCACAAATACTGTAGATTCAGGTTTTGGATCCTCACCGTTTTCTCAAATAAGTCAAGACAAATTTTCTGCTTGTTAAAATGTGAATGTTTCCGGTGCAAATTCACTGCCGAAAAGCACTGAGGAACATGTTCCAGACACCAGTGCATTGTTATTACAATTAATACAACAAATGGGACAAACACAACAAAAGCTTCAAAAGTTAGACACAATGGAACAATACCAGAGACAAACACAGCAACAGTTAGACACAATGGAACAAAATCTTCAAAAGTTAGATACAATGGAACAACACCAGAGACAAACACAGCAACAGTTAGACGCAATGGAACAAAAGCTTCAAAAGTTAGACTCAGTGGAACATACGCTTGAACAAACACGTGAAGATTTAACTACTGAGTTACATAAAATCTAATCGAAATGTCAAAAGTCTGTAATGACGTAAAACACACATTTGTGAGCATTTCCAACCTATTTTTTCGCAGCATGAAAATACATTACAGAATCACGAATTAGCCATAAAAGAACTGCAAACTATTGTTCATGAAAATCACGACACCTTGCAAGCTAAAATTGACTCAGTTGCATGTACCGATTCGGTTACGCAACTTGCAAAAACTCAGGAAAACTTAAAGGACACAGTAGATACGATTTCAACACAAATGGACACTCTGAAACTTGGTTCAGAAAAACACACTGAGGAAATCTGTTCACTATCGGAGAAAGTAGCCGAACTTTCGGATCAGTTCACTAACTTATCTGCAAAGGTAGATGATGATCTGAATAACACAAGACCTGTAGCCTTCACTGACACTGAAGAGTATGAACAAATTAGAAAATTCAAACAAAATCAAAATCAAACAATACACAGTACAAAAGAGAAATCCGGGAAGTACAAGATCAGTTGGCACAAGTAATACAAAAATTACATATGCCAGAGGACACACGCTATCCAACACGGGAAGAGGGACTTAGAAATACGGAAAAGCCACAAAATAATAACACAGGGCATTTCGGAAATTATGAAAGAAATTGGCAAGGTGCACCGAATTTTGAGATGGAACAGCCGACACGACGTAACAATGACCGATATGCGACTCGCCGACATGATGACTTTGACTATAAGCTGTTCATTACTACACGTAAATTCAAAACATTTAAGAATTCTGCCAACGACATTCATCCACAAGCGTGGCTCCATCAATTCTCTCATTGTTTTCCTCCCAACTGGTCATTGGAGCACAGGTTAGAATTTATGTGTGGCTACTTGGAGAATGAACCAGCTGTAAGAATGCGATCGGTCATTCACGATTGTCACAGTGAAGGAGATTTTTATCATGCCTTCCTCTCAGCATATTGGTCTCAAGCTACACAAGACCGAGTAAAACATAGCATCATAATGATGAAACATTTCGAAGAATCTGAATTCTCCAGTCTTGTGAAATATTTTGAAGACATGTTGCACAAGAATCAATATCTTTCAAACCCATACAGCCCTTCAGAACTCATCCGCATTTGCTTAATCAAATTACCTGAACATTTACGACATATTATTTTAGCAGGACGTCGCAAAGACGACATTGAAGCTTTTCAGGGACTGTTACAAGAACTGGAAATTGACACTGACAATCGGGGAACGCGGGAACAGGAGCACAACAATTACAGGTCACATCTGTCACAATTCCGCGATGACAGAAATAATACACGACAAGGCTATTCTTATAACGTAAATCGCGACCAAAACAGACACCACCCGTATGACAACCGTTGGCAGAGTAGTAATAATTACAGGGAAAGATCACCTCTCCGCGGTAATGACTATTACAGAGACAATCAGAGAAACAGACAATATGGGAACCAAAATAATTGTTATTACGGGAGACAGAATAACTTTAGACGCAACGGTCCAGCGCGCAGTTACGATTCAGGGAGAAATTCTCCACCACTTAACCGACAAGAAAGAAACTACAGGAACTACCAACATGACGACAGACGATGTGATCGTAACGACAGACCTGAATTGCATCAGAACTGGCGGGATTTAAACAGGGCAGGGCCCTCTCGTCACGGTGAATTTGTAGAAGTTAGGTCTCCAAATCCCAATAACGGCGCGCGCCAGCAAAGAGACAGACAATGACTTGCACAGCAGGCAGCCGCGTGCGCCCGCTGGCTCCGAGAAAAATAACATAAGACGCTAACCTTGAGAAAAATTCCAGCACTCTTTACCGACGTATACCGCACGATAATTGCGTTGAAGTTGAAACTTTGCGTACTAGGAAGAGTAAAGGATTGCACCACATTTCACATGTAAAACCGTTTATTGAAAGATAATCTGCTTTTTAACTTTGTCTTTGCCATAAAACTTTTCACTTCACATTACTAGTATGCTTGTCAGATTTAGAATCTGTTAACATGCAACAATGTTTGAAGTTAAATATCCAGTCAAGAACCAAGAGAACTTATTTCAACAAAAATTACGAATGCATTGTTATTGTGAATAGACGACACAGTGTTGTTGTATTTGTACATTCTTGCTTGTTAGTTGCACGATTACGTAACGACTATAAGGCTCACATACTTAGAACATTTACCAGTACTGCTAATGAGATTTTAATGCAACATTTTGGTTTGCTTGAAAATACATCCTTTTTGAAGTACTTTCTGTGGGATTAAAGATGACTTAGCATCTGGTTTCTTTGACAGCTACACGATTATATCACGACGCTACTAATGAGTGACAATTTACAATGTTGCTTTTGCGGTGTATCTGTTTTATATCTGCACAGTTTTTCTGAAATCTTCTGGAAAGTAAAACAGGTTTTAGTAGTAACTTTTGTAGTATAGCTACAATGTGACAGGGTTTTCCGTAGCACAACAATACGTTACAGTACAGTACTTTCTTCATCACGCCAATAAGCATAATAACTACGATATCTATACGCAAAGCATTCACTTTTGTGTATCATGAGGTAAGTACATTGACTTCTGCTGAACGTAGCTTTCGGAGGACGATAACTACGAGACTTCCATAGAATTATCTTACAGCAAGACGCACATTTAGCGCTACAGGATACGCATTTGAGTGATTAATTTTTTACTTAAACCATTTATTTTTCAAGATTTTTGAAGTACAATGATACAAAGTTTTCCGTGATATATTTCATTCCATTGCTGTAATCTGTAACACCTGAGGGTATAATTACATTAATCCTCAGGGGGGTACACGCCTACTTTGTGTACCATGTGTTTGGCAAGCACAAGGAGCCCTAGCTAATATGGTATTTGCTTATACAACTTTACACATCGGTACCATATTTCTCTAACACAGAATTACACAGCTATCTGATCATTTAACTGAGAGAGACAAACATTTATTTTACGTCAGTGACAGATGTTTACGTAATTACACCGTTGGATAACTTCACACTTATGAAATTGTATTTTGTCAGTACTTTGTGAACTGTTCATATTCTTTCGGAACCATTGTGATACTATGAGAGCTTTGAATGATGTATTTGGTATGGGATCATGATTTTTAAAGTACGTTTGAGGTTGATGACACCATTGAAATGAGCAGAGAATTTTTTTAGGTTTTGAAACTATTGGAGGAAGCTACCACGATTTTGAGAGTTGACTGAGGTGTTATGATGTTATTTTTACGACGATGATGTGTATTATGCTGCTGAGGTATGTTTATGGTCAAGAAGCTGATGCTATATGAGGAATTTGATTATGCTACGTATTTCTTATGATGAAATATTGAAGACGTGTCGACGAATATGTATATGTGTAATAAGGTAAAAGTAATGAGTAGCGGTTAAGGACACTGACTTGTGAAAAAGGATGTTGGAAACCGAGAAATCGTACTTTAAGGTTATGAAATGTGTGTAAATGGGTGAATGTATCACAATGCCGACGAAAATTTTTTTGGACACTGTTATATCAATAGGATTTTGTATCTACACATTTGTAACCAAATTCTCAACCTGTGAATTTTTTTATATAAGACTGCCACTCTAGCGGAAACTGCTGTCGTAAATATTTCCGTACGAACGTTAAGTGACCACCTGCACGTAATGCGTTGCGGGCACCCAGCTGGGCGACAGCCGCCCGAAAAAAAAAAGCCATTAGCGTGTGCCTTCCAGCAGCACAGGTAAAAAAAAAAAGAGGCCATTAACCTCGCTTCTGACATTCCTTTGTAGAAAGCATCGCAAAAACGACACGGTCGAACTTGAAAACATATGATTACACTGTGGAGCTCTTAATTTACGATATTTACTGAAATGCCTAATGAAATGACGAGAAATATTTTTACATCTGCACACCTGATTATGACAAGCGTCTTTCTACGAGAATTGAGAGAATTTCTACTAACTTATGAAATGTCACATGACTATTGAATGATATTTTTATGCTTCGCTTTTCATAGTTGCTTATTTCATTTGATATCTAGTTTCCAGCTGTGTTGCAGCATTGCTTTTATAAAATAAAATGCATTTGCTAATGTGAACACTTTCTGTCAACAGATCTATTAAATAATAATTTTGTAATCCACATTCTTAAAAAAAAGGAGCACTTGGAAAGGAAAGAACAATAAGAAGGGACTAGTAACAGTAACTGCACACATAATTTTCTTTTCAAGTATATGGTAATATTTTTTTTACAATAAGTTGTTGTGGTGCACCACTTTAATTACATAGTCATTAAGATGTGAATAGACATTTCCCTTATATGCATTGTTGTCTTTAGTGTACTATTTTTTCTGCTTGAGCTTTGTCATGTTTAGGTATAAATTATTTCATTTTCTGCTGCTGGTTGCCAGGCATAGTGCTACTGAATTTTAATTTGTGTTACTCTGCTAAGCCAGATTTATTTTTCTTGTTTGCTGCTCATTGCCTTATATTAGTTGTAATATTGCTGCTTGCTTTGACAATTTCCATTTTTTTTCATTGCTATTTGTATTAATTGTTTTGTGCTGCTGCATTGCATCGTCCCTTAGTTTAGCATCTGAGCTCAGTAGATTTAAGTTAGCTTAAGAGGGGGTAGACTATATAAGAACGTAACTATGGAGAATAGGGAAAGAATGCTTTGAAAGTTATCTGAAAACGATTTGGGCCTAAATGAGTATTGTACAATGAGCCATATTTATTTTGAAAGAAATATGGATAGAATACAGAAAAGAGGTACAGATAGGACTTTTTGGGAATAATGATGAACGAAGGGAGATCTCCATGCAAAATACTGCAGTAAAACAAACCCTGTCCTTTCCTTTTGTATTATTTTGCTATGTGTGTATGTACCATTGTGTATTTGTCTTTTTCCTGTCTTTAAGTGTTTAGGTAATAAGATTTATGTTGTAGAATTTTTCTAATACTATGTCATTTACTTTGTAAAGAGGTTTAGACATTACTTGTTCTGTTTTGTTTTAATGCTCATGGGTGAAGTTGATGTTTCGAAAGTTACTCTGATCTTTCATGTATGTACTCATGTCATAATTCCTGTAACACTGATGTATATATTTTTATTCTTTTGTAAAGCCTGTATTACTACAAATGTTATCTGTATTGTTATGTTCTTTAATGATGTATTTTGTACCTTTGTAATTGTATTCTTATGTTATAAAATTGTAATTGACACCAGTTCATCAAATTAAGTAACTTGTAAGTTACATTTCACTGCACACGTTTCTGTTGGTCATAGTATATGGACAATATGTGAGAAGTAGGGATGTTAGTGTTTGCACGTGTGTTAATAATTCAGCAAGGGACTGGATAACAGCATTGCTGATTCTAAGGACAATTCCAAAAACTTTGTGAGTGCACAAGTGGTGGTTATGGACTTGCTATATTATCTGCAAGACTCTTCAATGGTGATTGTGCACCTGCACAGTCACAACAGATGGCTGCTGGCCATCTCTACAAGGACTGCAGTGGGTCTGCATCTTTGATGGCCCACCAGTACCGTAATCTCTACAAGGACTACAGTGGGTCTGCACCTCTGGTGGCCCACCAGTACCATCATCTCTAAAAGGACTACAGTGGGTCTGCGTCTTTGCTGACTCACCAGTACCATTATTTCTACAAGGACTGCAGTGGGTCTGCGCCTCTGGTGGCCCACCAATACCGTAATCTCTACCAGGACTACAGTGGGTCTGCTCTGTGATGACCTACCCACCAATACTCTTCAAAACTTCGACTGACTCCGCTGTGGGTTTGCTCTGTTGTGGCCCATTACCTGTCAGCATGTCAAGAGTCAGCACTGTCTTTCCGTTGGAAGGACAACACTACTTCTTCAAGACTGTATGGAAATCCACTACTTCTGTGTACATTTTCTTTTACTGCTCAGTCTTTGAGAAAAACACTGCAATTCAACGATCAGGACTGTCTTTATGGACTGCGAGAAAATTTTTGCTTTTGACCAACATTGTATCAATAAGTGTGTGCATTTGATATCTTTGTTATTGTAATTATGAAAAATTTCTTCAAATCTGTATTGGCCACTGTCCAACACAATTTGTAAAATTTTTTGTGGGCAGCATGGGGGCTATGTAAGTAGGCTGTTTAGGTTTTTTTTATTGGTAACGCCACCTCTGTATGAAAATCACTGGCTGTGCTGTGTGCAGTCTGTGGCTGCTTTGCATTGTTGTAATACTCGCCATTGTAGTGTTAGGCAGATGGCTGTGAACAGCGCATAGCGTTGCGCAGTTGGAGGTGAGCCGCCAGCAGTGGTGGATGTGGGGAGAGAGATGGCGGAGTTTTGAAATTTGTCATGAACTGCTCTCTCTCTCTCTCTCTCTCTCTCTCTCTCTCTCTCTCTCTCTCTATATATATATATATATATATATATATATATATATATATATATATATATATATATATATATATGATATCAAGGTAAATACATTGTTTGTTCTCTATTAATATCTTTCATTTGCTAACTATCCCTATCAGTAGTTAGTGCCTTCCATAGTTTGAATCTTTTATTTAGCTGGCAGTAGTGGCGCTTGCTGTATTGCAGTAGTGGGAGTAACCAAGATTTTTGTGAGGTAAGTGATTTGTGAGAAGTACAGGTTAATGTTAGTCAGGGCCATTCTCTTGTAGAGATTATTGAAAGTCAGATTGCGTTGCGCTAAAAATATTGTGTGTCAGGTTAAGCACAGTAGTGTACTATTATTGAAAGGGGACATGAAATTTATGTAGCTGTAACTAACCCACTTACAACTGTTAACAGGTCTGGTTCAGGTTTGATAGTGCAAATTTTTAGTAGCGATTCAAATGCTCATCAGTTAGTTTACATTTTTTGTTAATATGTTTTGCGTAATTTGTATTGGAGAATGTTTATTCACAGAGATAAATAGTGCCGAAAGTGGAAAATAATACACGAGCAAATTGATGCAACTGATTAAACTGTGTGAGTGTGAGACTCTTATAAAATTCCAGAAATAATGAATTTAAATATTTATCTTTATAAAAAATAGCTGCAGCGCAAATCAACCATTTCCATTTGAAGTTCTAGAGCAAGAGCAACCTTAAAAGGATTTTGAAATATCTTGATCTTGTTTGAAATTCCATAAAAATCTGAAAAACAAGTTTCAAAATTTATTTTGAAAATACTCAAAGTTTCGATTGCGAAATCTACCGGAAATGCAGACTGACTGCTGACTGAAAGATTTGCATGTATTAAAACGGGTGAAACATTTTCTGTTCAAATGGCTCTGAGCACTATGGGACTTAGCATCTGAGGTCATTAGTCCTCTAGATGTAGAACTACTTAAACCTAACTAACCGAAGGACATCACACACATCCATGCCCGAGGCAGGATTCGAACCTGCGACCGTAGCAGTTGCGCGGTTCCAGACTGATGCGCCTAGAACCGCTCCACCACAGCAGCCGGCTTTTCTGTTCAGTTGAGATTGAAAAAAAAAACTTTTTTTGTTGAAAGGATTTAATATGGGCGTTCAAATCTGGCAGTAGCAGGTTTTCTCCTTGTAATTTTAAATTATGGGCATTCATATGTTTAGTTAAATCTGTGTAAAATGATAACTTCTATGACCACTCATTGTTTGGTAATTCACCCAGATGACGATTCCTTTCATCCAAGAAAACATCGACTGTATACATGAAATGCATTCGCAGTTGCGAATAGAGAGAGCCATCAGCCGTAAAATGGATTGACGACAGTGAAAACCTGTGCCCGACCGGGACTGTGCAGCTGATGGTTAGCCACATTCGCAATTGCGAACACAGTTCATGTATTTCATAGCGGCAGTAGTCGCATGCATGTCCAAAAGAACATTGCATCGTAATTCGGAATAACAGGGGAACGGAAATATTGTATAATTTCGATTGTTGTTTGGAGTTCAAAAATTCGCGTCAGACCTTTTCCACAGCTAAGCCAGTGTACTGCTGTACAATTTGGTAAGCTATTTTCTTCAGTCTTCTCGATAAACTTGCGGAATTGACGATGACTGTGAGCACGGGATCTTAGAAAATTATC
This sequence comes from Schistocerca nitens, assembly GCF_023898315.1. Lineage (NCBI taxonomy): Eukaryota > Metazoa > Arthropoda > Insecta > Orthoptera > Acrididae > Schistocerca > Schistocerca nitens. The sequence continues at coordinate 355,005,156 of NC_064618.1, read as the reverse complement.
AACTGAAATAACTGGCTTTAAAACTTCTGACGAATTCAAGCATTTTCCGCACACGCACTGTTAATGAACGATGCAATGTACAAATAATCATTTTGATCCACCGTCATTTTCTCTCGCATTTGGCACAAGGGCAAAGACACCTTCATTTTTACCACATATGCTTCTGTCATCACCAGTCGTCATACCTCTTACGTTTTTCCACTGAAGATTTTTCTTTCTGAACAGCATATTCTACTCCTTTAAGAATTTCTTCTACAGTAGTCACGCCACGCCTTTAAAGCTATGAACTTTAAGAAGCTCTTTATACACTTCATAAATTTTGTGTTTATCCTTCGAATAAAAATTAACATCTGTTCAGTATCTCAATCATCTGTTGAATCATCCAGAGCCAAAGAGACCCCCTCCAAGTGTCCAGTATTATCAAACAATTGAATTAATATATATTTTCAGCAGTGTCTTTCAATCTTCAAGCCACAGTGTTGGCTGACAAACCGATGTTTTTAAATAAATTAGCTTTTGCTTGACACTTTTCTTCAGCTGCTGCAATCGTGCACTTCTTTCTTAAACAAATGAAACTATGAGTGGTACCAAAAAAAACCTTAATAACATAGCCATGGACGGAGCTTGTGTAGTACGCATTTCTGCCGCTAGGCGTGTGCAAGCGCAACTCATTGCCAGTTCTGGTGTGTTGTCGAGCTGGCTTGTTCTGTTCATCTGCAGTAATTGTTCTTGTTTCGTTTTTCATGATGGCAAGTTTAAGTGACCAACGTGCAGCTATGAAATTTTGTTTTCTACTCGGTAAAAATGCTGATGAAGTTGTTTTAATGTTGAAAACAGCTATGGAAAATCTCTAGTATACGAGTGGTTTGCTCGATTTAAAAATGGCGGCATGTCGTTTGATGACAAATCTAGTTCTGGACGTCCATCAACGTTCGAATCGACGAAAATTTTGAAAAAAATCGAGGGCTTGAGCTCACAGGCCAGAGGTGGTGTCAGTGAATTTCAATGGAAGATATGGGAATGAAATTGGTTGCTGCCAAGTTTGTTCCTTGTGTTCTGACTGACAATCAAAAGGAACGTCGAGTTGAAACATGTCGTGCTTTGAAACAACAACTTGAAACTTATCCAGATTTTCCTTCAACGGTCATTACCGGTGATGAGTCATGGTGCTATTGTTATGACCAAGAAACAAAGCAACAGTCAATCCATTGGAGGACGTCATTGTCACTCCACCCAAAAAAAAAAAAAAAATGTCGTCAAGTCAAATCAAATATCAAAACAATACTGATTTGCTTTTTTAAAGCCAAGGACGTAGTTCATTCAGATGTTGTTCCTCCAGGTCAGACCATCAATCAAACTTTTTATTTGAAAGCTTTAAGAAGATTGCGCGACAGAGTTTATCAAAAAAGACCCAATTTGTGCCAGACAAGAGACTGGTTCTTCCACCATGACAACGCTTCTGCACAAACAGTAATCTCTGTTAGACATTTTTTGGCTTAAAATAGCATGGTTCCGCTGCCCCATGCGCCTTGCTCGCCTGACCTGGCTCTGTGCGACTTGTTCTTATTTCCACAAACGAAAGGGGTATGCAAGGGCACCGATTTGACAACACTGAAGAAGTCAAGAAAAAACAATGGAGGAGCTGTCAGCCATTTCTAAACGTGACTGCAAAAAATGTTTCGGACAGTGGAAGCCCCGGTGGGACAAATGTATTATATTTAGTTGTAATGGAGAGTACTTTGAAGGGGATAACGTTGTTTTGTAAACAACTTGAAAATATAGAGCTTTTAAAAAATAATTTCCGTTTTCTTTGGGTACCCCCTCATATACCGTCCCAGGTAGCTTTTGAAGTCTCGGACACATTTGATGTATATATCAGAGTGAAGTTTTGAATGAAAGTGTGTACCACGTGTGGTATTCGAACCCGGGTCTCCTGCTGAGTAGGTAGATGTGCTAACTGCTACCCCATCCTGGCACACTGACTTTGCACAACTGCACAAACTACTCTAGCACATCTCCCTCCTCAAAGCAGAATTGGAAAGGTTTCTGGAACTATACAGTTTCATTAGATTAAAGGACCTATGCCTGATTTCAGGCAGGGCCCCCTCATTTCATTCGATGCTGAGGTGCTATTCCAGCACAAATGGATATCCTCTGCAATGCTATTCGAGTTTAGGGGGATACCAAGTGGACTGATAAGTGAATGGGAATTTGCATTGAGGAGGGAGGCGTGCTAGGGTAGTCTGGGCAGCTGTGCAAAGTCAGTGTGCCGGGGTGGCGTAGTCGTCAGCGGCATCTGCCTAGTGAGTGAGACCCTAGTTTAAATCCTGGTGTTGATACAAATTTTCATTCGTCGCTTCAGTCTGCATCTTTACCAAGTCTTAATTAATTCGCCGTCAGCCAATGGTTTCCCACGTTTTGTTATTCAGAGAGCCATGCGGAAAGTACCCTGTTCATCATAAGAATAAACCTGATGTAAACCTCACGCTATGTATTCTTCCTCGTTTGCTTGAATCTCATTGGATTTCTTTTCACGTGGAGCGGAGGCCAAGCTGTGACCAGTACAGTCAAGTGCGATCATAAGGATACGTTTTATGCTGTGTTACACGCACAGAGACTCAGCGATTATTTGTGGGACAACAGCTTTACCGGCGCTCTAAACTTGGAAGCACTGGCCAACCAGCGGTCCAGCTAGCCTGCAATGATGTGAGGAGCTGCAGTTCAGGCGTAAAAAGAGACGGGTAAAGAAACAATATTGCTTCGAATGGCATTTAATTTTTAGAGAGAATGAAATAATATTCGGAAAAACTCCAGAACCATCGCGCGCTTCTCAGGTGACCAGACAGAAACCATAAAATGCTCTCGTTCTCACTTGACATAGTATTATAATCTCAAACAAGAGTGATGAAAATTCCTAACTTAAACACAGCGTAATTTTTCTGAGCGAACCATGTGTGATGCAAAAGTATACTGCAGGGTTTCACTGTACTGTTGAGTACTGAAGCCAGTGAAGGTGACGGGTATACATTCGTCGTGTAGAGCTACCCGTACTTAATAAATATTCAAACACGCACTGAGAATTGTACTTGAACGCTTTATTACTTGGTATTACAGAAAAAGAAGCACAGTTGCTATAGGCAACTTTCAAATAACAAAAACAGTAACCAAGGAACAGAATAAACATAAAAATAAAAGTTATAACTCCAAGGAGTAGGCAACAACATTATTCAGTGCTGCAAGCAGCTGCGGATTCAAACTTGGCGGTTTACGCCATTCATTTGTTGTCGTGCAGTCACTGAATTCGTGACACAACTGTATCTATGGATGGCGCGAACGGAAATAACGTGTGCGGACACAGCAGTCGATGTGAGTAGCGGTCGCTACAGGAGCCCCCTTGGTGAAAGCGGAGCGTGGTGCGTTTTCTCTGAATCTGACCGGCGAGTGCACATGTCGTTCGGAGCGGGCGGTGCGTGTAGATTCTGCATCGACCTGTTGTGGCGGAGGTGCTGGAAGTCGAGATGCTGCATCTGGCAGGCGTTGAGCTCTTGACCATAAGGTGGGTGATGTAAGCCGGCTTCACTCTGCTAAGAGAAACGGTGGCCTGTTTGCCGTATACTATGATGACCATCGTGTGCGAGTCTCTGCGCAGGACACCATGGGGCCCAGTATACGGTGGCCGCAATGGTGGCTCGACGCAGTCTGTACGTAACATAACATGCGAACAGCTGTCGAGGTTGTTATGCACAAGAGTTGTTGGATAACCATGCCTGGAGTCTTTTGTGGGTTTGATTTGGCTTACATGTTCCCGTAACTTGCGAAGGAACTCTGGTTGGTCGTCCATTTATGACAGTAGGCCCATGTCGACAAACTCCCCTGGTAGGTGCAGAGTCTCGCCATAAACCATTTCAGCTGCCGACGACTCTATATCTGGTTTGTATGTGGCCCGTAGACCCAGCAGGACAATGGGTAGTGCAGACGTCCAAGATGTCCCATGGCACATTAGTGCAGCATTCAGCGTTCGATGCCAACGTTCAAGCATGCTGTTGCTGGCCGGATGATCACTGGTCGCTTTGTGATGGACGTAGCCACAGAACTTCGCCAACTATGTGAACAAACCTGACTCGAACTGTCGGCCTCTGTCGGTAGTGATATGGAGCCGACAGCCGAATCTCGCCAGCCACGTTGATGTGAAAGCGGTCGCTAGGTGTTTCCGCTGAGATGTTGTCCATAGGTACAGCTTCAGGCCATCGCGTATATCTGTCAATAATTGTGAATATGTACCGCTGGCCGTCCGATAGAGGAAGTGGTCCTACCACATCAAGATGAACATGGGCGAAGCGGGAACTCTTCTATTGGGGGATTAATGTGGCGAGTGATTTTGCAAAGTTGGCAACGCTGGCAAGTTCTCGTCCATTCGCGGCAGTCTCTTTCTATCCCTGACCCACGAATTTTTGAGACACTAGCTTTAATGTCGACCGGACTCCTGGGTGGCAAAGATTATTGACTCGAACACTGGCCTGCGAAATGCAACGGGAACAAAAGGGCGTGACCTGCCATATGACCCTTCACAGTACAATTTCATGTTCTCGCCAGGAACGTCGACTTGCTGTAACTTGAGTGTTGCAGTGTCGTCATGCAATATGGTGTGTAGCTCGAAATATTCTTGTTGCGCCCTGGCAAGCGCCATCATATCCACAAGCTGTGAGACACTGGCCACTCTAGAGAGGCAGTCCGCAACCACATTAGTGATGCCTGATATATGGTGGATGTCCGTACCAAACTGGCTAATAAATTCCAATTGGCTGTACTGGCGTGGAGAAATGGTTCAAATGGCTCTGAGCACTATGGGACTTAATATCTGTGGTCATCAGTCCCCTAGAACTTAGAACTACTTAAACCTAACTAACCTAAGGACATCAAACACATCCATGCCCTAGGCAAGATTCGAACCTGCGACCGTAGCGGTCACGCGGCTCCAGACTGAAGTGCCTAGAACCGCACGGCCACACCGGCCGGCTGGCGTGGAGAGCAAGTGTTGCTGTTTTTCTTGAAGGCATATGTTAAGGGCTTGAGGTCGGTGTATATCACAAACTCTCGTGCCTCAACCTGTGGTCGAAAGTACTTGATTGCTTGATATATGGCTAAAATTTCCCGATCATATGTGCTCCAACTTTGTTGTGCAGGTGGCAGCTTGTGCGAGAAATAAGCCAGCGGGTGCCAGGCATCGTTCACTCATTGTTGGAGGGCTGCACCAATGGCTAACTGACTGGCATCCACCACTAATGCCAGTGGAGCTTCGAGCTTGGGGTGTCAGCAGTGCTGCTTGTGCTAGGCTCTTTTTGGTTACTTCGAAAGCCGCACTCATCTCCTCGGTCCACTGCACAGGTGAACTGCTCTTAACCTTGGGACCAGCCAGTGCTGCGTTCAGCGGCGCCTGTTGTTCGGCAGTGCGCGGTAAATGACGGCGGTAAAAATTGAGCATTCCTAAGTATCTGCATAGCTCTTTTATTGTAGATGGCTTGGGTAATTGCAATATGGCTTCAACCACGTCAGTAAGTGGTAATGAGCCTGATGAAGATATTCGATGACCCAGGAAATTGAATTGATGTTGGCCAAACACATATTTAGCTGTGTTTAACACCACGCAGTACTTCTCGAAACGCTCAAATACTTCTCTCAGGTGCTGGCGAAGTTGCGGCTTGGACGACGAATACACTAACACATCGTCCAGATAGGCAAAACAAAAGTTCAACCCACGCAAGACAGAATCGATGAACCTCTGCCAGGTTTGAGCAGCTACGCAGGCCGAAGGTCATAAACTTGCTTTCATACAACCCAAAGGGCGTCTTTGGAATGTCCTCTGTTGCCACGGGAATCTAGGTATAAGCTTTTGCGCAGTCTGTAACACTGAATACAGTGGCTCCATGCAGTGCGTGGCTATAGTCTTTTAATAGTGGCACTGGGTAGCGATCAGGCACGGTCCGTGACTTGAGCGCTCTGTAATCGCCACACGAGTGCCAAGATCCTCCCTTTTTGGGTACTAAATGCAGTGCATATGACCATGGACTACTTGAGGGTCGGATGATACCTTCTCGTAACATCGTGTCGAATTCTGTTTTAGCAATGGCGAGGCGTCCTGGAGCCAATTGTCTCGGCCGGCAAGACACAGGCGGCCAGTCCGTAGTTTTTATGTGGTGGACCGTATAATGCAAAACTTGATGTGGAGCGCCCGGAGGTCTCGTTAAGGTCGGGAACTCATGCAGCAGCGAGCGATACTCATAATCTGCAACCTGTATAACCTTGATGTTGTATGTTCTGGCATCACGATGGTACCCAGTGGCTGTAAGTCCGGTAACACTATTAGGCGGGAATTCGCTACATCCGATAGGAGCTGATAGTGAGCTAATAAATCGGCACCGTTTATTGCTTCGACCACGTCTGCTACAGTAAAGTCCCATGTGAATTGACGGCAGAGCCTCAAATTCAATTCTTCACGCCGCCTGCCATACGTCGCAATTGCTGAAAAGCTAAAGGCAGTAGGTGGCCTGCAACAGAGCAGTGACGCTCTGGGCAGGATACTAAAGTAGGACCCTGTGTCTATTAACTACTTCCGGCCTGATACCCTGTCAGTTCAATAGGCGTCAGGATGTAGTTGAGCAGTCAGTGGCGCCTACGTCCGACTGCCGTTTGCATTTGGGTAGGCGCAGGGGCTTGTGCACTTTTTAGCCTGCTCACCACTCACCAAATCTTCTGTGGTACCAACAAGTGGTCGGACCAGCATCTGATACAGACTGAGTTGAGGAACGTCTCCTAGATCGTTTGCGGCTACGTCCTCTGTAGCGACTAGGACCTCCTTGAGACAACAGTGTGCCAATCTGTTCGCTCAGTGCGTCAAATTTGGCGGACAGAGCGTGGTAATCTGCACGTGAAACGGGCAGGACCACGGACGCGACAGTACCAGACATTGTCACAGTACTAACCTGTTGGTTTGGAGCGATGGCATCTTCGATGCGGTCGTTGCATTTGTTCGGGGCGATTCACTCTTTTTTTTTTTTTTCCCCGGAGGGCAGCTAACCCTCTGACTGAACACGCTGATCTACCGTGCCGGCTTTCCGCTGAACACTAGCTTGGGTCACAACTGTATCTAATACAGTGCCTTGGAAAACTTCAAAACTGGTTATCTCTGAAAATTTCTGTCAAGCATTAAAAACAACTTATTCCTCGGCACTTTTTAACCATGTTCCACACACGTGTTTCACTACGGAACAGGAAGCTGCCTCAGCCATTTTCATACTGGGTATTAACAGCGCGACAATCAGAGCACAACAGTGCAGAGGCTGTGACTATACACAAATTTTGAAATAAAAATACGTAGCCAAAGCGTAATTAAGAAAAACGTTGATGGTTGTTAATACACTCCTGGAAATTGAAATAAGAACACCGTGAATTCATTGTCCCAGGAAGGGGACAGATACATCACATGATCACACTGACAGAACCACAGGCACATAGACACAGGCAACAGAGCATGCACAATGTCGGAACTAGTACAGTGTATATCCACCTTTCGCAGCAATGCAGGCTGCTATTCTCCCATGGAGACGATCGTATAGATGCTGGATGTAGTCCTGTGGAACGGCTTGCCATGCCATTTCCACCTGGCACCTCAGTTGGACCAGCGTTCGTGCCGCACGTGCAGACCGCGTGAGACGACGCTTCATCCAGTCCCAAACATGCTCAATGGGGGACAGATCCGGAGATCTTGCTGGCCAGGGTAGTTGACTTACACCTTCTAGAGCACGTTGGGTGGCACGGGATACATGCGGACGTGCATTGTCCTGTTGGAACAGCAAGTTCCCTTGCCGGTCTAGGAATGGTAGAACGATGGGTTCGATGACGGTTTGGATGTATTCAGTGTCCCCTCGACGATCACCAGTGGTGTACGGCCAGTGTAGGAGATCGCTCCCCACACCATGACGCCGGGTGTTGGCCCTGTGTGCCTCGGTCGTATGCAGTCGTGATTGTGGCGCTCACCTGCACGACGCCAAACACGCATACGACCATCATTGGCACCAAGGCAGAAGCGACTCTCATCGCTGAAGACGACACGTCTCCATTCGTCCCTCCATTCACGCCTGTCGCGACACCACTGGAGGCGGGCTGCACGATGATGGGGCGTGAGCGGAAGACGGCCTAACGGTGTGCGGGACCGTAGCCCAGCTTCATGGAGACGGTTGCGAATGGTCCTCGCCGATACCCCAGGAGCAACAGTGTCCCTAATTTGCTGGGAAGTGGCGGTGCGGTCCCCTACGGCACTGCGTAGGATCCTACGGTCTTGGCGTGCATCCGTGCGTCGCTGCGGTCCGGTCCCAGGTCGACGGGCACGTGCACCTTCCGCCGACCACTGGCGACAACATCGATGTACTGTGGAGACCTCACGCCCCACGTGTTGAGCAATTCGGCGGTACGTCCACCCGGCCTCCCGCATGCCCACTATACGCCCTCGCTCAAAGTCCGTCAACTGCACATACGGTTCACGTCCACGCTGTCGCGGCATGCTACCAGTGTTAAAGACTGCGATGGAGCTCCGTATGCCACGGCAAACTGGCTGACACTGACGGCGGCGGTGCACAAATGCTGCGCAGCTAGCGCCATTCGACGGCCAACACCGCGGTTCCTGGTGTGTCCGCTGTGCCGTGCGTGTGATCATTGCTTGTACAGCCCTCTCGCAGTGTCCGGAGCAAGTATGGTGGGTCTGACACACCGGCGTCAATGTGTTCTTTTTTCCATTTCCAGGAGTGTACATTTGAATATCTTAAGGTTTCATTTAACGTAATTTAGTAATAAGATATCTAATACATAAGTAGGACCTATTTCAAAGTGCATAACAACAACAGTGTAGGTGTGCTACGGCTTCTGACCAATCATCGCGTTTTTATACATCAGGTTTATTCTTATGATGAACGGGGTATAGTAATAGTTGCTGCTTCTTGTTCAGTACTTACTTTCTTAAAAATTTGCTGAGTTTTCAAACGTGTTTCAAAGACGTATATGTTTCCAACAGTTGGCTCCCTGTAAATTTGGAGTAACTCTGAGAATGTTTAATTTAGTAGCGACGTTTTACACCGTATTCTTTGAGAACTGATATTGTTTAATTGCAAATTATACACATTGCCTTACTACTTGACCCAATCATGAAATACTGATGTCCACATTGCTCTTTACAATTTCTGCTCTCACTATTTATCTCCTGTTTATTTTCCACATTTGTGCAAATCCACAGTAAAGGGGTGTTATTGCAAATCAAAATGACGCCAATTAATAATATCAAGAGCAAGGGTTACGAGTAGGGCAATTTTAATTAAAGTACATACTCACTGGTAGACACATCTCCAGCTTGGTGACTGACATAAAAGCCACAAGGTCGCACGAATGCACGTTGCAATGACGTTTATTTGTGGTATATATTTGTAGACATATATTTGAAACGAAATAAAGGCCACAGCTCAAGTTCAAACGATTAGCAGTCTGTAATGACTACTGCAGTTCCACTCAGTATCAGCTCGAAAAGATGGCAGCAGTGGTAAGCGTCACGAAAATTACTGAAATTTACCGAGGAGTTCCGAGCAGTATTCCTGTAACAAGGTATCAAGAAAATTTAAACACACTATACCTAAGTCTTGGCCCTCGGGACTTTGTGGAAGATTCAATGTGGCCCTTAGGCTAAAATGTTTGGAGACCCCTGCTTTAGAGAGTTGAGTAGTATCTGCAACAACCGTAGCCAAAAAACATGTCACTTACAGGATGGCCAAAAAACATGTCACTTACAGGATGGCCAAGAAACATGTCACTTACAGGATGGCCAAAAAACATGTCACTTACAGGATGGCCAAAAAACATGTCACTTACAGGATGGCCCACCACTCGGACTCCGACATTTAAGGTACAGCCGCGAGCAGCGCGCTAGCGGTAGTCGGGAATGTTGCATTATAACAGGCATAACCCTCTCCAGCCTGGTGATTGACATTGTAAGGTGGCTATAATTTCGCATCTCACAACCACTCATTTACATACTTTCCCGTGATTAGGTATCGTCCGGTCGGTTTGGCCGTGCGGTTCTAGGCGCTTCAGTCTGGAACCGCGTGACCGCTACGGTCGCAGGTTCGAATCCTGCCGCGGGCATGGATGTGTGTGATGTCCTTAGGTTAGTTAGGTTTAAGTAGTTATAAGTTCTAGGGGACTGATGACCACAGATGTTAAGTCCCATAGTGCTCAGAGCCATTTGAACCTTTTGATTCGTGTATCATTTGATAGGTTGTACATCGTATATATGGATATTAAAAGAATACTGACATTGTCACGTACACATTATAGTTGTTAATGCTTATTGCATAAAAGTTGACGGGGTGTCTTTATTATCAAAACGGCGTAATGAATCATTGCCTATACTAGTAGAGGTTGGAACGCCAGTGGAAATAAAACGGCAGGCTTAACTCAGGCCCTGGCTGGAAAAGCCCTCACAGGTGTGTTGATACTGCTTAACAGAGGAAGTAGCCCTAGCCAGACGGTCGGGGCACTTGAGCGCTGAAGCACAATACAGTGATGGCTGGCCGGATTTGTAGCTAAGCCGGAAGGATAACCGCAAACTCTGAAATTCTTGGACGCATTAGAGAGGAACAAGGAAGCGTTACTTCGTAAATCACACAGGCTGGGTTATTTCCGAGCGTTTTTACTCTGAGAAACGTGCCATTGTGTGAATTCCTAATTAACGGGGATAGGTATTTCCTCGCAAACTTTTCGCGCTGCACGACAAAAGACTAAAATATGGTTGGTCGGCGTTCGGAAGAATCTGTAGACAGGGAGAATATTCCGTGGTTTCGAGAATATGATTCGCCTTCTGCAGTTATGAGGGAAGGGAGCCGAGCTCTGCTGGGAAGCCAGCGGTGGAGAGAAAGATGTTTACCGTCTTGAACGCCCGTGTTTGACGGTGGCACAGTATCTCAGTATCAGCTTTGTTGGTACAGACGAACTTACTGTCTTTGCTCTCAGGAGATTTTATAGTTAGAACGGTTAGGCACTGTACTGTTGCGAACTTATACGATTCTGGACTTCGCCCCCGGGTAGGGAGTCGTCGTTGAGTACGCAGCGTTCAGTGATTGAGAGCACATCCTCTGCCTATACTCACGTTGAGACGTTATCTGAACTCCATCCTTGTGGCTGGGAGTTCGCGTTTCTCGTCTGTAGAACACAGAGAGGAGAAGACAGTATTAGATTATACTAGTCAGAGGACCGTCTTCTGCTGTCCTAGTGTTTGAATGAGGTTTTTTTTTTTTTTTAATTGTGTGGCTGGAGTTCTTCCGTCGTCACAGACGTGTACGAGAACCATCACTCCGACGCACTGGACGCAGTACATACGGTGATTCTGCTAATTGTTTCTGCTTATTAGGGCTATACAGCTGTAATCACGTAAATTTTATTTCCACTGAGGTTGCACACCACTGTAGATCATCTTTGAAAGTAGTGGCTTCTAGTGTATGGTACGCAGTGTCACTCATTTCGCGTTATTTATATTAGATCGCTTAGCCATAAAAAAGGGACAGATTTGGGCAACTGATCAATCATATTAGTTAGGAAATCCATTTGTATCTCTTTATGTCCATTGGACAATGATATATAAACATTTGTAATATATAAGGGGGTTTCAACCCACAATAAATGTATAATCAGGAACAGCGGTTATCATTTGTAGTTACTAGATCTCTTAACTATTCATTTATGTTTATATTGTAATTTATATGTTAAAGAGCAAGAAGGAGGAGATAATATCACCATTAAGAGATCGTAAGAGCTGCTTCAAGGGGTAGTCAGACAGGGCAAAAATCTTCATTTTCGCATCCAGTATTTTCTGTTGCGCACATTCATTTTACACCAGCCTGGAGTAGCATCTTGGAACATAAAAGGCTGAGATGCTATACATTGACATAAAAGGCACAGATTCTATATCAGTTCTAGCCGAGGTATCTCGCGCCCGCGGTGATACGACAGACAGATCCCAACAAAATATCAAAGACTGCTACAAATACACATACAGATTCCGAGGAACTCCCACAGCATTTGGAGGTCGAACGAGCCAAATGAGACGCTGGAAATCCTCAAGCGGCCGTGGCCAGCACTATATCCCCTTGCTCTGAACGAGGGATCTCCACATGGCTTCCAACACTAACCCAGACCATCTCCTCAGCTGTGATAGAGGCAGTTGCATACTTACAGATGTAACTGTCTCCAGCCTATTTGGTTGGTGGTTGGTTGATTCTGGGAGAGGGGGGGGGGGGGACCTAACAGCGAGGTCATCGGTCATGTGATCTAAGCTGGCAGAAATCAAGGGAGGAACAACGCAAACAGCACAGTCTAGTCAAGGGGAAGGGATAACGTGCAAACACAGAGGGAAAAGGGACATCAGGGTAGCATGGAAAGGAAAGGGCAGGGGGGGGGGGTGGAAATGGAGAGAGCAGGGGTGCCCCAGAAACACTAAATGCGGTGGGCATCAGCACTACCACCTAAACCCTGACACTCACACCATACCATACCATTACCAGCATAGAATGGAGACAACACTGGGGGAAGAAGACACAAGAAAATGGGAAACGAAACAGTACAACAGACCAGACAAGATGTACAGAAACGGCTGGGAGTCTGGTTGGTGTGGAGGCAAGGGCTATCGACAACACTTGTATAAAAAGAACCGGTGCCTAAACGGATACTACGATGGTGAACCAGGCCCAAGAGGAGTAGCGTGGAAGGGGCAACTGATCCATAAACTTGACTATCATAGTCCAGACGAGACAGAACTAATGCCCGGTATAGGCAGAGAATAGATGAACAATCCATGCTACAAGAGGTGTGAGCAAGGAAGTGAAGGACACCGACTTTACGAAAACAGTCAACCTTCAGATGATGGATAAGGAGCAACCAAGTAAGCTTGTTAAAAAGAAGACCCACGAAATGGAACTGGTGGACCATAGTCAGACATCGGGCATCGAGGCAGAGATCCAGATCAGGATAGACCATAGTACAGCGACAGAAATGCAGCACCCTCGACTTAAAAGGAGAGAAATGAAAACTGTGTGAGAATGTCCACATGGAAGCACACCAGATGGCACTCTGAAGTTATCATTCCGCAGAGGCCACGGAGAGGGAGCTAGCCAAAATATAGAAATCACCCACATACAGTACACGGGTGACCAACGGTCTGGCACAGGCCCCAAGTGCATTAATAACTATGAGGAAAAGAACGACACTTAATACGGAACTATGAGGAACGCCTTTCTCCTGGGTCTGGAGAGCTGAGAATAGTTCCAGCTGGACTCTGGACGGCTGGCGGGACAGGAACTGGCGAGTAAAAATTGGGAAGGGCCCCGAAGATCTCACTCATGAAATGTAAGGAGGATGTGATGGCGCCAAGCTGTCATAGACTTTATGAAGGTAAAAGAAGAATGCAAAAAGATGTTGGCGCTGAGAAAGGCCTGCCAAACTGTGGTTTCCAATTGAAGCAGATGATCGATCAGAAACCATCTCTCATGAAAGCCATGCTGGTAAGGAGATAAAAGGTCTGGAGATTCAAGGATGCAGCTGAGCCAATGAGCCACTATTCATGCCAGTGACTTACAGGGGACACTGGTCAGAGTGCTTGGTTGGTAACTATCAAGAGACGATGGATCTTTCCCAGGCTTAAGGACATGAACCACAATACTGTGTCTCCACTGAGAGGGAAAAATTACTTGGAGCCAAATATGATTGAATACCTGGAGGAAATATTGTCGCTGTAGAGGACTGAGGTGTTTAAGCAATCAGATATGTATGCAGTCAGGTCCAGGAGCTAAATCATGGGAAGAAGAGTGAGCCAGAAGAAGCTCCCATTCAGTAAAAGGTTCACTGTAGGATTCCGCCTGAGAAAGGGTAAACTATATTTTGCACAAAGACAGTTAGTGGTAATAAAACCGGCAGAGAACAGGTGCCATTTAAGATGTTGCAAGGCTCATCAACGATCACAGATAGTGCTGGCAGTGGCCATGCTGCACCATGGAACTGGCCAATGGTGAATGGGGCCTGTCAAGTGTGAAATGGCAACGTCAGCAGCGCAGATTATCTTATTGGACAGATCACTAACGACTTCAATATAATCTGATGAAGAAGGTGGAAAAACTACTGGGAGGTATATAGAGGCCATTCAGTACAATGCAGAGCCCAACGGGGTAACCTGGTCATCAGGAGGTGGGAAGGGAACGAGATAATCAAAGGGAAGTGCTCACTATCACAGAGGTCATCGTGTGGCGATCAGAGTAAGGAAGGAAGAAGGGAAAGGGAAGAGAGCGAAACATCAATGTTGGAGAAAGTGCCATATGTGGCACTAAAATGAGTAGGGGAACCATCAATGAGGAGGCATAGGTCGTGCTCCTCAAGAAATTTGTCTAAGAGGAGTCCCAACTAGATGAAACAGCACTACTCCATAAAGGATGATGAGCATTAAAATCCCCAAGGAGGAGAAAGGAAGAGAGGGAACTACTGAAGGAGGGCATTTATGACAGCAGATGTATGTGACCTCTCAGGAGGGAGACAGAGATTGCAATCTGTGACCGCAGAGTCCAAGTGGACTCAGACCACAACTGCTTCCAATGGGGTATAAGTGGGATCCATGTACTAACAATATCCATATGGACCAACATTCAGACATGACTGGAAGCTCTCAAATGGCCTACGCAGGTCCTACACAAAGTACAGAGCCCACAAAAGATTGGTGAGTGAGCATCAGTAAAATGAGATTCCTGGAGAATGACACAAGCAGCCGAGTGGGATTGCAACTATGGGAGGTGATGGTAGTATCCATTACAGTTTCACTGAATAAGCACTGCGTGAGTACCCAAATGGCAGGCAAACGGGCTGGAGCCAATCATGCATCTGTCACCATTGAGGACAGGGTGACATCCATAAATAAGACAGGCTCAAGTTGCAAGGGGGGAGATGGCACCTCCAGGAGTACTGGTGAGAGCCTTGTCGTCGGACTTGTATTTCTTCTTCTTCTCTGTCATAGGTTGAGGAGGGCATGGCACAGAGGGAGAGCAGGCTTCTACAAGATCGGGAACTGCAAGTGAGCAGGTGACCCTGAGGTGCAGACTGTGTGTCCTGTGGCCGAGATGTATCAGCAGGCCTTTGGCCTGAGAGACAAAGGGGCGGGGGGGGGGGGGGGGGGGTCCTGGGAGGGAGCCCATTGCCAGCAGATGCTGAATAAGGGGGACATTTCTTTGACTAGTGAGAGGGAGCAGCACCCAGATGGTGGTGTGAAAACTGCAGGAGAGCAGGAGAGGAGAGGAGAGTGGAACACGACTGAGGTAAGGAAGAGGGAGGAGGGGGAAAGGACGTAACAGAGACAAAAGTAGAAGTCAGTGACACAAGATGAATTTGGTCAAATTCCTGGCAGGCCTCGGTGTAAGATAAGTGATCCAGGACTTTTACTCTTGTAACTTTTTTTATTTATTATAAGCCAGGCAATCTGGTAAGCGTGGAGAGTGATGGACGTGCCAATTAACACACATGAGTGGCAGAACACAGGACCTCCCTTCTTGGAATGGGTGTCCACAGTCACTGCATAGAGGATCCGCTGTACACAGGGAAGGTGTGCTGGAATCACAAGCACTGTGTGGGCAGGGTGGCAGGACATATGGCTTTATGTCACAACAATAACACATAACCTTGACCCTCTCTGGGAGGGTATCTTCCTCAAACGCCAGAATCAAGGCGCCAGTATCTGTGCGGTTGTCCTTACAACCTTCCTGCACACACCGAGCAAAATGAATGCCCTATCGTTCCTCGTCAGTTTGAGGGATGAGATCCCTACGAAAAACGACTCTACGGATCATATTCAAAGACTGGAGTGTTGTAGACACCAGGACATCGCCAAGATTTTCACAAGCACAAAGAACTGCAGACTGAGCGGCAGAAAAGTTTCCCTGTTCATTCTGGTACAGACCAACTAGCAGAGAAAGTGTTCCGCCCCAAGCTGGCACGCCTGGACCTCCTCCCAGGGTGTAACCAGGGAAGGGAAGGCCGCAGGGTCATAAGAAACAGTATTCAATGATCCATTACTACTTTAAAAGACGGCCATAGAAGAATGGTCAGATTTGTGGAGCTTGATACGCTTCATACACAAAGAATGCACCCTAATACCATCCACTCCATCAGGGGCTCTCCCCACGAGCGCCACCCAGACACAGTAAGGGCCGTCTGGCACGGCGGCCGTTCCCAGGAGTTGCGATCCTCTGGAATGACAAGCAACCACTTCTAGGTATACACTGGGAGGCAACAGCTCAGGTATCAGAAGTGTGATCCCTGTGCTGTCAGGGGTCTTAGGTATTTGGGCATATAACAGTTCCACCACACGGGCTGGCTAAATTTGCCGGTGATCCACCAGGATGGATGGGAGTACAGCAGGGAGCAAGAGGGGTAGGAAGGGGAGAGAGGAACACTACAGACAGAAAATTTTGGGTTTGAGGTCAAGCTCCAAAGGGGGATTAATAACGCCAAAAAGGAAGGATTATAGAGAAAAGGCAAAAGGAACAAAACCGCAAGGAATATAGGTAACCAGGTCTGTGAGCCCCCTGGGGGGTCTCCGGCCTAGTGGCTTGCGTAAATTAGGCAGTCAGGGAGGAGGCATACCATCTAGTCTAGGCAAACCAGTCGTAACTCGCAGACGCCTACATGCTCACCAGAGGAAATCCGATGACTCCGTTGTAGATAAACGTTGCAAACAGTTTAAGTGTCAAGCACTCGCCTTAAAGGTTTACTTACTGGAAGAACAATATATTTTGTTTAATGTTTGTAAGGAGCCAGTCTCCTGTATGTATGTCTTTTTGCTGTAACAGTCCTTGTTTGGCTGGTTCAAATGGCTCTGAGCACTATGGGACTTAACATCTATGGTCATCAGTCCCCTAGAACTTAGAACTACTTTAACCTAACTAACCTAAGGACATCACACAACACCCAGTCATCACGAGGCACAGAGAAAATCCCTGACCCCGCCGGGAATCGAACCCGGGAACCCGGGCGTGGGAAGCGAGAACGCTACCGCACGACCACGAGCTGCGGACAGTCCTTGTGTATAGCAATAATGGTATTGTGTGACAGTAGTACAGATTTATCGATAGTCTGCGATACTGACAAGGCCTATTGCTGAAACAGATTAGAGCAGGGAAAATTACGATCGTTTCAATCTATCTTGCAATCATTCCCGACAAGTGATGTTACAAATGATTTGGTCATTCGTTTCCAGACAACGATGCTGTCGGTCTTTGCCCATGTCATACAGCAGCCCCATGTTTTAATAATTAGATGTTTTACCCATCTTACCATGATGTGTTAACCTCCTGGAGAAATTACAAAGGTAAACTAAAACTTAAGGAGAGGTGCAACGCTCCATTCTGACGCCCAAGGTGGGGCGCGGTAGAAAATAGTTGTCTACTATAACTGTTAGTTCTTTTCTGTTTCATGTGTCTCATCTAGTCATACATGGGAAACGAAAACTCGTAAAAACACAGAGAGAGGCTTCAAGTCAATGTAAGACTTATCAAGATTGTAATTATATTTTTAGACGAGGAAAATTTTGTACGGTGCAACGCAACATTATTAAGGAGAAGGTAAGGGATGCCAGCATGGCTAGTCCGCCTTTAATGCTCGACAACATTTTAAAATTTTCCTTAAATTACTCTTGGCTCATTTTGAATTTTAGATGATAACTTTATTCTGTATAATTTCTTTCAGTGCATTGTTGTAAAGTTGTCAAACATGGCCGCTACTGCGCCGCTCTTCTGTGACTTTCACGAGCATCCATCTTTCCTATTTGAAGTAGTCAATAATTAATGCGATGCACAATTATTGAATAAATGAAGTTACGCTCTGTGAATAATTCAGTTTTTTAAATATTACGTTAATGTGTGAAACTGATGTTACAACAAAATTCGGGAAACCAGAAATGACGGATTAGCCAAGCGGTCTAGGCGCTGCAGTCATGGACTGTGCGGCTGGTCCCGGTGAAGGTTCGAGTCCTCCCTCGGACATGGGTGTGTGTGTTTGTCCTTAGAATAATTTAGATTAAGTAGTGTGTAAGCTTAGCGACTGATGACCTTAGCAGTTAAGTCCCATAAGATTTCACACACATTTTTTGAGAAATGATGGAAGTGGAACCCGATACAGAAAAACAATTCCATTTTGACGACGGTAACATTGTCGATCCGGCTATGGACAAAACAGATACTGATACTTCAGAATCCGTAGTTGCTATAATGTTCTAATGTAAGTGATTTGTTCGAGGAAGTTGGTGCACAAGTGACAATTTGTGCGGATGTTAACGCCGAGCAGACAACCTCTTACATAGTTTGATGATTTATTTGAAAAATTAGCTTAAATGATGACTTCTTGTGAAACAAAACTAAAGAGTAAACTGTATGAAAATTTTTCTCGCATTGCAAAGGAACAGTCCATTAGAATGGACAAAACGTTTGATGGTGTAGTTAAGGGCACAAATGACCAGATTACCATCACTTTAGATTCTGTCAGAACGGAAAATAACAGGTCTTACAGAAGCAAACCGTGACATACCGTGCGTAGTAAGACAGTTGTCTGAAGATGTTAAAAAATTAAAAAAACAATCAGCTCGTAATAGAAACGAACATATCAGAATTGACGCAAAAAGTTAACAATTTGTCAACTGTGCAGGAACAAAGAATAACTCTCTCTGCTCAAGGAGAATAGTTTCAGAAGACATTTAACGAATGGATTTCTGAGAAAAACATGGACATTTTTGAAGAAACTGAAAAGGAAATTCGTGCTACAGTACGATCCGTTGGTGCGAAGATCCTGCGTCAACCGGGGAGCTCTGGCGAGACCGTATAAAATGAGCTCCCATGACTTACCTGACTGGTGTGAGAACATTAATACAGGTCTCTGACCTGAAATAGGACCGCCTGCCGGAGTGACCGTGCGGTTCTAGGCGCTACAGTCTGGAACCGAGCGACCGCTACGGTCGCAGGTTCGAATCCTGCCTCGGGCATGGATGTGTGTCATGTCCTTAGGTTAGTTAGGTTTAATTAGTTCTAAGTTCTAGGTGACTGATGACCTCAGAACTTAAGTCGCATAGTGCTCAGAGCCATTTTTTTGAAACAGGAACTAGAAATCCTACAGAACTCACCCCGTGAGACAATGCCGACATTGGTACATGCGAATGAAAAGTATGGAAACAGTAATCAAAATAATCAGCCTATTTAGCGTCACTACGGGCCTAATAGGCCGTGTCCGGAATGCTCGTACGAGTCGGTGGGAGCAGCATTCACATTAACTGCTATGCATTTAGGAGAAAGTTTGTTCAAGCGCCGGCAGTTCCGGGTTTATACACATGAGAAAAAGTATCCACATAGTTATTTTCATTTGTAGTTTTAAGGGATCTTACGTAAAAGTAGAGTGAGAGCCAAAAAATACAGTTTGCGGTATCATAACTGCAAGGAGAATCCCGGCGGTGGGCCGCAGCAACTTCGACACTTGTTCAACTTTCGAACAATTTGAACAGGCTTTTGCTGCGAATTATTGGTTAGAAAATGTCAAAGTTCCCTTAAGATATAATGTGTTCAATTATGAATCATACAACCCGAGGCAAGGCAGTCTCAGAAAATATTTTGAGAAGTATTTAGGAAAAACACTCTACTGGGACAAGCCAATAGCATGCAAACACGTAATAGGAATACTGAAAGGTAAACTGTCGGTCAGTATTTGCGAAAAATTAATTCATGAACCGGAGAACCCAGTAGAGACCTTTCTGTGAGTAGCACACTCACTTGATCTGACTCAGGAGAGCGCCGAGCATATTAACGACAACGCTAGATCGGCGACAAAGCATTCCGAGCACAGCAACAATGGCCGGTATCTCCCCACTTGCAGCGACGGCGCCCCGCTACAACCTGGCTACATAAATGAAATAGGACACAATCCAGTGCAAAACGGTTCAGGGTTTCCGAGGCGAAATAATCAGCAATGCTACCATCCTGGATACCAGATGGATAGGAATATGCCAAATCAGGTGTATTCAGCTCCTTCAAACAACTTTAAAAACCAGTGGCAACCAAATTTCTGCGGATGCGAATGGTAACCGCAACAGGCCAGTAAATTATTCTGAACCACCTCCCGGTTGGCCACAGCAACATTTCGAACCCATAAGAGTGGTTGACGTCGCTGATAAATGGCCTCCCACTTATAATCAGTCAACTAACTAGAGGCGGTCTTTTCCTGCTCCCGGATACCTATCGGGGAATGCTACTGTTACAACGCAGCAACGCGTATGTTAATTGTAACAACGAAAGCATATATGTGACGAGTTATATGATGATCCCATCTCATCTACGGAACAGTCTGAAGGCCAGGTTCAGGCCGCTGCACACGCTATTGCGGGTGGAATACCAGCCACGGTAGTTAAAGACATAGGAGCAACAATGAATGTCTTGGCGAGTGATTTTTCAATAAGTTCTGTGAGACTGCTAAGATTCCAACATTGCAGTTGCAAATTGTGTTGCGAAGGGAAATAATGGCACCCGTACACAGAGCGTAGAAAAGCAGGCGCAGATGGAGGTAAAATCTGAGCACGGGGCCACTGAGTGCAGATTTTTCATTTTGAAGCTTACTGAGCATGGAATTCCTACGACGGGGGCATGCAAGAGTCGAATTCCGAAGTGGAACTTGCCTTTTGAATATTTGGGGGAAAGAAAAAGTATTAAATTTAATTCGTATTCGAGCAGTTTAGGCAGATTCTGCCAGAATCTTAAGTTTAAAAAGTAGCACAAATCTTTAACATAATGCAGCGCTTCAGCAACTGTGAATTGTTCGTACAGTAAAAAATTCAACCTTCAGTTGCAACGTAATTTTTTTTTAGTTTATTGGCATAGAAAACTAGGTAAACTAAAAAAAATTGCCTTGCAACTGAAGGCTGAATTTCTTATTGTCTTAAAAATAGCAGCCAGTTTAAGGTGCTGGGGGCAGGAGGTGACCTTGCTGATTATATATGTGACGAGGCTGTGTCAACGAATCTAGAAAGTGATTTACCTGATACCGATAAGATTAACGTCTAGGCTCAAGAATCTGGGTGCCTTAGCGAGCATCAGCAGGTGGAGAAATTACTGTCATTTGTTCATGTTTTCTCCAATAAAGCTGTGATGGTTAGCGGTTACGTGTATGACACGGATGTCGTTTCCCACGATACCTTTCCACACTAAACCTACTCCATATCGTGGGCGAAATGAGAAGCAATGAAGCAGAAGATACCCAGGATGACGTTCTGTACATTTTATTTTATGAATGTATATACAGTACGTGTATATTGTCCTGTGATGTGATGTATTATTTTTGTTTGTAAAGTTCCATGAAGGGATACTTGCCAGAGTGAAAGCCAATGATTTCCATACAAATGTAATATGTATACAGAAGTATCACTTGAATTAACTGTAAGATGAAATCATCATTTAATCCCACGTTTTAAATAAACTGTATGTTAACATGAGGATTGCCGATTACTCAGAAAGACTGAGTGATCATAACTACCGTGGCAGAGCCCAGGCCATGACCTAATTTAGCTGTATAATGAGAAACACACGTAGCTAGTAGGTCATCTGTTTTTTATGCTATAATTGACATGCTATCAAAAAGCAAACTGAGCCAGGAGTTGTTTTTGTAAAAGTTTCTGCACGTAAAGTAATTGATAATTCTTTTACGCCTTGACAATTTATGTCTCACGCGTTCTTTGTGATTTGCTATTTTGCATCTCAGTCCGAACTGTTATGTACCTTAAACCACATTATGTGCGAGTCTGCAAAACCTGATGTCCTAACCATTTCTGTTCTGTTGTTTAAGGTACTGGACCAAGAATGTGTATGACCTGTATATTCCATAATTAGAACACAAGTCAATAGGTAACTCACGAGGTGTGGTCTCTCAGAACGCGCGAAAATGTTCGAACTCGCTCTCCAAGGCCAGATGTGTTGGAATGCTCCTTTATTCCCCATACCCTTCTTCGATTGGCAAGCCTACGATGTTTTGTTGTCGGTTGCGTTATCGCCTTCTGCGTTTATTGTTGGCTCAAAATGGCCCTGAGCACTATGGGACTTAACATCTGAGGTCATCAGTCCCTTAGAACTTGGAATTATTTAAACCTAACTAACCTAACGACATCACACACATTCATGCTCGAGGCAGGGTTCGAACCTGCGACCTCTTATTGTGCAGACCACTACCTGCCATCACAAAAGGTTCTGAAATATTCCGTCTATTGGATGATTTTTTAAGGACTAACGAATTTTAATGGTCTAATTGCATAGACATGTGCACAGATGGTGCAAAAGCTATTACGGGTCCTATAGTCGGAGCAATAACGAAAATAAAAGAAAACGCCAAGAATTGCTCTCCACAGATACGCTTTAGCTACGAAACAAATTCCGGTTTCGTTCAAGAAAGTTTTAGACTAATCCTTTTAAATCATTAACTACATTAAATCAAGGCCGTTGAAGTCAAGTCTTTTCACAATACTGTGTGAAGATATGGGAAGCCCTCATCGTTCCCTGCTTCTCCACACAGAAGTGAGGTGACTCTCACGGGGGATTGTCTTAGCTTTCCTTTTGGAGCATAACACCAAATTAGCAGACCTTATTAATGACTAAAATTGGTAGTGTATACTTGCCTATTTGTCAGATATTTTCTCCAGAATTAACAAATGAATATTTCACTCCAAGGGCAGAGTGAAACAAACGTCACTGCTATCGACAAAGTTCGAGCATTCAAGAGGATAATCAATTTTTGGGCAGAGAGTGTCGAGGAGGGGGAGGTCAAGTGTTTTCCTCTTCTCAAGGAGTTTTTGAAAAACAAAACATTGGCGCTTGGGAAGAATTTGTTTCATCAAATCCTGGAACATCTCCGAAGCTTGATGTCAGTGTTGGAACATTATTTCCCAACAGAAGCTGCAGAAATACGAATGGGTGGTCAACCCATTCACTATATCCAAAAAGCCGAATATTCTATCATAAAATGAACATGAGTTGTTGATAGAAATTGCCACAGCCCCTACCTTGAAATCAAGTTTTTTACTCACACTTTTGGATCCGTTTGGATAACAAGAAATACTACACCCTTGTTGAAAAAGCAAAACATGTACTTCTTCCGTTTGCCACAACATACATGTGTGAATCTGGATTCTCGATCTATGTTGCCCACAAAACTAAGTACAGAAGCTGTCTAGATGCGGAACCAGACGTCCGTCTCCAGCTGTCAAGAATTGAACACAACTTTTCAAAATTGTGTCAGCAGAAGCACCCTCAACCATCACATTAGGATTCCATTATTATTCCTACAGACTCATCTATAGTAAAGAAGAAAGCATGCCGGCCGCGGTGGTCTAGCGGTTCTAGGCGCTCAGTCCGGAACCGCGCGACTGCTACGGTCGCAGGTTCGAATCCTGCCTCGGGCATGGATGTGTGTGATGTCCTTAGGTTAGTTAGGTTTAAGTAGTTCTAAGTTCTAGGGGACTGATGACCACAAATGTTAAGTCCCATAGTGCTCAGAGCCATTTGAAGAAAGCATTTTTCTTCGTAGATGCTCAGTGAACGTACCTGAACTATAATTCTGTAGGAATTTTTTTTTCTGTCTTCTATCATTTACAAAATAATTATTAATTGAATTCTGTTGGAATTGATATTTTTGTTACGAAAATTCATTAATTTAGATATCAAGCTAATTTCTTTTCTTTGTAATATATTTCGTCCTCTGAGTTAAAAATATGGCCTGCCTATACCTCAATTACAATTACTTGCTATTACTCTGACGCTATATTGTGGTAACTGGCTGCGAGCGTAAACAAATTAGGACTTTTCACGTGCCACTTGGTAAAAGGTAAACCTCCTCTACCAGAATTGTTTCCTTTGAGAAAAAAGTCTTACGTTCTGTGAAATGCTTTGTTTTCTTATATAGAAATAAGAGAGTCTGTTTGTTTGTTTTTCTAATTTTTTTACAGTCTAGGATGACTGCCACGATATAGTGTCCAAGTAGTAGTTGAAGTTGTCAGCTGTGGCTAAACTGTTGCCACGCTGCCAGCCAGTTTCCAACTGACAGTACACTGTTGCAACGCCGCCTGCTAGCTACAGGCTATGGACTGACAGCTGCCGTTCAGTAAATACGCAATGACGTAAAAATAACTAGACTTTCCGAGCTGTTTACATGGGCACTGAATTGATTGTGGAACTGAAAAACGGCTTTATAAAAGCAGATTTCCAGAATCGATTTTGAAGTGTTTACCTGACCAACCAAAAGCGGAACTGGGACATCGGCTTACGAAATCCGGTTTTGGAAACGCATGTAAACTGGGTGAATGTATTCCCACACATTGCACAACAGATGTCACAATAGTTCTTTAAAGGCAATTCCTTGGCTTCTTTTCTTTCGTGATGTGTTTGTATCCCGAATCATGGGTCTGCCTCTTTTCTTCACAGCCGCGCGGAATGGCCGCGCAGTCTCAGGCGCCATGTCGTCGTGGATGCGCGGCCGCTCCCGCCGGAGGTTCGAGTCCTCCCTCGGGCACATGTGTGTGTGTGTGTGTGTGTGTGTGTGTTGTCCTTAGCGGAAGTTAAACTTAGGTTAATAGTGTGTAAGACTAGGGACTGATGACCTCAACAGTTAAGTCCCATAGACTTTACATACAAAAAATGGTTCAGATGGCTCTGAGCACTATGAGACTTAACTTCTGAGGTCATCAGTCCCCTAGAACTTAGAACTACTTAAACCTAACTAACCTAAGGACATCACACACTTCCATGCCCGAGGCAGGATTCGAACCTGCGACCGTAGCAGGCGCGCGGTTCCAGACTGTACTTTATACACATTTGAACATTTTTCTTCGGATTTCTCGAAAAACCACACACACACACACACACACACACACACGCGCGCGCGCGCGCGACTGTTACGACATATGCATGCTCCTTACACAACAGTAGCCAAACAGTGGAAGTGAACAGACCACAAGCGGCAGCTTGTAAACAGTAAACAGTTTGGACGTGACGTTGATTGCTGTTGGAGGAAGGCAGCTCCAACGTGTGAAACGTCAGTTACCAAGTAATTTTAATCAGGCTATAGTTTGTTGAACAAAGAGAGTAAATCCACTAGTAAGTGTCAGGATACAGTGGGAATTCAAATTGGATCGTTAATTTCAAGTTGTTTTCTCTAAACCAAAGACTATTGATACTTGCGGGCGGGGGGGGGGGGGGGGTCATTGGAAACATGGGGCACTTGGAATAAGAAGCTTTCAGTTCCCATGGGTTTTGATCTGACATTTCAAGTTACTGTACTCTTTACTAAGTGTCCGCCATGGATTTTCGACTGAAGAAGGGGTCCTCCAGCTGAAAAGGTTGGGAAGTCTTGGGTTATACCAATCTGCCTTGAAAGGACACTCTTATAGTACGTGCGGCAAAGTATTTAGAATAAATAGATGAATACTAAACCATTGATTCCAGTAGGCGCAAAATAAATCAGTTTACGTTTTAATACAAGTGGTTTGTAAAGCCAGCAAACATGAATACTGGCGCCAACATAGAATCAGCGAATAACATTAAGTCCCTAACGGTGCGAATCTTTTACGCGTTAAGGAAATGAAGTTTTGTTTACGACGATAGGTGATTCCATCAGGAATCTGAACAAAGGCTGCTTTGCGCTTTTCAGCCTGTATCGTGCATTAATACTGCCTTCTCACCTTGTTTCATCAGAACCGTCGAATGCTGGTGAGGAAGGTTGGCAGCACCCACCAGTCCGGCTGTCTGTAAGCGATCACCTGTTGCTTCGTATGCAGTAAAACATTTTCTAAATTCATCTACACTCACCTGCCAGTCTGAAATCAACGAGTCTACTTTGGTTTGTATTCAGTAAAGAATTTTCTAAAGTCATGTACCATCACTTGCCCATCTGAAGTCAAGGACTCTAATTCGCTTTGCATTCAGTAAAATTTTTCTAAATTCACCTTCCATTGCCCGAACATCAGAAGACATTGGGTCTGTTTTGCATTACATTCAGTCAAATATTTCTCAATTCAGCTCCCGTCTCCAACTCATTTACAGGCAGTAAGACTGCTTTGTATTATATAAAATCAAGATTTAAATTTGTCGTTAACATATGGAGAGGCTTGTCAAAACCCCTTAATCGTAACCTCATACTTGGAAAAATCATTAACGCTAATGACAAATGCTTCGCAATTGACAAATACTCTTTCTGAAGCGTAACACGATTCAGTAAATACGTTTTTTAAAGCTATGTAGAGATAATCAACCAAGATAGGAGCCTCCCTATACTCAATCATTGCTTACTGCAGTTTCACTATTCGACCTTTCTGAAAGAAAGAAATACATGATGCTTTACTTAGCTAAGTATAATCTTGTGAACATATCTTGCCCCACAGTCTGCAAGATCCAGGCGGTCGCAGATGGTGGGCTTACTGGTACTTGGGAGCTCCAACGTCACGCGCATAATGAGGGCCCTTAAGGGATATGGCTGCAAGGGAGGGGAAGAAAACCAATGTACACTCCATGTGCATACCGGGGGGATTCATTCCACATGTGGAAAGGGTCCTCCCGGATGCCATGAAGGGTACCAGGTGCACCCATCTGCAGGTGGTCGCTCATGTCGGCACCAATGATGTGTGTCGCTATGGATCAGAGGAAATCCTCTCTGGCTTCCGGCGGCTATCTGATTTGAAGACTGCCAGTCTCGCTAGCGGGATGAAAGCAGAGTTCACTATCTGCAGCATCGTCGACAGAGCCGAGTGGAGGGTCTGAATCAGAGGCTGAGACGGTTCTGCGACCATGTGGGTTGCAGATTCCTCCACTTGCGCCATAGGGTGGTGGGGTTTCGGGTTCCGCTGGATAGGTCAGGAGTCCACTACACACAGCAGGCGGCTACACGGGTAGCAGGGGTTGTGTGGCGTGGACTGGGCGGTTTTTCAGGTTAGATGGCCTCGGGCAAGTACAGAAAGGACAACAGCCTCAAAGGGTGCGGGGCAAAGTCAGGACATGCGGGGACCAAGCAGCAATCGGTACTGTAATTGTAAACTGTCGAAGCTGTTTGGTAAAGTACCGGAACTTCAAGCGCTGATAGAAAGCACCGAAGCTGAAATCGTTATAGGTACGGAAAGCTAGCTGAAGCCAGAGATAAATTCTGCCGAAATTTTTACAAAGGCACAGACGGTGTTTAGAAAGAATAGATTGCATGCAACCGGTGGTGGTGTGTTTGTCGCTGTTAGTAGTAGTTTATCCTGTAGTGAAATAGAAGTGGATAGTTCCTGTAAATTATGATGGGTGGATGTTATACTCAACAACCGAGCTTGGTTAATAATTGGCTCCTTTTACCGACCTCCCGACTCGGCAGCATTAGTGGCAGATCAACTGAGAGAAAATCTGGAATACATTTCACATAAATTTCCTCAGCATGTTATAGTCTTAGGTGGAGATTCCAATTTACCAGATATAGACTGGAACACTCAGATGTTTAGGACGGGTGGTAGGAACAGAGCATCGAGTGACATTATACTGAGTGCACTATCCGAAAATTACCTCGAGCAATTAAACAAAGAACCGACTCGTGGAGATAATATCTTGGATCTAATGATAACAAACAGACCCGAACTTTCCGACTCTGTAAGCGCAGAACAGGGAATCAGTGATCATAAGGCCGTTGCAGCATCCTTGAATATGGAAGTAAATAGGAATGTAAAAAGAGGGAGGAACGTTTATCTGTTTAGCTAGAGTAATAGGAGGCAGATTTCAGACTACCTAACAAATCAAAACGAAAATTTCTGTTCCGACACTGACAATGTCGAGTGTTTATGGAAAAAGTTCAAGGCAATCGTAAAATGCATTTTAGACAGGTACGTGTCGAGTAAAACTGTGAGGGACGGGAAAAACCCACCGTGGTTCAACAACAAAGTTAGTAAACTACTGCGAAAGCAAAGAGAGCCTCACTGCAAATTTAAAAGCAGCCAAAACCTCTCAGACAAACAGAAGCTAAACGATGTCAAAGTTAGCGTAAGGAGGTCTAAGCGTGAAGCGTTCAGTGAATTCGAAAGTAAAATTCTATGTACCAGCATATCCAGACACTCCGGGATGATGATGGCATTGAAACAGAGGATGACAAGCGTAAAGCTGAAATACTAAACACCTTTTTCCAAAACTGTTTCACAGAGGAAGACCGCACTGCAGTTCCTTCTCTAAATCATCGCACAAACGAATAAATGGCTGACATCGAAATAAGTGTCCAAGGAATAGAAAAGCAACTGAAATCACTCAACAGAGGAAAGTCTACTGAACCTGACGGGATATCAATTCGATTCTACACAGAGTACGGAAAGAACTTGCTCCCCTTCTCAACTGCCGTGTACCGCAAGTCTCTAGAGGAACGGAAGGTTCCAAATGATTGAAAAAGAGCACAGTTGGTTCCAGTTTTCAAGAAGGGTCGACGAGCAGATGCACAAAACTATAGGCCTATATCTCTGACATCGATCTGTTGCAGAACTTTAGAACATGTTTTTTGCTCGCGTATGATGTCATTTCTGGAAACCCAGAATCTACTTTGTAGGAATCAACATGGATTCCGGAAACAGCGATCGTGTGAGACTCAACTCGCTTTATTTGTTCATGAGACCCAGAAAATATTAGATACAGGCTCCCAGGTAGATGCCATTTTTCTTGACTTCCGGAAGGCGTTCGATACAGTTGCGCCCGGTCGCCTGATAAACAAAGTAAGAGTCTACGGAATATCAGACCAGGTGTGTAGTTGGATTGAAGAGTTTTTAGCAAACAGAATACAGCATGTTGCTCTCAATGGAGAGACGTCTACAGACGTTAAAGTAACCTCTGGCGTGCCGCAGGGGAGTGTTATGGGACCATTGCTTTTCACAATACACAGGGTGTTACAAAAAGGTACGGCCAAACTTTCAGGAAACATTCCTCACACACAAATAAAGAAAAGATGTTATGTGGACATGTGTCCGGAAACGCTTAATTTCCATGTTAGGGCTCATTTTAGTTTCGTCAGTATGTACTGCACTTCCTCGATTCACCGCCAGTTG
Organism: Schistocerca nitens; assembly: GCF_023898315.1. Classification (NCBI taxonomy): domain Eukaryota; kingdom Metazoa; phylum Arthropoda; class Insecta; order Orthoptera; family Acrididae; genus Schistocerca; species Schistocerca nitens. The sequence goes on along the minus strand of NC_064618.1, from coordinate 354,975,974 downwards.
GTCCAATTGAAGGAAGGTAATGTTGATTTCGGTACTTGTGTTGACATGCGACTCATTGCTCTGCAGTACTAGCATCAAGCACATCAGTACGTAGCATCAACAGGTTAGTGTTCATCACGAACGTGATTTTGCAGTCAGTGCAATGTTTACAAATGCGGAGTTGGCAGATGCCAATCTGATGTATGGGTTACCACGAGGCAATAGCCGTGGCGCGGTACGTTTGTATCGAGACAGATTTCCAGAACGAAGGTGTCCCGACAGGAAGACGTTCGAAACAATTGATCGGCGTCTTAGAGAGCACGGAACATTCCAGCCTATGACTCGCGACTGGGGAAGCCCTAGAACGACGAGGACACCTGCAATGGACGAGGCAATTATTCGTGCAGTTGACGATAGCTCTAATGTCAGCGTCAGAAAAAAATGGTTCAAATGCCTCTGAGCACTATGGGACTCAACTGCTGTGGTCATAAGTCCCCTAGAACTTAGAACTACTTAAACCTAACTAACCTAAGGACAGCACACAACACCCAGCCATCACGAGGCAGAGAAAATCCCTGACCCCGCCGGGAATCGAACCCGGGAACCCGGGCGTGGGAAGCGAGAACGCTACCGCACGACCACGAGATGCGGGCGTCAGCGTCAGAGAAGTTGCTACTGTACAAAGTAGCGTTGACCACGTCACTGTATGGAGAGTGCTACGTGAGAACCAGTTGTTTTCGTACCATGTACAGCGTGTGCAGGCACTATCAGCAGCTGATTGGCCTCCACGGGTACACTTCTGCGAATGGTTCATCCAACAAAGTGTCAAACCTCATTTCAGTGCAATTGTTCTCTTTACGGATGAGGCTTCATTCCAACGTGATCAAATTGTAAATTTTCACAATCAACATGTGTGGGCTGACGAGAATCCGCACGCAATTGTGCAATCACGTCATCAACACAGATTTTCTGTGAACGTTTGGGCAGGCATTGTTGGTGATGTCTTGATTGGGCCCCATGTTCTTCCACCTACGCTCAATGGAACACGTTATCATGATTTCATACGGGATACTCTACCTGTGCTGCTAGAACATGGCACTATCAGCAGCTGATTGGCCTCCACGGGTACACTTCTGCGAATGGTTCATCCAACAAAGTGTCAAACCTCATTTCAGTGCAATTGTTCTCTTTACGGATGAGGCTTCATTCCAACGTGATCAAATTGTAAATTTTCACAATCAACATGTGTGGGCTGACGAGAATCCGCACGCAATTGTGCAATCACGTCATCAACACAGATTTTCTGTGAACGTTTGGGCAGGCATTGTTGGTGATGTCTTGATTGGGCCCCATGTTCTTCCACCTACGCTCAATGGAACACGTTATCATGATTTCATACGGGATACTCTACCTGTGCTGCTAGAACATGGCCGGCCGATATGGCCGTGCGGTTCTAGACGCTTCAGTGTGGAACCGCGTGACCGCTACGGTCGCAGGTTCGAATCCTGCCTCGGGCGTGGATGTGTGTGATGTTCTTAGGTTAGTTAGGTTTAATTAGTTCTAAGTTCTAGGCGACTGATGACCTCATAAGTTAAGTCGCATAGTGCTCAGGACCATTTGAACCATTTTTGCTAGAACATGTGCCTTTACAAGTACGACACAACATGTGGTTCATGCACGATGGAGCTCCTGCAAATTTCAGTCGAAGTGTTCGTACGCTTCTCAACAACAGATTCGGTGACCGAATTCCTGACCTCAACCCTATTGACTTTCATTCATGGGAGATTTGAAAGCTCTTGTCTACGCAACCCTGGTACCAAATGTAGCGACTCTTCGTGCTCGTATTGTGGACGGCTGTGATACAATACGCCATTTTTCACGGCTGCATCAGCGCATCAGGGATTGCATGCGACGGAGGGTGGATGCATGTATCCTCGCTAACGGAGGACATTTTGAACATTTCCTGTAACAAAGTGTTTGAAGTCACGCTGGTACGTTCTGTTGCTGTGTGTTTCCATTCCATGATTAATGTGACTTGAAGAAAAGTAATAAAATGAGCTCTAACATGGAAAGTAAGCGTTTCCTGAAAGTTTGTCCGTACCTTTTTGTAACACCCTGTGTATAAATGACCTAGTAGATAGTGTCGGAACTTCCATGCGGCTTTTCGCGGATGATGCTGTAGTATACAGAGAAGTTGCAGCATTAGAAAATAGAAGCGAAATGCAGGAAGATCTGCAGCGGATAGGCACTTGGTGCAGGGAGTGGCAACTGACCCTTAACATAGACAAATGTAATGTACTGCGAATACATAGAAAGAAGGACCCTTTATTGTATGATTATATGATAGCGGAACAAACACTGGTAGCAGTTACTTCTGTAAAATATCTGGGAGTATGCGTATGGAACGATTTGAAGTGGAATGATCATATAAAATTAATTGTTGGTAAGGCGGGTACCAGGTGGAGATTCATTAAGAAAGAGTGCTTAGAGAATGTAGTCCATCAACAAAGGTAGTGGCTTACAGAACACTCGTTCGACCTATACTTGAGTATTGGTCATTAGTGTGGAATCCGTACCAGGTCGGGTTGACAGAAGAGATAGAGAAGATCGAAAGAAGAGCGGCGCGTTTCGTTACAGTGTTATTTGGTAAGCGTGATAGCGTTAGGGAGATGTTTAGCAAACTCAAGTGGCAGACTCTGCAAGAGAGGTGCTGTGCATCGCGGTGTAGCTTGCTGTCCAGGTTTCGAGAGTGTGGGTTTCTGGATGAGGTATCGAATATATTGTTTTCCCCTACTTATACCTCCCGAGGAGATCAGGATGTAAAATTAGAGAGATTTGAGCGCGTACGGAGGCTTTCCGGCAGTCGTTCTTCCCGCGAACCATACGCGCCTGGAACTGGAAAGAGAGATAAAGACAGTGGCACGTAAAGCGCCCTCCGCCACACACCGTTGGGTGGCTTGCGGAGTATAAATGTAGATGTATCTTTGCTCTTTTCCTACCTATACTTGAGTCACTGCAAAAAGGAAACGGACTATGTACTTAGTTAATTAGTATGACCTATCCATTTTCAGTTGAGATTTATAGCCATAAAATTGCCTTCTAACATAATTCAAATTGATTAAGTCATCCGATGTCTTTTGGTCGAAGCCTTGAAGTGTACCCGTCAAACTGAATAGCCTTAAGTGGGCAATAAAGTGTTACTTATAGGAGGAACAATTCATTTTCGTTAATGTTTATAAATGGCCAGTTTCCTATAAATATTTATTTTTTCTGTGCCCGTCTTTATGTTTAATGATTATTGTATCCTGTGACACGGTAGAGCAGATTTATCGATGATCAGCGATACTGAAATGGCCTAATTTCTGAAACAGAATAGAGTAGGGAAAATTTTTCTTTTGTTTTTGCTTAAAAGAAGGAGATCACTCACTCTTAATTTGTCTTTCTGTCGTAGCCTGCCTTAGCAAGCAGACGTGCTGCATACGTTCTGTTTAACCTTTTTCTTTGCTGGCTTTAGATTAATTAAATATGGTATCTGTTAAGAACATTTGTAATTGTTTTTAAATTGTATCTCTTCCCAATTGGATAATTTATACAATTTTTTGCCATGGATTCAGCGGAGCCTGCAAATCATGGTGAAGTGACGCAATGACCGAACGGGTATTGCGTTCAATCATTAAATTGTACTTGCTCATATCAATCAGCGAGCCAGAGATCGTTTTAGCCTATCTTACAATCATTCCTGGCGAGAGGTGTTACAAATGATTCGATTATTCGTCTCTGAACAATGATGGTGTCTGTCTTTCCCCAAGTCAGGCACCGGCAATATGTTTTAATAATTATATGCTCTACCCATCTCACATTGATATGCTGGTGTCTTGGAGAAATTATAAAGGTAAACTCGAACCTGAGCTAAAAATAGAGTTGCTACGCGTCACCCTCCCCACACCCTTTACTCTCTAGATCAATAAGAAACAAGGTTCGCTCCTCCACCAGGCATCATACTTTTAAGACCTGCGTTGGCGACCCAATTTTCAACCAGACAGCACTCTCAGGTGGGAATAAGTAATTACAATTTCAGTGTCTAAACAAAGTAAACCCTGCAATATTATTAAAACAGGTTGGCGCAGGGAAACGGGAAATTTCGAAATAACATCATTTCCATGAATAAATTCATAAAACTAGTAATTTATAAACGAAAGTGAATGTATTCAGTATGCCATTATTCAGTATGTCTTTACAATCAAAATGTCCAAAAGTGTCTCTTTACTTTTTAAAGATGACATCGGAAAGATGTGCTCCCATTCGGCGTTCACACTCTAACAGCCTGTTATGAAAACTCTGGAATGCGCGGTGTAGCAAATCTTGGGGAATGGCAGTAATTTCGTTTTCAATGTTCTTCAGTTCAAGGATTGTTGCAGGACGTGTACGGTACACCTTGCCTTTAAGATATCCCCACAGGAAGAAGTCGCACAGTCGCACACACTAAGATCAGGGGATCTCGCAGGCCATGCAATGTCACCGTTACGTGAAATAATGCGTCTTCCAAACAATTGACGAACTGCTGCCATCGATTGTCGAGCAGTGTGTGACCTGGCTCCGTCCTGCTGAAACCACATGTTTTCGACGTTAAGATTAAGCTCGTATAGTCTCGGTGTAAAGAATGATTGAAGCATTTCAACATATCGAGCGGATGTTACTGTCACTGCACTACCATCCTCACGTTCAAAAAAATAAGGGCCGATAACCCCGTGACATGATACAGCATACCATATTGTGACCTTGGCGCTATGTAGTGGTCGCTGGTGAAACTCACAAGGATTGTCCTGTGCCCAATAACGAAAATTCTGTTTGTTCACGAATCCGTTTAGGAGGAAATGGGCTTCGTCTGATATCCATAAGTTAACCAAGGAAATTCGCGTACTCGTTGATTTTAGCCAATATCTGGCTACTAAACTCCATACGTGACGCTGGGTCTCGTTCATGTAAGTGTTGCACAATCTGCAACTTATAGGGATGGAAGTCTTAATTCGTGCAGTATTCTTTGTAAGCTTCGTCGCTTAATCCCAAGCGAAGATGCATGCTGTCGAACGGAGCGACGAGGACTTGTCTCGATTGCAGCTCTAGCAGCTGCAATGTTCCCTGGGGTACGTACCGTTGGAATGCCACCTGGAGGTTTCTTTTTCAAGGCAGATCCTGTTTCTTCAAAATTACGCACCCACGTTGTAATCGCATGCGCAGATGGGACACGTCCATGATGTCCAAGCTGGCAATGCTGTCGAAATGTTCTCTGCGCGACAGTCGCACTATCACCATTTTTGTAAAACGCTCTCACAGCTACTGCACGTTCCGCACCAGTCCAATTCTCCGTGATTACTAAATGGCAATGCGTTCACATCAATTGTGCAAAGTTTCGAACATCTGCCGGCGCTACAGTGCTGCCAACTGTAACGTTCAAAATTTCCCGTTCCCCTGCGCCACCCTGTATATGCGACATTACCATAACTCTCGTATATTGACTACGGGAAAAATCTGAATGTGGACAGCGCTGTTAACGTAATTTCGAATGCTTCATAGAATTCCAAAGACAACGCTGGACAACAAGCAGACGGCAATATTTTAAAAAATATTGCTACTAAAATTTATCTCTGCATTAATTATCAGTGATATGGCATATATATGTATGGTTTTAGCAGCGGAAAGCCAAGACATTACTAGTAACCTACCACAACACGAGATTTATACAAATAAACCCTGCAGTATTATTAGTTTGTGGAGATGTTATAAGACTTGAAAATACGATCTTGCAAGTTCACTGACTGTGAATGAAATTCGCCAGGGATCCCAGGCAGAATACAGAGACATGTAACTCTCACTATTAGTGTACGACGTCACTATAAGACTCCTAAATAGATGTGAGAATAATTCGAAGTCCCAACATTATGACCACCTACCTAATAGTCGGTATGTCCACCTTTGGGACGGTTAACAGCGACGACGAGTCGTGACATGGAAGCCATGAGGCCTCGGTAGGTCGCTGAAGGAAGCTGACACCACACCTGCACACGCAAGGCACGTAATTCCCGTAAATTCCTGAGAGGGAGGCGATGAACTCTGACGCCACGTTCTATCACATCCCAAATGTGTTTAATCGAGTTCCGATATGGTGAGCACATCAATTGGAACTCGCCACTGTGTTCCTCGAACCACTCCATCACACTTCTAGCCTAGCACTATCATGCTGAAAAATTGCACTGTCGTCGGGAAACATGATCGTCATGAAGGGTTGTACGTCGTCTGCAATCAGTGTTCAATACACCTTGGTCATCATGGTGTCATGTACAAGGTCCACGGACTCATGGGTGACCCAGAGCGTAATGCAGCCACCGTCACCTTGTCTCCGTCCCACAGTACAGGTGTCAAGGAGCTGTTCCTCTGGAAGACGACTGATTCGCACTCTCCCATCGGCATGATGAAGAAGGTATCGGGATTCGTCAGACCATGAAATGCTCTTTCACTGAGCCAACATCCAGTGCTCGCTAACTGTTGAAACGTCCCTTTTGAACAATTATACAGGACTGTGCTTAAACTGACACACAATATTTTTAGCACAACGCAATCTGACTTTCAAAAATCCCTACAAAAAAATGGCCTGACTAACATTAACCTCTACGTTTCACAAATCACTTACCTCACAAAAATCTTCGTTACTCGAACTACTGCAATACACCGAGCGCCAGTACTGCCAGCTAAATAAAAGATTCAAACTACTGAAGCCACTAACTACTGATAGGCATAGTTAGCAAATGAAAGATTTTGATGGAGAAGAAACACTGTATTTACCTTAATAGTGTTCAAAAGTCATAATATATATAGCAGTTCATGACATCCATTCTTACAAACGTACTGTTTCTGATGGACACATCCGCCATCTCACTTCCCCACATCCACCACTGCTGGCGGTTCACCTCCAACTGTGCAACGCTACGCGCTGTTCACATCCAGCTGCCCAACACTACAATGGCAGACAACAATGCAAACTAGCCACAGACTGCACACAGCACAGCCAGTGATTTTCATACAGAGCGCTACGTGGCGCTACCAATAAGAAAACCTAAACAGCCTGCTTACAGTGTGACGTGCCCATTTCAGCCGTAGTTGTCGATCTCGTGGTGTTAACATTGGCACACGCATGGGTGGTCGGCTGCGGAGGCCCACCGTTAGGAGTATTCGGTGCACTGTGTTTTCACACACACTTGCACTCTGTCTAGCATTAAAGTCTGGTGTTAGTTCTGCCACAGTTCGCCGCCTGCCTTATTTTACCAGTCTCCCTAGCCTACGACGTCCGACATATGTAATGAGGGATAGCCGCCCAACCCCACGACGTCTGGACCTGGTTTCACCTTCGTTTCCCCACGTGTTGAAGACACGCACCACAGCTCTCCTCGAACACGCGGGAAGTCGTGTAGTTTCGAAAGTGCTTGTGCCGAGCCTCCCGGCCATCACAATCTGCCCTCGGTCAAACTGAGATATCGTGCTCCTTCCCCATTCTCACTGATACTACAAGCACCGTGCGTATGTCTGAGTAGCAGTCATTCCTCTCCAGGTGACGTTGCTATCGCCTGGATGGGGTTAAATCGATAGTAGGTCTGTGGTCATTATGTTCTGGCTGATCTGTGTACGTCCTCTCTACGAACAAATGAGACGGAGCAAAGACCTCAGTGCAGCAAAAATAAACTCTTCCCACATAGAAAGTCTTAGACTCATAGAGGTAGCGATGTCTGTCCCGTTGCACAGGGTGTTTCAGAAGGAATAGTAAATATTTTGCGAGGTGGTACTATAGACGAATTGCAATAAAAAAATGCCATATAATATGTGTACAATTTTTATTGAGTACAGAGATACATCTGTTAGTACGCACCAAAAACAAACTTAAAGCAAAGGCAAATGAGGACGTTCACACTTGATTTTCAAAAATACCACCGGCAACTTCAATGCATGTTTGATTTCTGATAAAACCACGTTTAACTCTTCTGAGGTCGTCTTTGCGTTCTTTTATGAGGGCTGCACTATTTGAAATCCCAACGATCACATCGGCTCTTGGGGTTACTTTTTCTTTGTAGACTTCGCCCTTCAGCCATCCCCACAGGCAAAAACCCAAAGGGGTAAGTTCCGGAGACCCCGGTGGCCAATAAAAGTGCCCATATCTACCTTTCCATCTTCCGAGGAATACTGAGATTAGATGATGTGTCACCTGGCGACTACAATGTGCAGGAGCCCCGTCATTCTGGATGAACATACGCATTCTTATAGCCAAAGGAATTTCTTTCAGTAATGCTAGAAGCCCATTTTCAGGAAAGTGTAGATAACGGAGTGCTGTAAGACGATGCGATAACGCAACAGGCCCAATCAAGTGATTGTCTATCAAACCACACCACACATTTACACAGAAGCGTTCCTGAAAATGTGTCTCCACAGTGTCATGTGGGTTTTTTTCAGACCACTGATGTTAATTACGAGTGTTATTGAGGTCGTCACGAGTGAAAGTGGCTTCATAACTGAAGAGTAGAAATGGGATTGCCTGGCGGTTTTCGTATATCCAGTGACAAAATTACAATTCCCTATCTTCATCTCCAGCGCGAAGGTGTTGAATGAGCTGTAAATGATACGGATGGAACCCGAGCATACGTAATGTCGGCCATACTCTTGTATGTGGAACACTTACACGTGCAGAAATTCGACGTGTGCTTGTTGAAGGACTACGTTCTACCGACTGAATAATATCTTCTACTTCATTCACAGTCTGTTCATTTAAACGCTCAGATGCAATATCACTGACAGGCAGTCTACCAGTGTCACACAGAGTAATGAACATACGAGTACACACGCCTGACTCTGGTAGTCTGCTGTTAGGAAATCCTATGCCGTATTCTCTACAAGCACCAGCAGAATTTCCTTTACAAAATCCATACATAAATACCATGCCGACTCAGCATGTGTAAATACGTGCAGCATGTTTAAACGCTACAGTACAGTAGACTTGGTCAACAAATCACAATGAAAACTTCAATATAAACTAAAGCACAACTTCACAATGTGAATCCCAACACTCTACTGCTGACGTTCGATAAATACGCCCATGGCAATCAATAGCAACACCAAATGAACATGCATTGAACTCAGCTGTATGTACTCGTTAAAACTTAGACACATGTTGTATGGCATTTTTATTGCAATTCGTGTATGCTACCACCTGCTAAAATATGTATCATTCCTCCTGGAACACCCTGTATGATAAAAAATACGACCTCAGAGATCGAGCACTGTCTGTCAATAAGCGTATTCTCCTAAGACGAATTAATGACCACCAACGTGATTAAAATTCCGAACAATACACGTATAGTAGCTGTATATACCTGATAATAGCAGAACCACCGCAGTTTCTTCCCAATCCCTTCGACCCCCACGAAGTTCCAGGCTAGAGGAGTCACAGCAACGGTAATCGCAGCGTAAATGAGACGCCTAGTCCCGAGATCCACAACCTTAAAGTTCGGACATTGGCTGAAAGCAACCGTGGACTAACGGCCTATGCAAAGCTAATAAATAGAGGGGATCACCGACTTGTGTGTATCGCTAGCACTAACGATCAAGAAATTCCTCCCTCACCACCCGTGATCGAAGTGCCCAGAACATTGCGAACATTAAGAAGCGATACCTGAACAGCGCCCACACACTAGCGACGAAGTCTGTAACTGCCAGAAGCTGTTTATGTGACTACCATTGTGTTGCATCTGTGAGCTGCTAGATTCACCCACACAGTCTTATTAACATAAATGCATTATTTAGAAGCAAAACGACACCCTCTTTTTACTGGTTAAAATAATATCATCGTGTATAAAGTGATGGACGTTAAGATTTTTTGTCACTTTAGCCCTGGTTCAGATACGTAATTAGAGCTCCAACAACACTCTGTCAATGACATAGTCACTGTTGACAAAGTATGAATCAGCTAATATTGGAATCAAGTTCAGACCCTGACTCGAGCCGGCCGTTGTGGCCGAGCGGTTCTAGGCGCTACAGTCTGGAACCGCGCGACCGCTACGGTCGCAGGTTCGAATCCTGCCTCGGGCATGGATGTGTGTGATATCCTTAGGTTAGTTAGGTTTAGGTAGTTCTAAGTTCTAGGGGACTGATGACCTCAGAAGTTAAGTCCCATAGTGCTCAGAGCCATTTGAACCCAGATCCTGACTCTGTATGAAGGATATTAATAAATATTTTTGTATGTTCTCTTCTAGGGTGTTAATGTGTTATTTTCCTCTTATAGACTCTTCTGGGGGTAATAGTTTAGGTTCAAATGGCTCTGAGCACTATGGGACTCAACATCTTAGGTCATAAGTCCCCTAGAACTTAGAACTACTTAAACCTAACTAACCTAAGGACATCACACACACCCATGCCCGAGGCAGGATTCGAACCTGCGACCGTAGTAATAGTTTAGGGATCATATGTTTAAGATAGGGTGGTCGAAAATTATATTTCGCATCTATTATCGCAATCTGGTATGGGTCTCTGACAGATGGGCAAATCAAGTGATGTGGTTTTTTAAGGTTATTGGCCACAGTTCGTTGCAGTGAATCTTTTGTTGCTTGTAACACAACTCTTAATAAGTGGAAGACTGATCATAAAAAACGATAATGTAATGCTGGGCTTGGTACCAGTAGGTTCAACCAACACACTTGTATTACGAGAACTCAAAATGGACAAAGCACTGTTTTTTAATGTGCGTGAATTCCTTAGGGACCAAACTGCTGAAGTCATCAGTCCCTAGACTTACACACTACTTAAACTAAATTATGCTAAGGACAACACATACACCCATGCCCGAGGGAGGACTCGAACCTCCGGCGAGAGGGCCCGCGCAAACCGTGACATGGCGCTCTAAACCACACGGTCATATCGCGCGGCAAAGCACTTTTTATGAAAATGCTGTTGAGGAGTGAAAACGCTCTGATGGAGTGACATTTATCGCCAGCGTCCATTTCGCATAAGATGAGGGAAATTAGCGGTCGATGGACGTGATCCTCTCTAGTACCGTTTTTGTGAATGGCATGAGTGTGTGTCTTAGGAAGAGGGATCTCATCTTCATGTGATCCTCTAATAAGCAACCTAGAGTTCGGACAAGGATGAAAAAAAAATAAATAAAAAAAAGAAAACAGAATGAATGTGTGACTAATATTTATTCATAGATAAACGTGTGTAAGCATTAGACCTTCAGTAAAACAGAGTTCTATGGAAGTAGCACTCGCAATAATTATAGCCCATATCCATTAATCCAATCTGGTAAGTGTCTCAGACTGTCGATAAAATCTCGGATTTCGTAGTAATACACCACTAAAATTCTAAACCTGTTATGTATGTGATAAATAGTTAAAGAATCGAAGGCCAGAAGTAGATATTTATTTACAACGCCATACCGACATTAGCGCTGAGTGAACTTGGAATTCAACCATAAGATGGATCGCTGTATTGCATGTAATCAATTTCGACATTAAAACTGTAAGCATACAGTGCATAGTTTTACAAATCAAATTGTCTTTTTTAAGTACAATGTCAAGGTATGGTACCACTTCCTGCCATTGCCGAATAATCCACTAAAACTAGTCCTCCATAACATCCAGCTAAAAATATAACACTTACGTCTTCCAGTTTTAGGAGCTGTAACAGTAAAAAGATGTCTTGATCAATATCATGTAATCTGGTATAAACTTCTCCAGCAAACAAGTTGCAGAACTATCTTAGGGCCACATACAACAAAGCTTTAATAGATAATTGTCTAAGTCTACTTGACAAACATTTCCTCCATTACATATCAGGAAGGTATAATTTACTCTATGTTGTTATCAGCAAGACAACCAGGACTCACCTTCGCACTCAGAATTACTGTCATTAGATTTTGTTTGTCATATTCTTAACTCACTAACAAAAACCTCTAGGGACTGTTGTGCATTTGATGACCATAGTAACTGCAAATAACAAACATGTTTCTGACATCATAAACTTGGCTGACGAAACGATTAGATGAATAGACGCACACATCATCCACCATTAGCAAATCATTATAGGTCCTGATTGTCATTTTTTAAAATAGACTGTTGATGTATGGTATTGCATCCTACTATTACTGAATAATCCATTAAAACTACAATCTTCCACGACATGTACCCATCCAGTTAAGAAATATAGCACTTTTGCATTCGAATATTCGGAGCCGGAACCAAAAAACATGTCACGATCAACTCCATCTGAGCTAGTGATACTTCTCCAGCAGACGAATTGCAGAACGACGTTAGGGTTACATATACAGGGTGTCCCAGCTATCTTGTCCACCCAAAATACCTCTGGAACAATAACAGCTATTGGAAAACGACTTTCACCGGTATCAATGTAGGGCTGGGGCCTATGAATGAACATATTTGGAAACATTCTAAAACGAAAGCTTATGTGTTTTTTAACACAAACTTATGTTTTTTTAAATGGACCTCCTATATTTTTTCTTCAGCAATCCATAGCATGACAAAGCACATACACAATGGTGTTGATTGCATTGTAATATTCCCATTACATCCCGAGATATTGAGACGCTAAGTTGACGCTTGAAACACCCGACATGCGCTGCTACCGCATGTACTGAGGCTCAGGCGTGAACCCCATGCTGCCCGTAATCGCGATGTGATTGGCATGTGTAATCACACCTCCATACTTATCAAGAGGTCCGAAACGAATAATACGGTCTGCTGTCATCAACTCTCATAAGCACATATAAGCACATAATGGTTTCCCTCTTGCACGTTTTACGTATCTGCGTACACAATATGAACCAGTACCGATCGGTGTACACCTGTCAGGTTGCTTATTTATCCTGCACACCCAAAATAAGGTTTATCTAATACGTTATATGACCCATTGTGCCTGTCGCGCAGGGCCTGGCTCTACCTAGTCAAGTGTCCAACGTAGTTCCCACTACTGCGACAGTTACCACTTCGCCTTGTTTATGATTTGCGACCCATGGAAACTCCTGTACTCCACCACCCTCCGAGCATCCCATTTGTTGTTGCTTTGGCGTACAGTACACCGCTTGCCAGTGTAGTCGTGCATCAGAGTAATCTAGTGACGGCACGGAGGTAGTACACGTTGTGAATAAACGTTGTGTTGTGGAACTTATACTGTACAGTATAATGTACACACATGAAGATATGGTAGAAATGCTGCTGATCTATGGAGAATGTACGTTGACGGGAAATACGTTATGAGATTGCTTGTTTGTTGATAGTACTGTTAGCGAACATTATGATTATTAAGTTATATGTCTGTTTTCTACTCTACTCTACATACCTGTACTGTACCCTGTTGTAGGTGGACGAAACGCTGTTCAGGCAGAACGACTGTACTGAAGACGATTCCCTGACAAGCCATCGCCTTCGCGCCGGATGTTTGGTCGTCTCACATCTCGTCTACGTGAAACGGGAAGCTTAAATCCAAATCCTCGACATCGTCCTAGAACACGCACAGATGAACGTGCTGAAGTTGCTGTGCTCGCTACCATAGCTGTGAATCCTCAAATCAGCACACGTCAAATTGAACGTGAAGTTGGTGTGTCGAAATCAAGTGCACAGCGTATTCTTAAACGTCATAAATTTCATCCTTACCATGTTCATTTACACCAGGATCTTCATGGAAATGACTTCCGCAATAGGGTAACATTTTGACGGTGGGCTCAGCAAAAACTTCTGACTAATCCAAATTTTTTTGCAGATGTTCTCTTTACCGACGAGGCATCATTCTCCAACAAAGGAATTGTCAATATGAGGAATATGCATTATTGGTCCGCAGACAATCCAAAATGGCTCCGTCAGGTAGAGCATCAACGTCCGTGGAAAGTTAATGTTTGGTGTGGGATTATTGGAGATACCATTATCGGACCTTTCTTTATAAATGGCATCCAAAATGGCAGACAATACTCCAGATTTATACGACACAATCTTCCTGTTCTCTTGGACACCGTACCTCTGAACCGGAGAATGGTCATGTGGTATCAGTATGACGGATGCCCTGCACATAACGCCTTACGAGCACGACAACTTCTGAACCGTAAGTTCCCTGGTAGGTGGATTGGACGAGGTGGCCCAGTTAGGTGGCCTGCCCGATCTCCGGACCTTATACCGCTGTATTATTTTCTTTGGGGAGCAGTGAAGGATGCTGTTTACCAACATGAACCAACAACACCAGAGGACATGAAGCAACGCATTATTGATGCTTGTACAGCCATCAAAGAGGAAACAGTAGCACGAAGTAGGACATCCTTCATCCGCAGAGTGACCCTATGTATGGGAGCCAATGGGCATCACTTTGAGATGTGAACGCTATGTTTAGTATGTAGTGCTGGTATCACAGTGGAAGTTTCTACAAAGGGCCATTTTACCCAGTGATGTTAAGAAACATTTGTTTGCAACAATTTGTCATTTAACCCATTAGATAAACATAACATTGATAATTATGTGATAAAAAAATAATTAGTTAAACATGTTTACATTCATCTTCTATGTCCTACCTGAACTTCCCAAATCAAAACATTTTTACCTAAACAACGGTAAAACTCTTAGTCCACTTGTTCGTTACACTAAAAACATCAACATGAATTTTACTATTACGAGTGAATGATTAACTGTCACTTGCGCTGGATCTACAGTAAAGTAAAGTTTTAACGTTGAACGGCATTACCTTTTTAGTAACGGATTAACGATAAGCGAAGTTAACTTTGTGACTAACGTTGCGATACACAGATATGTTACAGAACCGCATCACCCCTAGCCTATGGGATAAATACCTGCTGGAATATACGACGTTAATGCAGGATGGCAGCAGACCGTATTATTCGTTTCGGACCTCTTGATAAGTATGGAGGTGTGATTACACATCTCAATCACATCGCGATTACGGGCAGCATGGGGTTCACGCCTGAGCCTCAGGACGTGCTCTAGCAGCGCATGTCGGGTGTTTCAAGCGTCAACTTCGCGTCTCAATATCTCGGGATGTAATGGGAATATTGCGATGCAATCAACGCCATTGTGTATGTGTTTTGTCATGCTATGGATTGCTGAAGAAAAAATATAGGAGATCCATTTAAAAAAACATAAGTTTGTGTTAAAAAACACATATGCTTTCGTTTTAGAATGTTTCCAAATATGTACATTCATGGGCCCCAGGCCTACATTGATAACGGTGAAAGTCGTTTTCCAATAGCTGTTATTGTTCCAGAGATATTTTGGGTGGACAAGATAGCTGGGACACGCTGTATGATTATTTTCAATAGGTAATGGTCTAAGTCTGCTCATCGCACGTTGCCTCCTTTTCTTATCAGGAAAGTATAACTGATTCTATATCTCTGCCAGCAAGACAGTCAGACGGTCTAGAGACGCGTAGTTATTTTGTGCAGTCTCTTATTTATGATCATTGGAATTTTTCGTGCTCTTAACTCTTTAAAAATGTATTGTTTCCCATGTAGGTTTGCTTACGATGAATAGACAGTCATCCAACCTACATGTAGTACGCAATAGAACTGTCAGCATCGCTGTTTGATAGCTAAAGCAATCGATCTCCACGTTAAGTAATTAAAAATGCTTCAAATGGCTCTGAGCACTATGGGACTTACCTTCTGAGGTCATCAGTCCCCTAGAACGTAGAACTACTTAAACCTAACTAACCTAAGGACATCACACACACCCATGCCCGAGGCAGGATTCGAACCTGCGATCGTAGCGGTCGCGCGTTTTCAGACTGTAGCGCCTAGAACCGCTCGGAGTAATTAAAACGATAGGCATCCAGAGTAGACCATTATTACCAATTATTGACTCTGATTATATTAAATGTATGCACAACCACGCAAAACGACAGTATTTAATTCTCCAGAAGACTTTGGTTTAGATGCCACATTAATCTACATTAACATTCATGAAAAAAGTGTAGGACAAACACTTAGAATGGCAGTGTGATCTTCAAGAGCAGTTGCTTTTTGTTCATGATGATTATCCACTCTAATAGCAAAAAATAAAACAATGAAAATAAAAACCATCGGTTAAAGGCGTGATGGCAACACTTCCAGTCATATGATCTTCTAAATATGACTGAACTTGCACTAAACTGCATGTGTCGTGACATGGACACCTCAGAGCCATGGGGTGGGAGTGTAGAGTCTAGCAACGACAAGTAAAACGCACAGTGCTACTCTACACACCAAACAGGGATACTTAGCGGTGTACATTTGTTAAAGTTTCAGTGCAAAAGTCTATAAAAACGTGTGATACAGCCCCCAACCCTAACAGCTATATGGAATAACATGATAATGCTACCCCAGCATGGAGGGTCACCTTAAGTATGGATAACTGAATGACTTTAGTATCTTTTAAGTAAAACTAAGACGTGTATTTCGGAAAATAATGTGCATAATCCAGACCTAGGTCCTTAAGCCAGTGATTAAGCACATACTGCAGTAGTATTAAACGGCTCAGAATACATTATTACTTAGTGAGGCTGCTGGTGCAGTGGTTAGCACACTGGACTCGCATTCGGGAGGACGACGGTTCAAACCAGCGTCCGGACTTCCTGATTCAGGTTTTCCATGATCTCCCCAAATCACTTCAGGCAAGTGCCGGGATGGTCCCTTTGAAAGGGCACGGCCGACTTCCTTCCCCATCCTTTCCTAATCCGATGGGACCGATGACCTCGCTGTTTGGTCCCCTCCCCCCCAATAAACCAACCATCCATTATTACTTTTATACGAACACACACCAACGTCACGAGTTTGCGTAGTCGATTTCCAGTGTAAATATTTAAAAATTATAGACAGATAGGTAATATTTTGTCTTAGACCCCCACAGTTCAGTCAGTGAATCGTATAAAAAATCCAGGTAGAGGCTCAAGATGGCACCACCTTTGGCTATACCCTCTAAGTGCAGGTGTAGTTACAATCTTTTTACGTGCGTGCTGAAAGGTGAATACCCCAAGGCCAGGATTAGGGTTAATGTCATTTTTTTCTGTATTCATGACATTACCCAAAACGCTTATTTTTTTCCAAGCGATCTACGACAAATTCTCCCTTTCAACCTTTAGCGCAGATCTCCTTCAGTTTAGTGGTAGATGGTTCTAATAATTCGCTGGTCTTTGTAGTTTTCTAGAAAATTGTACTAGATATCTCTGCAGACAGTTGAATCTAGTGCTTATGTCACATTTCGACTACACCCTTAAGTGTAGGTGCAGATCTCCTCTGTGACCATATCGTATCCAGATTGCTTTCAGCGAATTTTTTACATTTTCCACATCTTTCAGGATATAGCTATTTATACACCTTAATATGTGACATATATTTGCACTTGATACAACACCCATTCATGAGAAATGGTTTATTAAAAGAAGGATAGACAGAAAAGAGATGGACAACAAAGCGACTTTATGTATACTCTTATTGCTCCCTGCCGCCGTTGGATAAGCAGCTGCCAGCAGCAAGTCGTATACTCTTAGCGCTATTATTTGTTACATATTTTAATTCTTAATTTCTTTGCGTGTTTTTGGGTACTTGCACTGTTTAATTCATAAATTTCGGGCGTATTATAGTATTTGAGAGTTGTAGCATCGCGCTTTAGTACTTGAATAGTGTAAATCGCGTAGTCTCCTTCTGCATCTGAGGAGTGTGTCAGCAGTGCGCAAGTAGCAGCATTACTGCATTTACTAGGCAATCTTGTATTTTAATAACCGTTTAAATTTTGTGTCGAATTGTTTGTGCTCTCTGTAGATTAGTTCAGACGTTCTTTGCACAACAGTTTTTAGCGTGGATAGGGACTGCGACTGCTGTGTTCGGATGCGGGCTGAGTTGGCATCCCTTCGCTCCCAGCTTCAGGCAGTGTTGGCTTCGGTCACACAGCTTGAGGCTGTTGCCAATGGGCATCACAGTGGGGGTCCGGATGGGGGTTTTTTGGGGACGGCCAGCTTGTCCCACGAATCACCCGATCGGACTACGGCTGTGGCTGCCCAGGATACTGCCCACATTGACGCTGACCCCTCACCCATGGTAGAGTAAGATGTCGTCTCGAGGTGTGGCAGGGGGCGAAAGACATTCTGGAGGGCTGAACGGAAGGCCTCTCCAGTTTGTCTGACGAACCGGTTTCAGGCTCTGTCTCCGGCTGATACTGATCTTCGGCCGGACATGGCTGCTTGTCCTGTTCCAGAGGTTGCCCCTCAGTCTGCAAGATACGGGCGTTCGCAGAGGGTGGGCTTACTGGTAGTTGGGAGCTCCAACGTCAGGCGCGTAATGGGGCCCCTTAGGGATATGGCAGCAAGATAGGGGAAGAAAACCAATGTGCACTCCGTGTGCATACCGAGGGGAGTCATTCCAGATGTGGAAAGGGTCCTTCCAGTGATGTGTCGGCAGCTGGGCCAACACCTTGTAGATAGAGGTGGCTTAAAGGGCACGCGAGACTCCATGTGATGTGTCGGCAGCTGGGCCAACACCTTGTAGATAGAGGTGGCTTAGAAAGCACGCTAGACTAACGCAGACGGGCGTGAAGTACTGGAACAGGATACGTAATTAGTGCTATGAAGAAAAGAACGGAGCTTCTCATATACTTATCTTTAATAACTCATTGTGGTACATCGCACTAAGGAGACTTTAATTACAATCACTGTAAGGCTAATGGCCTTTGCTAGTTCGTAGCCATTAACTTAGCTGAAGGCTATTCTGTCTCTCGGCTAATGAGAGAGAAAGGCTTCGTACGTCTAGTCGCTAGCTCTGTCGTCCGTACAACTAGGCTGAGTTCGAGTCAGTCTCTCGAGACCTGCCTTGTGGTGGCGCTAGGTTTGCGATCACACAGTGGCGACACGCGGGTCCGACATGTACTACAGGACCGCGGCCGATTTAAGCTACCACCTAGCACGTGTGGTGTCTGGCTGTGACACCACATCCAGATGCCATGAATGGTACAGGGTGCACAAATCTGCAGGTGGTCACTCATGTCGGCACCAATGATGTGTGTCGCTATGGATCAGAGGAAGTCCTCTCTGGCTTCCGGCGGCTATCTGATTTGGTGAAGACTGCCAGTCTCGCTAGCAGGATGAAAGCAGAGCTCACCATCTGCAGCATCGTCGGCAGGACTAACTGTGGACCTTTGGTACAGAGCCGAGTGGAGGGTCTGAATCAGAGGCTGAGACAGTTCTGCGACCGTGTGGGCTGCAGATTCCTCGACTTGCGCCATAGGGTGGTGGGGTTTCGGTTTCCGCTGGATAGGTCAGGAGTCCACTACACAGCAGGCGGCTACACGGGTAGCAGGGGTTGTGTGGCGTGGACTGGGCGGTTTTTTAGGTTAGATGGCCTCGGACAAGTACAGAAAGGGCAACAGCCTCAAAGGGTGCGGGGCAAAGTCAGGACATGAGGGGAACAAGCAGCAATCGGTATTGTAATTGTAAACTGTCGAAGCTGCATTGGTGAAGTACTGGAACTTCATGCGCTGATAGAAAGCACCAAAGCTGAAATCGTTATAGGTACGGAAAACTGGCTGAAGCCAGAGATAAATTCTGCCGAAATTTTTACAAAGGCACAGACGGTGTTTAGAAAGGATAGATTGCATGCAACCGGAGGTGGCGTGTTCGTCGCTGTTAGTAGTAGTTTATCGTGTAGTGAAGTAGAAGTGGATAGTTCCAGTGAATTATTATGGATGGAGGTTACACTCAACAACCAAGCTAGGTTAAAAATTGGCTCCTTTTACCGACCTCCCGACTCAGCAGCATTAGTGGCAGAACAACTGAGAGAAAATCTGGAATGCATTTCACATGAATTTCCTCAGCATGTTATAGTCTTAGGTGGAGATTTCAATTTACCAGGCCGGCCGGAGTGGCCGAGCGGTTCTAGTCGCTACAGTCTGGACCCGCGAGACTGCTACGGTCGCAGGTTCGAATCCTGACGCGGGCATGGATGTGTGTCGTGTCCTTAGTTTAGTTAGGTTTAACTAGTTCTACGTTCTAGGGGACTGATGACCTCAGAAGTTAAGTCCCATAGTGCTCAGAGCCATTTGAACCAATTTACCAGATATAGACTGGGACACTCAGATGTTTAGGATGGGTGGTAGGGACAGAGCATCGAGTGACATTATACTGAGTCCACTATCCGAAAGTTACCTCGAGCAGTTAAACAGAGTACCGACTCGTGGAGATAACATCTTGGACCTACTGATAACAAACAGACCCGAACTTTTCGACTCTGTAAGCGCAGAACAGGGAATCAGTGATCATAAGGCCGTTGCAGCATCCCTGAATATGGAAGTAAATAGGAATGTAAAAAAAGGGAGGAAGGTTTATCTGTTTAGCAAGAGTAATAGAAGGCAGATTTCAGACTACCTAACAGATCAAAACGAAAATTTCTGTTCCGACACTGACAATGTTGATTGTTTATGGAAAAAGTTCAAGGCAATCGTAAAATGCGTTTTAGACAGGTACGTGCCGAGTAAAACTGTGAGGAACGGGAAAAACCCACCGTGGTTCAACAACAAAGTTAGGAAACTACTGCGAAAGCAAAGAGTGCTTCACTGCAAGTTCAAATGTAGCCAAAACCTCTCAGATAAACAGTAGCTAAACGATGTCGAAGTTAGCGTAAGGAGGGCTAAGCGTGAAGCGTTCAGTGAATTCGAAAGTAAAATTCTATGTACCAGCATATCCAGACGCTCCAGGATGATGATGGCATTGAAACAGAGGATGACACGCGTAAAGCTGAAATACTAAACACCTTTTTCCAAAACTGTTTCACAGAGGGAGACCGCACTGCAGTTCCTTTTCTAAATCTTCGCACAAACGAAGAAATGGCTGACATCGAAATAAGTGTCCAAGGAATAGAAAAGCAACTGAAATCACCCAACAGAGGAAAGTCCACTAGACCTGACGGGATACCAATTCGATTCTACACAGAGTACGCTAAAGAACTTGCCCCCCTTCTAACAGCCGTGTACCTCAAGTCTCTAGAGGAACGGAAAGTTCCAAATGATTGGAAAAGAGCACAGGTAGTCCCAGTCTTCAAGAAGGGTCGTCGAGCAGATGCGCAAAACTATAGACCTATATCTCTGACGTAGATCTGTTGTAGAATTTTAGAACATGTTTTTTGCTCTCGTATCATGTCGTTTCTGGAAACCCAGAATCTGCTCTGTAGGAATCAACATGGATTCCGGAAACAGCTATTGTGTGAGACCCGACTCGCTTTATTTGTTCATGAGACCCAGAAAATATTAGATACAGGCTCCCAGGTAGATGCCATTTTCCTTGACTTCCGGAAGGCGTTCGATACAGTTCCGCACTGTCGCCTGATAAACAAAGTAAGAGCCTACGGAATATCATACCAGTTGTGTGGCTGGATTGAAGAGTTTTTAGCAAACAGAACACAGCATGTTGTTCTCAATGGAGAGACGTCTACAGACGTTAAAGTAACCTCTGGCGTGCCACAGGGGAGTGTTATGGGACCATTGCTTTTCACAATATATATAAATGACCTAGTAGATAGTGTTGGAAGTTCCATGCGGCTTTCCGCGGCTGATGCTGTAGTATACAGAGAAGTTGCAGCATTAGAAAATTGCAGCGAAATGCAGGAAGATCTGCAGCGGATAGGCACTTGGTGCAGGGAGTAGCAACTGACCCTTAACATAGACAAATGTAATGTATTGCGAATACATAGAAAGAAGGATCCTTTATTGTATGATTATATGATAGCGGAACAAACACTGGTAGCAGTTACTTCTGTAAAGTATCTGAGAGTGTGCGTACGGAACGATTTGAAGTGGAATGATCATATAACATTAGTTGTCGGTAAGTCGGGTACCAGGTTGAGATTCATTGGAAGAGTCCTTAGTAAATGTAGTCCATCAACTAAGGAGGTGGCTTGCAAAACACTCGTTCGACCTGTACTTGAGTATTGCTCATCAGTGTGGGATCCGTACCAGATCGGGTTGACGGAGGATATAGAGAAGATCCAAAGAAGAGCGGCGCGTTTCGTCACAGGGTTATTTGGTAAGCGTGATAGCGTTACGGAGATGTTTAGCAAACTCAAGCGGCAGACTCTGCAAGAGAGGCGCTGTGCATCGCGGTGTAGCTTGCTGTCCAGGTTTCGAGAGGGTGCGTTTCTGGATGAGGTATCGAATATATTGCTTTCACCTACATATACCTCCCGAGGAGATCACGAATGTAAAATCAGAGAGATTCGAGCGCTCACGGAGGCTTTACGGCAGTCGTTCTTCCCGCGATCCATACGCGAGGGGAACAGGAAAGAGAGGTAATGACAGTGGCACGTAAAGTGCCCTCCGCCACACACCATTGGGTGGCTTGTCGAGTATAAATGTAGATGTAGTAGATGTAGATAACCAGGTGTGCCTTGCTATTTTTGGGGGTTCTGTGCCGCAGTCTGTAGCAACGGAACCCTCGTAAGATGGCTTTGTATCCGTATCTCTGTCTGTCTGTCCAACTGTTAAGAACCCTTTTTCTCAGGAACAGGTGACGTATCAAGTTTAGGTTTATGTTGCCTATGAAGGTCTATGGTCTCTTGCTAGTGCGAAAAGTTTAAGCTTCTGAGTCAATACACTCAAAAGACACGGCCGTTCATGTCACGTATCTTAATGGTCGGAAACTCACTCATCAAAACCTGTAGGGTACTTCCCGTCGACCTAGAATCATGAAATTTGGCAAGAAGTAAGATTTCAAATACAACTAAAGGAAAAATTTCGGAAATTGTTAGTTTGTAACTCTATAACACCAAAAAATATTCTTTGTCATTTTTCATCTGTCTGTCTGTCTGTCGGTCTGCTGCGACCCCTTTTTCTCTTGAACAGATTGGCGTATCAAGTTCAGATTTTTGTCAAATACTAAGTGCTTTGCTCCTCTGGCGTTTTAAAAATTTTATGCTTCTAAATCAGTGCAAACAATAGATGCGGCCATTTATGTCACATACGTTAATGCACGAAAACTCACTCGTTGACCTAGAATCAAGAAATTTGGCAAGAAGGAAGGCTTCACAATACAAGTAAAGTAAAAATATCTGAACATTGTTGACCTGTAATTATACATCATAGCAAATATTTACTCGCCATCAGAATATACATTGCATTCATCAACTGTCAAAAGCATAATGGACGAAAATTACTGTATGCAAACAAAAAATTTAAGTTGTAGTCATGTTTTAGAGATTAAATAAAAAAAATTTTAGTAAATCGTCTATACCTATATATAAAACTGAAGTCCTCTACTCACTTCTTGTCACATTTTCGGACTGGTTTGAGGAACTACTTGTAGAGATTTTGATTCGTTCTTGGAATTCCAGGGACCGACGTCTTGTCAGTGTCGGAAACAGGTAAAAATTGCTGAGATTCTCGAGTCCAGGACATACAAATGTTAACACTACCTCGTAAGTGCCAAAGTCAACGCTAAAACGCGCGCACGCTTTACGTGGATTGCTGTAAGGGTAGAGTGTTGACGTTCTTCAGCTGTAAACACACACACAGCATAGTTATGCTATTTTGTGTGCTCACTTCCCCACTGGCGACCCCACTCCCTCCCTCCACCGACGGCGGAATGTGTGGGGGCAGCGATGTCTGCAGGAGCGGACGGTGGTGGCGGCGTTAGCAGCGTTGGACCTAACGTAACGTTTCGGACTCTACCCCGGATTATACCTGGGAGGATCCATACCGAACATTACCCAGATCTTTTTGTGTGGAAGGATCCACCCAACTGCGTGCTATGACAGGGAAAGCACAAGTGACAGTGCGGCACTATGACACTCTACAGCTCCGACACTGTACTGTATTCACCAGCGAGTGCTTGAAGCTCCCAAAGGCTACCCTCTCCACAGGACCCCAGACATGTGAAGTCGCTGGTTTCCACCTCAACGTCCGGTTTCTCTCAAACTGTCGGTGTACACTATAAGGCAGATTTATTTCAAGAGCTTAATCATGTTGCAATTTTACGAGTAGAACTGAGCAGCAGCCTACTGCGCCGGAGGAATGCGATGGGAGCTATTTCTGACGATGTTTTTAAGCTTGATCTGTTTCCTCACTGATTTCAACGCTTTCAAATTCACTATTCCCTTAGCTACCACGTTTCATCGTCTTCAAGTTAATAAAGCTTCAGCACAGTTAAATTCAACCGAAGAGTGAAGTACAGATATTTGACCCTTTTTGATCGGTATACACTGGGTAAGAGGTTCATCCGTTTTTATTCCCAACTATTACTCTCAGGTTGGTATTCAGTAATAATATCGGGGTTGGAATACTATTGTGGTATCCGGTAAGGTATTGAGGAATGAACGATGAACGATTAACATCTGTACCGTGCACCAAGCGCAATTCAGCAGGACACACTGCTTCGTGCACTGACTCACTTGCTGTAGTGTGCTGCGTACGCCAGTGAAAAAGGCGCTAAACAAGCTAGTGCTGACAGGTCGCCTGCTCAGGCGAGGAAAATCTTCGGTTCCCCGAAAACTTAGGTGATTTTTAAGGATGGGCCTGAATAACCACAGGGGTTTTTTAATGTAGGAATTTTACAGACTAGAGTATATGTTTTAGGATAATTAAGGACGATATGAGTACCATGTATGTCAGTAGTTAAGGGCGTGTATCATATAGGATAATATGTCATACCGTACCTACTGAGTCAAAATTAGGAATATTAGGAAATGTTATATTGTGACAGTGTGACATCCAGCAGAATACTAAACAGGTACTAGTTAGTTCGATATGGTAAGTATAAGCCATGGTACAGCGCCAGTGAATTAGAACAAGAGCAAGGAATTACAGCGGTATTGTTGGGTTAGGTGTTACTTTCTTCACATCGTGCAGCATTGCCTCATAAAAGCAAAGTGCTGAGATACCAAAGGACGCGAGATGAGTCTCTGGGCACACCCGACTGACCGTCGAGAAGTATTGCTCACGATAGCGGTAGACCCATCAACAATAGCTAGCCAAGTGAAATATGTGACGTAGTAGGAGGTCAGTGATAACGGAGAACTCTTGTAGCATGATGTACTGGATAAATCTCTTGAAGCGAGAAGAATTAATTAAGGGTAATTAGAGTAGTAGATTATGGAAGTTCTGGTAGATTCTCCGGTCACAGTGTCTTCAGACCGCGACAAAAGAGAGACTACCATGGATTTATTACCATTCCGAATAAGTTTTTCTACCTATAAACAGTTCTTTTCTTTCTTGTGGCGGCTCGCCGCCGCTGATTGGAAGTCTTTTTAGTTGACACCATTCAGGCGACATGCGTGTCGGTGATAATGAAACGATAATTACGAGAATAGAACATCCAGTCCCCGAGTAGAGAAA
Source organism: Schistocerca nitens (assembly GCF_023898315.1). Lineage (NCBI taxonomy): Eukaryota > Metazoa > Arthropoda > Insecta > Orthoptera > Acrididae > Schistocerca > Schistocerca nitens. The sequence continues at coordinate 354,950,604 of NC_064618.1, read as the reverse complement.
ATTCTCGACCCGGCTCGGAATCGAACACAGGCCCCTTTGGTTGGCATCCAGCCACACTGACCCCTAAGCTTCCGACGCGGACAAGTGTCTATATACAGAAAAATACAGTACAATAGGACAGTGCACAAACTGTAAATTTCACGCAGGCCAGTACCACCAAACAATAAAATAGCGTACGCACAACTCAGTTTGTGTAGGTCACTTCTGTTCCCCAGAAGTTAATGAAGGCCCTGCCAGATAGTATGTGTATTCTGTTTGATAGTCGTTAGAGATAGGTAGTAAATTATTAAAGTGAACTTGTAGAAGATGATACGGGGACGAGTATGTAAACCGTCAGCCGCGAGCCTCTTCTGCGAGGCAATGACCAAGTCCTCGGACACTCACCACCGTTTTGAAGCTTCCTTGTAACTAAGAATGTGTCAGTGCTACCTCTTCCATATAACCAGCCTCCTGACAGCAGTATTTATATACCCCAGGACCAGCTAATCATCATCGTACAGGTGGGCTATGTTATGTAGACCATGTTGTGCCCGGCTGCCCAGGCTTTTAACAACATTGTACTCTGCCGCCACTCACAAGGATCCAGTCACCTTCACACGGTCCGAGGTTTGAACTAAAGTCGCTCCAGCCACGCGACGCTAGGACCTGATACAGTCTACCGTAACCATTCAACCTCTAGTACGGAATGCAGGGGGCTGTGTCAATCTACCGTCACTTGGCCACCTTCTCTGAGACAATAACAGACATGGCGGCCGGATATGCTATGGGCTGCCGGCCGGAGTGGTCGAGCGGTTCTAGGCGCTACAGTCTGGAACCGCGCGACCGCTACGGTCGCAGGTTCGAATCCCACCTCGGGCATGGATGTGTGTCATGTCCTTAGGTTAGTTAGGTTTAAGTAGTTCTAAGTTCTAGGGGACTGATGACCTCAGCAGTTAAGTCCCATAGTGCTCAGAGCCATTTGAACCATTTTTTTGCTACGGGCTCGGTTTCCGCTTACGCGAGACGTTTATGGGACCTGAGACAGCACCAGCAGGCGCTCGGTATGCGCTTTGAGGACACATGCACCAGAAAATACTGTGGCGGCATATTTTCTGCGCTCTCCGAGGTCCCAGAGAGCAAAACCTGTGCCCACGAAGACGATCAATTGTAAACAATAAACAATAAAGTGCACTGCTATCCGTGGGCTGCCTTCTTCTGCTGGACCACGTCCACCTCCGATCGAGAATCTCTCGCCCACTTGAGGCCATCTCGACACTCCGTCACCGATCTGCTTCTCATGTGAGACAGGCAGCCAGATGGCAGTAGCGTTGGACTATAAAGGATTTTGTGCGTGAGACAAAAAACATCCTACATAAACTATTTTTAGATCACAAAAATATTGCTTCCACTATTACATACCAAACTGGAGTTATCTGTAAAGACGCCTTCACAAGATGAATACTGCTTTAAGTACCTTTCTATGAAATTTCATTTCATCAGCGAAGAAAAACTGAAAACTGGAATTTTCGTTGCTTCTCAAATTCACAGATTGATGAAGAACCACGAATTTGGGAATTAGAGGAAAAATGCGTGGACAGCCTTCTGGTCCGTTACTGAATACCTTATAGGAAATGAAAAAATCCAAATTACAAGAAAGTTGTCAAAACCATTCTGGAAAATTTCGAGATGAAACGTGACTCAAAAAGCTCATTTCCCACATTCACATATAAACTACTTCCCTGAAAACACGAGACATAATATTGAATAGGAAGGAGAATGCGTCCACCAGGGCATTAAGGAGAAGAGATAGCAGGGAAGATAGAATGGAAGTATGATGGCCTTGTTGGATATTGTAGAGGTCCTGTGAAGAAATCAGTAAAAGTTTCAAAACTGAATGCGACTGATTACTCGCAATGTTACTAAGATATCTATGTGTAGTATTTTCTGTATATGCCTGCGGTTTCTGTATTGCCCTTAAACAACTTGGATGAATATCGGGGCGGTTCCTTAAACAAGATAAGACCGATGTTTTTCCCTATAATCGTACGATATGTGCCAATTCAACTTACACCCACAGTCAGGTATACGTGCACAGTTTCGGATATTGGTTAGTTTTCCGAAAGACTAATTTAGCCCATGCACAGGAGCGAAGTAAAGCGTCTTACTGTGGGCGAGACTGGCTTATTCTTCTTGGAATCCATGGTCGACGGCAGCCCTTGTTACCTGTGTATGCAGGAGCGCCTTTGTATTGACAGAATGTCGGGTCTTGTAAGCCGCGTCCATTGCTGCTCGAACCGAGAAAACAAACTGCAGCGCACGCACAATGAACACTGCTGTTGTTTACTCACGCATAATTAAAATTCTGAATCGTTTCGAGGCTGTTATTGTCATTCTAGTGCTGCAAGTCTGAATGCACTTCTCTTTCACAGCGCGATGCAGTACACTTCGCGCCTAGAGTTGAAACTGTGCCTTTTCACAGCCGTGGCTATGAAGGAGGGAACGGAATGCAGTGCTGAGCACCATTAATGTGAAACCCGTGCTATCTCCAAGTGCTATCAAGAGTGGGCACTGTCTGGGAGTAGTAACGTAAAACTCTTGAGTTCGACCCCCAGTCAGTGCTTAGACCTTGAAGAATAGTAATGAGCTCCGGAGGTATAATAAGTCACGCTCAGTCCGTCAACGACCTCCTTAAAAGAGTGCGTATGACATGAAGAATGCTCCCAATGGTGGAAGGATCAGCGATGATTAACGATTGGGAATGCTGTAAACAATCGAAATCACTAATTTAACGACAGAAAATTATAACCACAGGACTGCAAATTCTGCAGGGAGAGGTGGCGAATCTCAGGCTTGATCTTTTAGAAATTAGTAAAATGAAATGGAAAACACAAGCACCTATTACCAGAAGATAATGGGGTAATAATAACAATATTGACAAATGTTGTAATTGGTGTTCGCTTTATTATTAGCAGAAAGGGAGGAAACAGAGGATGTTGCTATGGTCAACATAAAAATCGAATTATTAACTTGCGAATGAATTGAAACATAACGGCCAAGTCCTTTCACAATTGTACATGTTTAGAGGTCACAACACAAGACAATGACGACAATTAGAATATTTGAGTATATTCTTGAACTGATAAAATATTTGAAGGGCAATGAAAACTGAATGGTCTTGGTTGATTGAAATACTACAGTAGGTAAGAGGCAGGTAGAACGAATTACTGGAGATAAGGGGTTTGAGAAAGGAACGAGAGGGAAGATCAGTTTCTAGAGTTCTGCAAGATTCAAATGTATGTAGACAATACCAAGTTCAAAGTGGTAAGAGACGACGGTGTGTAACGCCGGAAATGCATATCCTCCTATTTCCATCTATTGTACTATAAATTTTTTTCCTTATTTTGTTACCTTATATGACATTTCTGTGCTTTTATATATTGTAATTGTTTTACAATTTGTATATATGTATATATGTATATTTATGTCGATGTATAATTAATTTTTTAAATACACTCCTGGAAATTGAAATAAGAACACCGTGAATTCATTGTCCCAGGAAGGGGAAACTTTATTGACACATTCCTGGGGTCAGATACATCACATGATCACACTGACAGAACCACAGGCACATAGACACAGGCAACAGAGCATGCACAATGTCGACACTAGTACAGTGTATATCCACCTTTCGCAGCAATGCAGGCTGCTATTCTCCCATGGAGACGATCATAGAGATGCTGGATGTAGTCCTGTGGAACGGCTTGCCATGCCATTTCCACCTGGCGCCTCAGTTGGACCAGCGTTCGTGCTGGACGTGCAGACCGCGTGAGACGACGCTTCATCCAGTCCCAAACATGCTCAATGGGGGACAGATCCGGAGATCTTGCTGGCCAGGGTAGTTGACTTACACCTTCTAGAGCACGTTGGGTGGCACGGGATACATGCGGACGTGCATTGTCCTGTTGGAACAGCAAGTTCCCTTGCCGGTCTAGGAATGGTAGAACGATGGGTTCGATGACGGTTTGGATGTATCGTGCACTATTCAGTGTCCCCTCGACGATCACCAGTGGTGTACGGCCAGTGTAGGAGATCGCTCCCCACACCATGATGCCGGGTGTTGGCCCTGTGTGCTTCGGTCGTATGCAGTCCTGATTGTGGCGCTCACCTGCACGGCGCCAAACACGCATACGACCATCATTGGCACCAAGGCAGAAGCGACTCTCATCGCTGAAGACGACACGTCTCCATTCGTCCCTCCATTCACGCCTGTCGCGACACCACTGGAGGCGGGCTGCACGATGTTGGGGCGTGAGCGGAAGACGGCCTAACGGTGTGCGGGACCGTAGCCCAGCTTCATGGAGACGGTTGCGAATGGTCCTCGCCGATACCGCAGGAACAACAGTGTCCCTAATTTGCTGGGAAGTGGCGGTGCGGTCCCCTACGGCACTGCGTAGGATCCTACGGTCTTGGCGTGCATCCGTGCGTCGCTGCGGTCCGGTCCCAGGTCGACGGCCACGTGCACCTTCCGCCGACCACTGGCGACAACATCGATGTACTGTGGAGACCTCACGCCCCACGTGTTGAGCAATTCGGCGGTACGTCCACCCGGCCTCCCGCATGCCCACTATACGCCCTCGCTCAAAGTCCGTCAACTGCACATACGGTTCACGTCCACGCTGTCGCGGCATGCTACCAGTGTTAAAGACTGCGATGGAGCTCCGTATGCCACGGCAAACTGGCTGACACTGACGGCGGCGGTGCACAAATGCTGCGCAGCTAGCGCCATTCGACGGCCAACACCGCGGTTCCTGGTGTGTCCGCTGTGCCGTGCGTGTGATCATTGCTTGTACAGCCCTCTCGCAGTGTCCGGAGCAAGTATGGTGGGTCTGACACACCGGTGTCAATGTGTTCTTTTTTCCATTTCCAGGAGTGTATTATTTGTATTTTTTCACTGGGTCTTGGCTAGGGAAAACTATGCTATCGAACGATTACATCGATAGGTCGAGTGGAGAACCAAAGTGATTAGGATCTTTGGTAGTGTTAACTCTGCCGCGTGGAGCGCGGGCAGAGCGGAGTCTGGCTGGAGTAGGGCGGTGGAGCAGGTGTGTTGAGTGACGCTCCCGCGAGTTGCCGCGCTTCCGTGGTTTGGCAGCATGTAATTGCGCTCGACTTGCTAAGATAGTTTCTGACACGGTGTCGCGGACGGGAAGCATTAGCTGGCGCACATCAAGAGCCCGTTTCGCCTGGTGACCGTGTTGAGAAGGAGGCGCGCCAACATCCAGCTTCTGCAACAGCGACGGCCGACAATGAGTGACTGTCGACACCTCCTCGATCGACGGCTTCAAACCTTCAATCAACCAACAAGGAAGACTGGAAGCACGTAAAGTTTTAGAACTGTATGGCAGACCTCAGCTTTTCAAACTGTTGCATCACAAAAATACAGCAACTTAGCATGAACCTTTGTTGCTCATTGTCCCAATTGCATTACCAAGTAGGGTCCCTTGCTTTTCTGGAATGGACCCGAGTGTCGTTGAAATTCATACGCCAGCATTAAAGTAATATCATTCCATTTCACTGCTTTAATTTCAAAGTTCAGTTAAGGTATTCATAGCTGGCTACAATATTTAGATTACACGAGCAGAAATTAAGAGTGCGAGTTTTGTTGCCATATTTTAGCTTACCTGTGACTGCAGCTCAGCTTGGTACGTACTAAATTTTACTATTGTTAATTGTTCTGAATCATTTAATTCAAGTTCAAAGTTAAATCTCTTATTTCTAAATTGCGTAGATTCAAGTAGCTTTTGGAATGATTATTGAGGTAGCCCAAGACTAACCTTATTTTACTGAATTTCGAAGTGCTTCAGAAACAAAGTTCACTATTAATTTAAGTCACTAAGTTAACTTTCAATTTTCCGGTTTTGTTGATTCTTTTGATAAATTAAGTCAGAGTGTAGCGAAATTTATTACTTCTAACATTCATTTTTCACACAACATGTTTACAGTTTACAGTTTCCACGCTTTTAGTGCCAATTGTATGTGCATTAATCTTTCATTTTCAGTTATTATAGTAGTTGTCCATAGGACTGGCGACCATAATTTTCCCCAAATCTCAAATATCTATTTAACGCCAGTTAATTGTTAACGTAACGACCGGACATTTACTTTCTTTATTATCTTTACTCCTTTTCAAAATTAATTTCCACCAGTTTCATTTGCATTTTTCCTTTCATTTACAAGTAACCCTTTCCTCCCTCTTTACCGACAGATTAACTTCTGTGACGATTGCTTTTCCCAAATTTCCATTAGGTACACGTGGTTTAATTTTTCACTGTCATTAAGGTCGATAAGTGAGGGGGAGGTTACAGGTGTACAAGACTAAAGTACATGAAAAGATATCTTCTGATCTATGTCATAGTTAGAAAAAGGCTTCGAATTGGAATACTAAGCCACAAATCATATCCAGGTCCGGATTTAGAATAAAGACGGAGGAGTATACGAGGAAGTCATATACTGGAATAATAAGACAGAAGAGATGAAGTGCAAATACACTGCTGGTCATTAATACTGCAACAGCAAGAAGGATAGCAAACACAGAAATTTTACTTATTATGCGTATACATTATAGTAGGCGATTTGGGAGTAACGTGTTGCGAAATTCGGTAGACAGAACTGCCACCTCTGGCTGCAACAACGACTATCTGGGCATCGACACGAACTGAGCTTCAATGACAGATAGGGTTACGCCACTCCCCGTTGCCATGCCAGACTTCATTAAACGCAGTGGCTACGCGAGAGGCGGTGTACCAGTCTCTCGCCAACTCATGACAAGATATTTTCAGTGGATGAGAAATTTGTAGACAGTGCTGTCCAGGGCAGTAGTTCAACGCCCCATGCAGTGAGGAAGGTCAGGACAGCACAGTCAACACGCGATGTTGCGTTGTATTGTTGAAACAGACCCGAGTACAGAGCACAGCCACCAGCCTAACACGTCACAAATGTAACGCCTGCTTCTCTAAATTACCGGCTATGAGAACCAGAGCTGATAGCGTTGTATACCGAGTGAAAATACCTCAAATCCGCTAGGTACTAGGTCCGTGTGACATTACGAATACAACAAGCCAAATTTGGTGACCTTCGGAACCTCTGCACACGTGCGTCGCTGGACGCACATATGGCTGTACCTATCTCTTTGCTGCCGCGTTAAGGGAAGCCGCAACAATGATCGGCATGCTGACAGTCCCTGCTAGTCGAGACATCTTCACACCGTACTGTGGGTACTTGTCTTGCCGTAAACAAGCCCATTCCCTAACTGAAGGTATGTGACGTGACTGTACGACGCTGCCCGACCGAGCAAACGTCATATCTGTTCTCTCAGCGACATGTCTGAGTTCCTGAGTGGCGATAAGTATGGACCTCCTGAGCCCTTTGATGTCGTATTCTCATGACAGTCTAGGGATCCCAACCAATGCGAACAGCAAATATCGCGAAAACATAAACCGTAAACTCGACAGACCAGGATACTGCCGCAGTCGTATTCCAGCACGTGCTGGTAGACGTTCGTCCATGTTACATGGGAACACGATTTTCTGGCAAACAGCGATTTCTGAATGAGAAACCCACTGTGTAACAATTCTGTATTTAGAAAATGAAGGTGCTAAATGCCAACGATTTGAATATCCGAGCATGTAGGACACTTCGTGCCAGTTTGACGTTTCTTGCTTATCGTCTTCATGTTCTACCTCTACATCTACATCCATACTCCGCAAGCCACCTGACGGCGTGTGGCGGAGGGTACCCTGAGTACCTCTATATGCTTCTGTGTGGGCTCTAATCTCTCTGATTTTATCCTCATGGTCTCTTCGCGAGATATACGTAGGAGGGAGCAATATACTGCTTGACTCTTCGGTGAAGGTATGTTCTCGAAACTTTAACAAAAGCCCGTACCTAGCTACTGAGCCGGCCGCGGTGGTCTAGCGGTTCTAGGCGCTCAGTCCGGAACCGCGCGGCTGCTACGGTCGCAGGTTCGAATCCTGCCTCGGGCATGGATGTGTGTGATGTCCTTAGGTTAGTTAGGTTTAAGTAGTTCTAAGTTCTAGGGGACTGATGACCACAGATGTTAAGTCCCATAGTGCTCAGAGCCATTTGAACCATTTGAACCTAGCTACTGAGCGCCTCTCCTGCAGAGTCTTCCACTGGAGTTTATCTGTCATCTCCGTAACGCTTTCGCGATTACTAAATGATCCTGTAACGAAGCGCGCTGCTCTCCGTTGGATCTTCTCTGTCTCTTCCATCAACCCCATCTGGTACGGATCCCACACTGCTGAGCAGTATTCAAGCAGTGGGCGGACAAGCGTACTGTAACCTACTTCCTTTGTTTTCGGATTGCATTTCCTTAGGATTCTTCCAATGAATCTCAATCTGGCATCCGCTTTACCGACGATCAACTTTATATGATCATTCCATTTTAAATCACTCCTAATGCGTATTCCCAGATAATTTATGGAATTAACTGCTTCCAGTTGCTGACCTGCTATTTTGTAGGTAAATGATAAGGGATCTATTTTTCTATGTATTCGCAGCACATTACACCTGTCTACATTGAGATTCAATTGCCATTCCCTGCACCATGCGTCAATTCGCTGCAGATCCTCCTGCATTTCAGTACAATTTTCCATTGTTACAACCTCTGGATACACCACAGCATCATCTGCAAAAAGCCTCAGTGAACTTCCGATGTCATCCACAAGGTCATTTATGTATGTTGTGAATAGCAACGGTCCTATGACACTGCCCTGCGGTACACCTGAAATCACTCTCACATCGGAAGACTTCTCTCCATTGAGCATGACATGCTGTGTTCTGTTATCTAGGAACTCTTCAATCCAATCACACAATTGGTCTGATAGTCCATATGCCCTTAGTTTGTTCATTAAACGATGTGGGGAACTGTATCGAACGCCTTGCGGAAGTCAAGAAACACGGCATCTACCTGTAAACCCGTGTCTATGGCCCTCTGAGTCTCGTGGACGAATAGCGCGAGCTGGGTTTCACACGACCGTCTTTTTCGAAACCCATGCTGATTCCTACAGAGTAGATTTCTAATCTCCAGAAAAGTCATTATACTCGAACATAATACGTGTTCCAAAATTCTACAACTGATCGACGTTAGAGATATAGGTCTATAGTTCTGCACATCTGTTCGACGTCCCTTCTTGAAAACGGGGATGACCTGTGCCCTTTTCCAATCCTTTGAACGCTACGCTCTTCTAGAGACCTACGGTACCCCGCTGCAAGAAGGGGGGCAAGTTCCTTCGCATACTCTATGTAAAATCGAACTGGTATCCCATCAGGTCCAGCGGCCTTTCCTCTTTTGAACGATTTTAATTGTTTCTCTATCCCTCTGTCGTCTATTTCGATATCTACCATTTTGTCATCTGTGCGACAATCTAGAGAAGGAACTACAGTGCAGTCTTCCTCTGTGAAACAGCCTTGGAAAAAGACATTTAGTATTTCGGCCTTTAGTCTGTCATCCTCTGTTTCAGTACCATTTTGGTCACAGAGTGTCTGGACATTTTGTTTTGATCCACCTACCGCTTTGACATAAGACCAAAATTTCTTAGGATTTTCTGCCAAGTCATTACATAGAACTTTACTTTCGAATTCATTGAACGCCTCTCGCATAGCCCTCCTCACACTACATTTCGCTTCGCGTAATTTTTGTTTGTCTGCAAGGCTTTGGCTATGTTTATGTTTGCTGTGAAGTTCCCTTTGCTTCCGCAGCAGTTTTCTAACTCGGTTGTTGTACCACGGTGGCTCTTTTCCATCTCTTACGATCTTGCTTGGCACATACTCATCTAACGCATATTGTACGATGGTTTTGAACTTTGTCCACTGATCCTCAACACTATCTGTACTTGAGACAAAACTTTTGTGTTGAGCCGTCAGGTACTCTGAAATCTGCTTTTTGTCACTTTTGCTAAACAGAAAAATCTTCCTACCTTTTTTAATATTTGTATTTACGGCTGAAATCATCGATGCAGTAACCGCTTTATGATCGCCGATTCCCTGTTCTGCGTTAACTGTTTCAAATAGTTCGGGTCTGTTTGTCACCAGAAGGTCTAATATGTTATCGCCACGAGTCGGTTCTCTGTTTAACTGCTCAGTTGTTACTGTTTTAACGGCCGGTAACGTATGAAGGTAGTGGTCAACAGCACAAATACAATGAGGTGCGGAAACTCACGGAATACCTCCTAATATTTTGTCGGACCTTCTTTTACTTGGTGTACTGCAGCAACTCGACTTGGAATGTACTCAACAAGCTGTTGGAAGTCCCCTCCAGAAATACTCAGCCATACGACCTCTGCGAAAGTGCTGCGATGCAGAATTTTGCGCACGAACTGCACCTCTCGATTATGTCCCATAAATGTTTGATGAGATTCCTGTTGGGCGAATTGTCCAGAATGTTCTTCAAACCAGTCGCAAACAATCGTGGCCTAGTAACGTGGCGCATTGTCATTCACAAACAATCCATAGTATCCGTAAATAACCAATCCAGTCAGTGATCAGCGGTTTATTTCGACCAGAAGACCCAGTCCATTCCACGTAAACGCAGCCCACACCGTTATGAAGCCACCAGCAGCTTTGCCATGTTGACAATTTGGGTCCACAGCTTCATGTGTCTGCGCCACACTCGAAACCTACCATGAGCTCTTATCAACCGCAATCGGGACTCGTCTGACAAAACCACAGTTCTCCAGTATTCTAGGGTCTAACTCATATAGTGACGAACCCAGGAGAGGCGCTGCAAGCAATGTTGTGTTGCTAGCAAAGGCTCTCGCGTCGGTCATGTGCTGCCACAGCCCACCAACGCCACATTTCACCGCACTGCCCTAACTAACACGTTCGTCATACGCCCCACATTGATTCTCATGCTGTTCTTTCCAGCAGTGTTGCTTGTCTTTTAACAATGACAACTCTGCGCGGCGCCGCTGCCCTCGGTCGTTAAGTGGAGGCCGTCGGTCACTGCGCTGTCCCTGGTGAGAGGCAATGCCGTAAATTTGGTATTCTCGGCATACTTTCGACACTTTGGTCCTCGGAATACTGAATTCCCTAACGATTTCCTAAATGGCATCTAGTTCCAACTACCATTCACCATTCAAAGTCTGTTAATTCCTGTCGTTCGACCATAACCACGTCGAAAATCTTTTCACGTGAATCACTTGAGTACAGATGAATGAAATGCCCTTTTATATCTTGTGTACAGGTAACTACCACTATCTGTATATGTGCATATCTTATCCCATGACCCTGTTACCTCAGTGTAAAAGCACTGACAGTAGTTCAATAAAACCAGATGGTTCAAATGGCTCTGAGCACTATGGGACTCAACATCTTAGGTCATAAGTCCCCTAGAACTTAGAACTACTTAAACCTAACTAACCTAAGGACATCACACACACCCATGCCCGAGGCAGGATTCGAACCTGCGACCGTAGCAGTCCCGCGGTTCCGGACTGCAGCGCCAGAACCGCTAGACCACCGCGGCCGGCAATAAAACCAGAGTGGAACGTATTAAACAAGGCACTGATTTAGGCAGGAGAGACTATGTACCTCAACCTTATGTATCGGCATAGACACGCTGCACGTGTGAAGGAAGTCATCGGCTTCCTCTTTAAATACGTGCACATAAACAAATACAAAAAAACACGTTCACACACATTGGGCTTCATAGTTTTTCTCTGGAACAAACTGTTACGTAATTGAATTAAAAATAGTTCTCTTTCCCCGATTCTGACCAAGTTTTTTCGGAGGTTCCCATTAATAAGCAAACGCCGGAACTGGAAAACCCCTCCGAAATATCCCCAATTAGGACTTCCTCTAGTTCACTACCTGCTCTCTTGGTATTTGACTGCAATGTTCCTCACTTCCCAATGCTTCATTAGTCGAAAAGGCCGCTCTGATTTGGGGATAGGGAATGAAAAGCATCAATAAAAAGCAAGAGAAGTCATTACAGGCACTACGAAAGCAGAGACGAAAAGGTCACCAAAACCAGTGTCGCAGTGGGTAAGGTTCCACAGCGCGCTACGTATCGTCCCTTCACGACTTCGAGAAAAAGAGAAGTCGCATTGTCACGTCCTTGAGTCCAACATTTTTCTTAGCGATTTGTTTATTTTTGTGTCCCTTCTTGTTATCCCTCACGCGCATCTTTCCATTACTCGCTGGGCAACACTCAATTTTTGAAATATTTGCTACTGTATTGATCATATTTCATTTCCATAAATTAGCTTTGGCAGTATTCACTGGTTACAGAGTATCTGTTTAACGCAATTTTGGAATTTACTTCTACATATAGCATTTAAAAAAGTCTAACATGTCCTGCGCAGAGTAAGTGATGCAAAAGAAGGAAACTAGCTTTTCGACTTTTTTGGCAGCTGCAGAGACCTTTAAATCAAAACATCTTGACATACTCGAGCTTTTTTCCTTGTCAGTATTAGTGCCCGTGTCATGTAATACAATGCAACGTGGCATGTAAAGTAACATGATACTTGGTGTCTTGTCATATAGCATGTCATCCAACACGGCATTTGTCATGTCGTGCAATAAGACACAACGTGTCATTGAAGTTTGAGTGCCTGCCTCCCCACTCTGGGATACGTTCTATTGCAGGTGCACCCCCACTCTCTGAGACTTCCTATTGTTGATACATCCCACGCTCTAGAAGCACATAATTTTTTGAAACTTCCTGGCAGATTAAAACTGTGTGCCGGACTGAGACATGAATTCGGAACCTTTGCCTTTCGCAGGCAAGCACGACTAACGATGCATCCTCACAGCTTCAATTCCGCCAGTACCTCATCTCCTATCTTCCAAACCTCACAGAAGTTCTGCGGAACTTGCAGAACTAGCACTCCTGGAAGAAGGGATATTGTGCAGACATGGCTTAGCCACAGCCTGGGGGGAGGTTCCAGAGTGAAATTTTCATTCTGCAGCGGAGTGTGTGCTGATATGAAACTTCCTGGCAGATTAAAACTGTGTGCACGGCCCGAGACTCGAACTAGGGACCTTTTACTTACGCAGGCAAGTCCTCTACCATCTGTCTCGGTCCGGCACACAGTATTAATCTGCCAGGAAGTTTCATATCAACACACACTCCGCTGCACAGTCAAAATTTCATTCTGGACATAATTTTTGTCCATTTTTTCTTACACCCTTCACCATGGCTCTGGAGGAGAAATGGTCCCCTAGAGGGAAAAAATCAGCTCTCCCCCCTCTCAACCATAAATCGAAAAATTGTTTCAGCATCACACCAGGAATAAATTCGCCCCAAAAACTTTATCCTCCCACAAAAACAATTTTAGATAATACACGTATGCTCTTCAGCCATACGATATTAAGTATTTTTCTATGACTCGCGAATCTTCTGGATTTTCGCCACAGAATCAGGTGCTTGAACCTATAAATTGCAAGATGCAGGTGTACCAACACCTTGCAACTAAGAGACCTCACTGCGCTGGGAAAGTAGGGTTAACGCGTAAAAAAGTGCGAATATGTCAAGATACTTTGATTTAAATATCTTTGAAGTTACCAGATAAGTCTACAAGCTAGTTCCTTTGTTTTAAATCCCTAATTCTGCCCAGAAAATCTTCACCTTTTTTGTGCTCTGACAGGGTTTTTCATTTTGGTTGCCAACTTTTACTCTACCATAATTGTTATATCAGACCACCATAGCCTGGCAACCTAGGTAGATTTTTGTTGACTCGGTCGACGTTGTTTTTTTTTTCTCTTTCAAACCATGTTGCTCATATCATGGCAACGGATAAAGCTTTCACGAAACAACAGGACGACCATTAATTACACGCAGGGCCGGCTCTAGATGAAGTATGAGAGCAAGCTGTAAATACAAATCTTTCAAGAATCTAGTGTCTTACTGGAGATTTTCTACGGTATTGTGAGACAGATTACAAAGGCAGCGCTGGACTTGATCGCATTGGTTGCTTATTTCAAATAGCAAAGACTGCTGCTAGCAGTGTTGGCAACTCTATTTCTACCGTGCACATACACAACACTCGAAATGTACTTATGTCTGCCTGAAATCTCCTACAGAACCGAAAAACCTCATAATAAAGAAATAACGATAAATGTCAGCATATGATGATCTAACAATACATATAGCGGTATCGCTGAGAAAAACACATTGTAATAAATACGAGTAGATAAAGAATAAGTAAACTACAGTATGCATTTTCCGTGACATTCCAGAGTTTTTTGAATCGAGACGTTGTGATTAAAGGGCTTTACACGTGGAAAGAAGTGTGACATCCTCACCCCATCTCTCCCTCTCCTTTGCACCCGTCGTTAATCATCATTTACATTGCTCACTTTCTTCTCCTGTAAATTAATTATCCTGCTTTGCGTGTAACTTCTTATATAAGTTTTCCCTCATTATCTTTTTACCCAGCGCTGAAGCTATAATCACTAGATATTAATATTCAAGATAATACAGAAAAAAAATCTGTCAAACCTTACTGGCTTGTGGTCACTAGCGACTCTGGACTGGTTTGAAACTGACGCGTCCTATACGATCTGTTTGTTATCTGGCGGCACGTAGTCGTTTTCATGTTCAATTTCATTTGTTCCTTTCAGTATACATTTTACACCTGGAGTCTCCCTGAAAAATGTCTTTAGGATATATATTCATTGCTTTTCTACGAATTCTACTAGCACGTCGGCTCTGTCGTTCCTGGTATCGAATCCTCAACCATTTTTCAACTCTTGTGTTAAAGTCTCCCGTTACTATCCTGTAGTGTGAATTATTTTTGTTTAACAGCCCTTGTCGACCCTCATAAATATTTTGAATTTCATTAGGGTATCACGTTGTTGGGACATAAACTCGTACTCCATTGAGTTTCTTTTCATTATGCGGCGGGGTCAGGGATTTTCACCTGCCTCGAGATGACTGGGTGTTTGTGTTGTCCTCATCATTTCATCATCATCCAAGAAAGTGGCGAAATTGGACTGAGCAAAGGTTGGGAAATTGTACGGGCGCTGATAACCACGCAGTTGAGCGCCCCACAAACCAAACATCATCATCATCTTTTCATTATGTTTATACTATGGTGGGAAATGGCTGTCTCAATATCTTTTGGTTAGCGTAGGTTCTCCAGCTTTAATTATTACATACACATAAATGCACACACACACACACACACACACACACACACACACACACACACACACACACACACATTGAAGCGCCAAAGAAACTGGTATAGTCATGCATATTCAAATACAGAGATATGTAAACGGGCAGAATACGGCGCTGCGGTCGACAACGCCTATCTAAGACAAGTGTCTGGCGCAGTTGTTAGATCGGTTACTGCTGCTGCAATGGCAGGTTATCAAGATATAAGTGAGTCTGAACGTGGTACTGCAGTCGGCGCACGAGCAGTAGGACACAGCATCTCCGAGGTAGCGATGAAGTGGGGATTTTCTCTTGCGACCATTTCATGAGTGTAGACTACCTTGAATATCAGGAATCCGGTAAACCATCAAGTCTCCGACATCGCTAAGGCCAGAGAAAGATCCTGCAAGAAAGGGACCAATGACGACTGAGGAGAATGGTTCAACGTGACAGAAGTGCAACCGTCCCGCAAATTGCTGCAGATTTCAATGCTGCGCCGTCAACAAATGTTAGCGTTCGAACCATTCAATGTAACATCATCGATATGGGCTTTCGGAGCAGAAGGCCCACTCGTCTACTCTTTATGACTGCAGGACCCAAAGGTTTACGCGTCGTCTGGACTCGTCAACACCGTCATTGGACTGTTGATCACTGGAAACATGTTGCCTGGTCGGACGAGTCTCGTTTCAAATTGTATCGAGAGGATGGACGTGTACGGGTATGGAGACAACCTCATGAACGCATGGATCCTGCATGTCAGCAGGGAACTGTTCAAACTGATGGATGCTCTGTAATGGTGTGGGGAGTTTGCAGTTGGAATGATATGGGACCCCTGATACGTCTAGATACGATTCCGACAGGTGACACGTACGTAAGCATCCTGTCTGATCACCTGCATCCATTCATGTCCATTGTGCATTCTGACGGACTTTGGAAATTCCAGCAGGACAATGCGACACGCCATACGTCCAGAATTGCTACAGTGTGGCTCCAGGAACACTCTTTCGCTGGCCACCAAACTCCCCAGACATGAACATCATTGAGCATATCAGGGATGCCTTGCAACATGCTGTTCAGTAGAGATCTCCACCCCCTCATACTCTTACGGATTTATGGACAGCGCTGCGCGATTTATGGTGCAAATTCCTCCCAGCACTACTTCAGACAAGGAAGCTAGAGGTTCTAGCACTCCTGGAAGAAAGGATATTGCGGAGACATAGCTTAGCCTCAGCCTGGGGGATGTTTGCAGAAAGAATTTTCACTATGCAGCGGAATGTGTGGTGTGAAACTTCCTGGTAGACTAAAACAGTGTGCCAGATCGAGACTCCAACCTTGGACCTCTGCGCTTCGCGGTTATGTGCTGTACCTCTAGTTTCGCAGGAGAAATGTGAAATCTGGGAAGGTGGGAGATGAGGTATTGGCTGAAGTAAGGCGGATGTCCAGCTGCAAGGATGGGTCGGAATCGTGCTTGGGTAGAGGACTTCCTCGTGAAAGGCAAAGTCCCGGGCTCGAGTCTCGATCCGGCACTTAGTTTTAATCTGCCAAGAAGTTTCATATCAGTGTGTAATCTGTTGCAGAGTGAAGATCCATTCTGTTCTTCTGACTATGCTTGTTCCTCTGAAATCATATTTGTAATATCAAATAAATGTCCATTTTTTATCAAATCATTCTATGTAAATCTTTTACCCGGCAGCTTGTGTGTACGTCCTACACAACCAAGCGTCAGCTTTTCATAGTGTGATTCAAAGAGCAGCGGCTGAAACAACTACAGTTTTCGAAGTTATTCCTGTGTCAAATGATTTAAAAGCTAATTTGGTTTTCAAGGGTGAAGAAGAATTTGGTTTCCAAGGATGTCTGATCAATTCTTGATAAAATGGAAAATGAGGATTTAGCATCAGAGATTGCAAAATTTAAACCGTATATCCAAACATTTTATCAAACTGCAGTTGAATATCTGAATAAGTGGCTTGAACCCATAGAGAGTTTGCAGGACTACAGTTGGGTAAAACTTCACGGCAGAAGTTCCCTAATGGAAGGGTATACAAAAGACTGAAGATTACATTCGTGAAATGACTTCTTCAACAATAATAGACGATACCGGTCTGCATGATAAGTATGTGCATATTGAACAGTATATATCACCAAAAGTATTAGAAAAATGGAAATTGGAAAAAAAATCAGGTTGGACGGTTGGGTAGAAATTATTTCGCATTGTAATATAACCAATGTGCCTTATACCAATGTTCTTAAAATAACAGAATTTCTTGTTTGTTTACCTGGAGCTAATGCTTCAACTGAACGAGTGTTTTCTTACATGAATAATCTGTGAACAAATGACAAGAACGCTTTTTCAGTAGAGACGTTGAAAGCTGTATCCATTAATAAGGTGGACTTTAATCACACTTGTGTATATCTTTACAAAATATTGTGTAGTAAAGTGGACTTACTGAAGAAGATCAATTCACTAGCAAAATATTAATGAGGAGTGGCTACTGCACTAATAATTATACAGGTATTTTTGGCTAGAGTATATGTAAGTTTCGGCTTATTTATTTATTATTAGAATGTTAACCTCGTATTTCTGAAAAAACCATTATGCGCATCGTCTTTTGTTGTCTCTTGTTTCATTGAGAAAAAATTAAATTATTCCGTTTTCTTGTTTCAAATATATAGTCACCTTATTATAGGATGAGACATGAGAGTGGTGGGACGTTGGAGGAAACACTACTTATGGTTCACTTGCTGAGCCCTGTACGGCTTGGTGGGCGTAGTAGTGACTACACCACAGCTGCTGAGCTGCTGTAGCTCATAGCCCCATCTGAACTGCTGCAATAGGACAACGTTGTCCTTTGATCGTCCCCTCTCAGCAATGATAGACACAATTTGTAAAAAAACCAAACAAGAAGTGAAACTTGAATCACTCAATGCTAAGTAAAATGTACGGAATGAAAAAAGACGGATAATTTCAAGCCATTTCACATGTTGCAGCCAAAATTGTCTTATGTTTCATCGCAACAAACTTAGGAGTGTTACTCGAAAATTTATGTGATAAGGATCAAAGATTTCACAATCGGAAGCACTCAGTCAGACTGGGAGTTCAACCTATGTGGTGCTGAGTTGTCATGTGTGATACTTTACCGAGTAGCGCTGGCTCTTCTCTGATATCATAGGGTAGGATCACACACACAGTTGTATTTGTCTTCTTATCATAGATTTGCGTAGTTTGCAAATTAATGTACTTAATTCTGGGCATCTATTCTGCAACTAAGAGCACACAACTTGTAAGCGCAGACGGCACAACGTGAATATCTTGATTGAATAATGTAATTCATCCATTAATTGTACAGTTACAAACAATACTGGTTAAATAAATATTATTAATTACTTACAGTTAAATTTCTCAAATAGTAGTTTGGTCAGATTATATCAAGCTACAATTGCGCAAACTGCTTCCAAGATGCCTAACAAGCACAGGTTTTGCAGCAATTTTTAATTTCCGATGTAGTGAAGGATCAAAGCTAAATATACAGTATCGTACAACTTCACCCGTACCAGTGTTCATATAGTGCAATATATAAGCACCTAAGGAGCCAGGATAACATTAACAACAAATCCATCCTGATTCGCGAGATGTTTGAATACCGCAAGAAGCAGAAGTTCAGTTATATTTCCATTGCTGGGAATCTGAATTACTCAAGTCCAGCTGCGACACAACAAAGATTTTGTAAGTTGAACTGTACAGTAATCTGCTCAACAACGCTGTTCTGCTGCCTGTCACACTGCAGTTTTCCGAAGTTCTCAGGCCGAACCACTGCTGCCACTAACACAGTGTGTCCTCCTCCAATCGTAAAAATAGCTAGCACATTAACAGCAACGAATATAGTAACTCCAGACATGGTCGCGAAAGTATGGGATGAGTATGGCTATCGTCAGGATGTTTCTTGTGCGTGCGGTGAAGGACACACTGAACATTTGCGGAAGTTGAAGGAACGCTTTAGTCCTGAGGACAATCGGAAACATACATGTAAAAGATATGCCCTTGGAAAATCGGTTGGTTCTTTTGAAAGTAAAAACATAGCAGTCCTACGCGTAAGTCAGAATTCACCTCAGGTTTCTGTCTACATTCATATATATGACACAGGGTCATGAAATCGGATGAATTTTTTTGAGACGCCCTGTATCTATGGATGTTATCTTTTTCTGATGCTTTTTTATATAGCTTGTTCGGTTCACCTTTTTGTGGCTGAAAGAGAACCATCAGATGTAGAACCGACTGCGATACGTCAAAATAACTGTCATGGAAAGACGAGAAAACTGTTGTAAACTTAATGTAATGAGTGCCTAAATTAAATACATGGGTTTTTTTAAAATTTTACTCTGTTGTAAAAACGCCATGTAGTTATACACTACTTGCACAAGCCTAAATGAATTGTTTTAATTGAAAATAGAGCTACAATGCTCTGAAACCGGTACGTTAAAAAAACGTAATTCGTAGCTGCATGGTGATCTTTTTCCCTATACAACGTAGATCGCACCTGCAAGCCCAGCGCAATCCACCGAGCTCTAGAACATTCGTATGTTATGGCAAAGATCTGTAGTTAATCCATTATAGTCTCGCAACGGCGGTATAAGTTTCTGTCTAGCACTGTGGCCAGTAGTCGGGCGTTGTGCAGAGAGTAAATTACTTGATAGTGTCCTTTCACACAGCACGTAAATCTCCACGAGGAGCGTCGTTTTCAGTGTGGGCAATAGAAGCACACATCTGAGCGACATGGCAGACAGAGACAAAGAGAAGAAATAAGTGTGTCTTATAATACCCGCTGCTTGAACGAAACAATTCAGCGAACATTACATACGCATTTACCTGCTCATCTAAAAAATTGCTTCTTCTACGCATATAGATCCACGGCTGTAATTGCAAGTACATACTTGCTGCTGAGAAACAATTCCTCTTCGAAATTACATTCATACCAACATCTAACTCGCAGGATAAAAGAACTTTCTGTCACGGACAGTGTACATTATGTCTGTAGTTGTTATTTTTTCCAATATTATTTCTTTTTACACACAGGGCATCCGCACCTGTCGATATTAATGTTATTGAATAGCAACTCGAGTGGCACCAAAATATTTTACACGATTCGACCCATAGACCATTCGTAAGTGCTCACAACTGGACAACAGAAGCCACTTGATCAGTTGAAATACTCGGGACACACTGTTTCCCGTTACACAACAAACATATTAAGTTATACGTAATGTGCAAAATTGTAGATAAAAGCTTAATTTGCGGTCAGGTATAACTAAAATGTATCCATCTTAGCTAGCTAGAAAAATTTTTATTTTGTCCAACTGTTTTTTTTTTTCGATGTGAAACAGGTTATAACTGTAATTGTCCATATGAGATGCAGCATACCTGATAACATCTTGCTCCAAACAGATTCGCAAACGTCTATTTTCACTGATTTATGAGCTGTGCGTGGCACTCTCCCTTGCGTCCAAGTGTCTAGTTCATAAGAATGAGATAACAGCGAGACAGAAAAAAAGACATGATTGCAACACATCCACCCCGAGATCACTGGAGACGCAGGAAAAGTTCAGACAGGGCTGGTGTAAGGGAATAAGTCAACGTCCGCTATGACGTTCCCATCAGAATATTCTCTGCGCGATTTAGGGAAGTAATAACAATCCTAAAACAACATGTAGGACGGAAGTTTTAATTCGGCTACTATAAAATGCAAGACCACTGTACAACCATCTTGCTCGGTAACATCAACGAGAGGCTTTATCTTACATTAGAAAGTTTCGGTAAATGTTTTATAATACACAGGGTGTTACAAAAAGGTACGGCCAAACTTTCAGGAAACATTCCGCACACACAAATAAAGAAACGATTTTATGTGGACATGTGTTCGGAAACGCTTAATTTCCATGTTAGAGCTCATTTTAGTTTCGTCAGTATGTACCAGTATGTACTGTACTTCCTCAATTCACCGCCAGTTGGCCCAATTGAAGGAAGGTAATGTTGACTTCGGTGCCTGTGTTGACATGCGACTCATTGCTCTACAGTACTAGCATCAAGCACATCAGTACATACCATCAACAGGTTAGTGTTCATCACGAACGTGGTTTTGCAGTCAGTGCAATGTTTACAAATGCGGAGTTGGCAGGTGCCCATTTGATGTATGGATGAGAACGGGGCAATAGCCGTGGCGCGGTACGTTTGTATCGAGACAGATTTCCAGAACGAAGGTGTCCCGACAGGAAGACGCTCGAAGCAATTGATCGGCGTCTTAGGGAGCACGGAACATTCCAGCCTATGACTCGCGACTGGGGAAGACCTAGAACGACGAAGACACCTGCAATGGACGAGGCAATTCTTCGTTCAATTCACGATAACCCTAATGTTAGCGTCAGAGAAGTTTCTGCTGTACAAGGTAACGTTGACCACGTCACTGTATGGAGAGTGCTACGGGAGAACCAGTTGTTTCCGTACCATGTACAGCGTGTTCAGGCACTATCAGCAGCTGATTGGCCTCCACGGGTACACTTCTGCGAATGGTTCATCCAACAATGTGTCAATCCTCATTTCAGTGCAAATGTTCTCTTTACGGATGAGGCTTCATTCCAATGTGATCAAATTGTAGATTTTCACAATCAACATGTGTGGGCTGACGAGAATCCGCACGCAATTGTGCAATCACGTCATTAACACAGATTTTCTGTGAACGTTTGGGCAGGCATTGTTGGTGATGTCTTATTTGGGCCCCATGTTCTTCCACTTACGCTCAATGGAGCACGTTATCATGATTTCATACGGGATACTCTACCTGTGCTGCTAGAACATGTGCCTTTACAAGTACGACACAACATGTGGTTCATGCACGATGGAGCTCCTGCACATTTCATTCGAAGTGTTCGTACGCTTCTCAACAACAGATTCGGTGACCGATTGAATAGTAGAGGGGGACCAATTCGATGGCCCCCACGCTCTCCTGACCTCAACCCTCTTGACTTTCATTTATGGAGGCATTTAAAAGCTCTTGTCTACGCAACCCCGGTACCAAATGTAGAGACTCTTCGTGCTCGTATTGTTGACAGCTGTGATACAATACTCCATTCTCCAGGGCTGCATCAGCGCATCAGGGATTCCACGCGACGGAGGGTGGATGCATGTATCCTCGCTAACGGAGGACATTTTGAACATTTCCTGTAAGAAAGTGTTTGAAGTCACACTGGTACTATCTGTTGCCGTGTTCTATTGCATGATTAATGTGATTTGAAGAGAAGTAATAAAATGAGCTCTAACATGGAAAGTAAGCGTTTCCGGACAAATGTCCACATAACACATTTTCTTTGTTTGTGTGTGAGGAGTGTTTCCTGAAAGTTTGGCCGTACCTTTTTGTAACACCCTGTATATCCGATAAACCTATCTGTTGCTTGGTTTCTGAAATATCACATCAGTAATCTAAACTTGAGATTTGTGCTCTAAGTTACAGAACTATTTCCACATTAACCATGACCTTTAGTCTTATGTGAAAATATCAAAAACACAAAGAAAAAATTATGTCGCACTGAAAACAATGCAAGATCTCCAATAATGGTGATGGTTTACAAAAGCTCAAAACTTAGTGTGGTCTTCTGATTGAGATGCTTTTAATGCACTGACGGAAAAAATCGCAGGACCATGAAGGAGCAGAGGGACATAAATGAAAGTTGACAGACGTGTTTCTACATTTAAAATAGACGTCTATTCAAGCCTCAAGCCAGTCGCAAAAGAGTGCCGTTAGTAGCGCCACCATAAGTATGCAAGTTAGGTTTGCTTTAAATACGCGCTGTAACGCTCGTGAGTGTTAGTAACCTTTGAGATTGGACGTGGTGAGCTGCTGTTAGTTAAGAATGCCGTTTCGGAGACAAAGACCCTCATTACCAATACCTCATTGGGCTTGAACGAAGTCGTGTAACGGGGCTACGAGAAGCTCCAGTCCAGAGACTGGTTTGATGCAGCTCTCCATGCTACTTTATCCTGTGCAAGCTTCTTCATCTCCCAGTACTTACTGCAACCTACATCCTTCTGAATCTGTTTAGTGTATTCATCTTTTGTTCTCCCTCTACGATTTTTACCCTCCACGCTGCCCTCCAATGATAAATTTGTGATCCCTTGATGCCACAGAATATGTCCTACCAACCGATCCCTTAATCTAGTCAAGTTGTGCCACAAACTCCTCTTCTCCCCAATTCTATTCAATACCTCCACATTAGTTATGTGATCTACCCCTCTAATCTTCAGCATTCTTCTGTAACACCATATTTCGAAAGCTTCTATTCTCTTCTTGTCCGAAATATTTATCGTCCATGTTTCAGTTCCATACATGGCTACACTCCATACAAATACTTTCAGAAACGACTTCCTGACACTTAAATCTATACTCGATGTTAACAAATTTCTCTTCTTCACAAACGCTTTCCTTGCCATTGCCAGTCTACATTTTATATCCTCTCTACTTCGACCATCATCAGTTATTTTGCACCCCAAATAGCAAAACTCCTTTACTACTTTAAGTGTCTCATTTCCTAATCTAATTCCCTCAGCATCACCCGACTTAATTCGACTACATTCCATTATCCTCGTTTTGCTTTTGTTGATGTTCATCTTATATCCTCGTTTCAAGACACTGTCCATTCCGTTCAACTGCTCTTCCAAGTCCTTTGCTGTCTCTGACAGAATTACAATGTTATCGGCAAACCTCAAAGTTTTTATTTCTTCTCCATGGATTTTAATTCCTACTCCGAATTTTTCTTTTGTTTCGTTTACTGCTTGCCCTAATATACAGATTGAATAACATCGGGGAGAGGCCACATCCCTGTCTCACTCCCTTCCCAACCACTGCTTCCCTTTCATGCCCCTCGACTCTTATAACTGCCATATGGCTTCTGTACAAACTGTAAATAGCCTTTCGCTCCCTGTATTTTACCCCTGTCACCTTCAGAATTATTATCTGTAGTGCGAATTCCACTGACCCCAAACTACCGTCATTTGCAATTTAGTTGTGTCAAATGAAAGCTCATTGAAGGGCAGGATGGATGTCTGTTATGTTTTCTGATGAAAGCTGGTTTTGTCTCGGTTCCAGTGATGGTCGTGTGTTGGTTAGGAGGAGGACAGTTGTGGGCGTGCATCCATCCTATCTGTGTGCTAGACACACTCGACCTACACCTGGAGTTACGGTCTGGGATCACTTTCGTGGCTATCTCTCGCATCCTGACTGCAAATCTGTATGTCAATATGGTGATTAGACCTGCTGCGCTCACATCCGTCAACATAATTTCAGGGTGTTTTCCAACAGGATAACGCTGGCCGACATACCGCTATTGTAAGCCAACATGCTGTACAGAATGTCGACATGTTGCCTTGGCCTGCTCGATCGCCAGATCTGTTTCCAATCGAGCACATATGGGACACCATCGGAGGACAACTCCAGCGTCATCCAGAGTGTTCTCTAATGGGTGCTGCGTGGATCAGTGCTACACCCAGATCTGTTTTCCTTGTATGCCAATGATATTTGGTCGGTTGTGTCCTTCTGTAAATATCATTCCTATGCTGATGACCACATGCTTTAGCTAAGTGCCACACCTGAAGATATCAGTACTGCAATTGTCTAGAGAAATGATGATCTGTCGTCAGGGATGATATGGCCGCAAAATCTGAGACTGAATAAAATGCAAAAACGTCAGAAGAAATCTTAGTATCCCATCAGCAATTAATAAGTTCAGAACTTCACAAACAATTGCCTCCTACCCTGCTCGACAGTGTCCTTATACCGTATCAGAAAGTTGTTGAGAGCTTGTGTGTAACTGTGGATGAGCATCTCAACATGATCAGAAAATACTGTCGCCATGTACAGGAAGTCTTCCGCTTACACCTGTGTCCTCAAAAAGTTCCGAACATATATCCACGGAATGTAAAATTTAATCCTGTGCAATCACTCGTTCTGCCTAACCTCCACTATTATGATGTAATTCAACATGGCACGAGTAGTAGTAAAATAATATACGGTTCGAATTAACTATGACTGCTTGTGTACGTTACGTCTGCAACATTCGCCTATATGATCAAGTCAGTGCTCGCGCGCCCAGTCAGAATGGTTGCGGCCAGAGAAGTTAGCGTCTACAACACGCTATATGTCTACTTCATCGGCTCCTCAATGCGCAATCACCCCAATACATCACATCAGAGATTAATCTCCTGTCATCATCATCATCTTTACTTCAAGCATTAGGCTATTTTTTGATTTGCCTGTTACTGTATCCATTGCTTCCTCGTTCGTCCTTGACTTCTTCTCCCAATTGGTTTAAATCTTCTTCTCTGAAGAGGTAACCTTTCTTCAGCATTCTTTCTAGATGTTCATTCTAGTTTCTTCTGTTTTCTTGTATTTTGTCGAGGATGTCAAATATGTTGAGCTCTTGCCTAATTTCCGAATTTCAAAATCTGGCATCTCTTGTGCATCCCTTTACTGCACTTAGAAACGTTGTCTCCGTTGCTCGTATCCAACTTTCTTGACGTTCACTTATAACCCAAGACTAACTTCCGTAAACGAGAATTGGAACTGCCATTGTCTTATAAAATTTCAATCTTATTTTTCCCCCCTTTTTATTTTTTAGGCATCTGTTCATTGTGCCACATATATTCCCAGACTTTGCTAATTTCTTCTCTGTGTCTTCGACAAACTCATATGGGATGCCAAACCTAAATAATTAAAATGTTTGACATGTTCTATTGTTGGTCACAATTTTTTTCTTACGGGCTATTTCAATTTAATTCCACTGATTTTGTCTTCTTTTCTGAAATCGTCAAATGGTACTCTTCACAAATCTTACCTAATAATGTATTTCACTTTGTAGGTAATTTTCGTTATCCGCCAGCAGTGTGACGTCGTCTGCATATAAAAAACAATTCAGGCGGTACTATTAATCTTAATACCCCCCTTAAAAGTCTCTTTCCATATACGAATGGCGTCATGTAAACAAATCCTAAAACGTGTTGGTGAAACGCTGCACCCTTGTCTAACTCCTTTTTTAGTTGCTGTAGGCTGTGTTGGAATGCCGTTTATATATAAAATTACTGTCGCGTCTTTTACAGTCTTTTTAAAACGTTTATTAGATGTTGTGGATATCGGTTTTTCCTCATAATTTTCCGCAGTTTCTCTCTACCAACACCATCGAATGCTTTAATAAAATCAATGAACGCTAAGTGGGTTTCCCTATTATTCTCCCTCTATTATACCATTATTTGTTTAATTATTAATGCGGCATCTGCTGTCGAGCCTGCGCCTCCGAAATCCCATTTGTTCTTCGCGTTTTAAACTCTCAGCTATAACCTTTAGTCTCTTATTCACTATTCTTGCATGCACTCTGTATGCGGTATCAAGTAAACTAATTCCTCTATATTTCTCGCAGCTATTGCAGTGTCCTTTTTAAAATAGTGGCATCACCTTTGCTAGTGACCGTGGTTTTGGAATAACTCCCTTTCTCCAGCACATATTAATGAATATAGTAATCTTTTTTGTAGCAGAGTGGCTACATATTTTAACACTTCAGCGTTTATACCGTCCATACCAGTAGCTTTTCTGTTCTTTTTTTGTTTTGTGAGCTTTTCATAATTCATCCATACATAAATCTTCTACACATCCTATTTCAATTTCATCCTCTACATTCCATTTTCTTCATACCACAAGTTCATGTAATGTTCTATCCATTTTGATTGTTGCTTGTTACTTATTGGGGAATCTTCTTTTTCTGGTTGATTTAGCATTTTCATTGTTTTATAAGCTGTCGTTTACCTTCCGTCAATATCGTGTCTGATGTGCTTGTAAACCTATCCAAGATTATTGACGAGCTCGTTTCACTACTGAATTTGCTGTAGTTCTCTATGGTTTGTAAATTTGATAGTTCTCCTCTGTTGGCTCACTGAAATACTGAAGATAAGCGTCTTGTTTATTCCTCATAAGTTTACCTAATTCTGAGGTGTAAATTTTTAAATCTTTTCATCCTGTCATTTCATCATATCGAAACATAAGGTACTACTTATGTGGGATCCTAGGTGTGTTCATTCATAAAACAAAGTACAATGTTGCTGTCCGCCTCTGGAACAAGCTGCCTTGCGCTATACGCACAATTCAGTGCCCTGCCTATTTTATGAAGAAACTCAAGTCCTTTCTGCCGCCCTCGTAACGTTTCTTGACAAATTAACATATGTGGCCAATATTCCCTTTGGCAGACGGTAAAGCCAATGCTCGTATCTTCTCCCAGTTACGCTTCTCTCCTTTCCTTTCTCTATGAGCCAAGCCAATTTCTTTTCCTTTATATTCATTAACTGTGTGTTGTCACGTTCCTGTGTCTCTGTCTCTCTTCCACGCCCATTACTGCTACTGCTCATAATTAAAACCTGCAAACCCGTAATTTCTGTTTATTTCTGTACTACTGCAGTTTTAATTTCTAAATGTAGTATAACATGTTTACTGTAATATATGTAAGGCAAAATGTGTAGAATGCCTAGTTAGTTGTAAGAGTGGGTGTGATGACCTTAATCTTGGGCGATTAAATAAATCTGGATTTCCAGAAGGCTTTTGACACCGTTCCTCGCAAGTGGCTGCTAATCAATTTGTGTGATCTTGGAATGTCGTCTTAATTGTGTGACTGGATTCGTGACTTCCAGTCAGAAAGATTACAGTTTGCAGTAATTGGCGGGAACTCATCTAGTAAAACAGGAGTGATATCTAGGGCTCCCCAAATAAACGATGGAGACCCCTACTGTTCTTAATCTATACAGGGTAATTCACGAAGATATGCAAATATTTTAATATCTTATTCTACAAGGAAAAATAAAGAAAAAAGTTCATATAAACATAGGTCCGCAATGTTTAGTTACAGAGTTGCGGCTAATGAAAGATTTTGCCTGAAATTTAGCAGCTTCGCTAATATGAAGCCATCGCAAAACTGTACGAGGTTAAAGTAAAGCACGATTTCATTTATTTTGTTGTTATTGGTCTGGTGAATTTAATAAAACATGTCCCAGGCGTGTATCTTCATTACTTGCCCGCAGTATGAATGCAATAGACGAAATTAAGAACAACCCTGCGAAACTGAAACGAGTAACAAAATCTGTTCATATAAGTGCACCTAAATGCGTTGAATTCGGTGGTTTGGACATTTATTGCGAATGTATTGTGAAATTGTTTATACGCTGTACAACTTCCTTAACATTGAGCTTTGTTTCTTCCGGTTTAACATGAATTCACGTATGCTATGGTATTAACAAAAGAAGATTATCTGACACATTCATATTACAGTTTCAGTTAACGTTATAACCATCATTTTTCCAAAATTAAATTCTCTACATCTTCTGTTGAAAACTTTGTGCAATTGTCTAGAATTTGAAAAACATATTGGGCCAAGTAGTTAATAAATTAAAAACTTCTCGTATGTTCTGGAAAACCACTGCAGATACACGTCTGGGACATGTTTTATTAGATTCACCAGATCAATAACAACAAAATAAATGGAAATCGTGCTTTGCTTTAATCTCTTGATGTTTTGCGATGGCTTCATATTAGCGAAGTTGCTAAATTTCAGGCAAAAACTTTTATTAGCCGTAACTAATCAGTTGCGGACCTATGTTTATATGAACTATTTTCTTTAATTTTAGTTGTAGAATAACATATTAAAATATTTGCAAATCTTCGTGAATCACCCTGTAGATTTGGGAGACAATCTGAACAGTCCTCTTAGATTGTTTACAGATAATGTTGTTGTTTACGGTCTAATAAAGACATCAGAAGGTCAGCACGAACTGCAAGGTCATGTAGACAAGATATCTGCATGGTGCGAAAAGTGGTAATTGTCCTTAAACAATAAAAAGTGTAATGTCGTTCAAATGAGAATTAAAAAAAAAGTCCGTTTACTCTGGGTTAAACAATAAATCACACAAATGTGTAGGTTGTCGAATCAGCTAAATTCCTGAGGATTACAACTGCGAAAAACTTAGATTGGATTATCTCATGGGAAATGTGGAGAAGGCGAACCGAACCGACGACTGGGTTTTATTGGCAGAATACTTAGACGGTGCAACACATCTACTGAAGAGACTGTCTGTATTACTCTTGTCCTTCCTCATTCTGGAGTACTGCTGCGCTAAATGGCATCCTTAGCAGATAGGATTCACAAAGAACATCGAAAAAATCCAGGGGCGGGGAAGCTCGTTTTGTTTTATCGCGATATAGAGGATAGAGGGTCACGGATCTGATTTACTTTACGACAAAAGTAAGCTGTAACTTCATTAGCCCGTGGTATCGAGAGGTGGACGCTGTACGTCCAACGTTTGCATTGCCCTTTATTAGTCTTCTCCATTAGCACCGTGTAAAAAACGAAAAAAGCACGACGAAAAGATACTCCCCTGCACCGGCCACAGGTTGGCTACGGCGTGCTCCCCCCCACGTTGTTCACGAAGCGCCCGCAAGAGGCGCTGCGTTCGCGGAGCAGCGTGATGCTGCGATCGACCTGTCAAATGTTTTAGTCTGTTGTTGGACCGTGCGAGGGACGGACCTCGTGAAATGGTGCAGCTCTATCATCGTCAATGAATTTTCGATCAACATGCCACTGAAGACCTCCTTCGCGTTGTTGGTGTTCGTTGTCGGTGAGTGTCGCCTCGATTACATCTCTTGTTCGAGTAACGCTTTTTTGTCTTCTTATTTTCTGCTCCGCACGTTCTCTTCGGCCGGTTATTGCCGACGAAACAGGTTCTTTCGCTGCGTCAGGAACCGGCGAAGTACGGGTTTTAATTCCAAAGGTAAACACTGTAGATTGGATAGCCGTATCCGGCTCGGGGCTGTTATGCGTGATCGAGATGCAGTGCTCAGATAAAGCCGTAAGCCGGTTGCACGTGGAACCCCGCGCTCTTTGCGCTTCCAAATCTGATACGTTAATTTTGCGTACGAATTACGCTTTGAGGGAAAATGTAGGCGTTCTGATCTTCATTTTTAATCACATTTACGATATGCATTCTCTTCTCCAAAAGATAGAACACTAAAAGAGACAACTGTTTCATAGGTACTATTTCCAGCATTATTGTGCGCTTCTATTTATGCACTCATCGAATTAGTGTACAGAAAAATCAAACGCTACACAAAAAAGACAAAAAATTCCTGTAAACAGTTATTTAAAACGAATATATTCTTTGACATAAAAAAATGAACAACAAAAAATTTATGTCTAATTTTAGATCTACAACTGTGTTGATCGATTATTTGTGCAATGGTTTCATAATTTTTGCGACTGGTTCTTCATTGTATAAATCAACTAAATTCGTGAAAACTGTTACAACAGTTGAATTCTGTAATGTTTAGGCAACAATGCTTGGATCGAAGGTGTGCATGCCGTAGACATATAGATGAAAAGGTAGCACGGGCAATAAGGAGTTGAACTGCTGGATAACTTTTTTAAAAAATGGCGAAATTTTATCACCGTAAAACAGTTTAAACTTTGCTAATTTATACATGTTGGATTTTGTGAACTCCGCTGCCGTTAGTGGTAGCGACTGGCCACAAAACCTTTTTAAAATATTGTATTTTAGCGCTATAATCGGTTTCGGGCTACATGCCTATCTTCAGATGGCTAATATTTTCAGTTACATAAATGTTTTGAGCAACAATATTTATAAATATGTGTGCTTTTTGTAATTCAACTACGTATAATACATGGAAAACCGTATGAACCACAACAGAACACAACACACTGCCGTTTTCTGGAACTTATGTAAGTGAATACTACTATTTTACATTATATCTAAATAAGTGCAAGCACTTTAGCGTGTTTTGATTAACGGAACAACTTATAAAGTGGTACTAAATATTTAAATATTCTTGTAGCAGTGCAGGAGCAGACGACATGCTGTGGATCGAAATGCCTATGTAATATCAGCCGTCTGAAGATGGGTATGGCAGCCCGAAGCCCGTTATGGAACTGAAGTAAAACATTTAAAAAAGAGTTTGTGGCTTGTTGCGTCGTTCGTAACTAGTTTATACTTTGTTGAAAATAATCTTTCTTTTTGTATTTAGCGTTTGCTTGTTGCTGTACACATTGGTTTTACCGGAGAATTAATATGCTACATTTCTTGAATGCATGTGTTTAAACCGTGCGGTTTTCGATACAGACGCTTCAGTTTACTCGATTTTGTTTTAGTTTTTTTTAATTGTGTAGTTCTCAGTGACCGGCTGGAGTCGTTTGCCCATTATGCAAAGGAACGCAGTTTTCCTGACGTATATATACAGATTAAGAACACAACTTAATTGAACCCTACTTCTTTCCTCAGAGCAGTACTCAAAAGTGCATTTGTTTCTCTACGCGCTCGGTTGCCTACACCGTACAGGACGCGGCGTTTCAGTGATTTACTGTTTTCGCTCCGCTCGAGGTGCAAATAGCGCTGGGAAACCTTACATTCGTCAAAATACTTAGGATCATTATTAACGCAAGCCGCATGGGCGTTTAGACACGTGTGAAAGCGAAGCAAAATCATGCGTTTGCATTCGTTATTGAAGCGGAAGCTAGAAGATCTCAAGACTTCTTAGACAACTGAGTGGCATTTACAACACAATTTACCTTTCAACTAAGTACAGTATTAACATTTCGTTTGCAGATTATATGACTACTGCTATTTAGCTCCTTTTATCACAGGGAACTGTACTTTTCCTTGGTATATCTCGTTACAACAGTGAAACAGCGGCATTGAAGAGAATAATCAGTCTTAGAAAGACGCGATAATGCTTAAGACAAGAATTTTGATTTTTTTGATTAAGTACGGAACATTATTATAGCTCATATAAATTGCATATGGTCGTTTTCAGTCTCTTCAAGGCCAGAGCCTATCCTACGAAAAGGTTGTCGATAGTGTTTCATTAGTTTACACCTTTTGGAAGGGTCATCATAACAGTATTTCTGTAGTAGCTCGAAATAAAAAAAAGTAGATATGAACATGATTCACCGACGACTCGCAGTCTTCTTACAGTCGTCGTAGGAAGGATTGGATACGTTGGGTATCGCCAGAGTTGCTGTCAGGTGCACGTATTTCGCTAACTTCACCTTATTTTCCACCTGTTACATACATTAAAATTCAGATTCATCATCTTGTTTCAGATAGCTAGACGTGTTCACGATTTAAACAGTCACCATTCGTTTCGGTAGAAGGTTGCAATTTTTAGGCACCTCTGTCGGGTTTTTGTTATGGTAACTGTTGTCAGGACAGTATATTTTAACAACAATGGTTTTGACTTGGGACTTCAGTTTCCCTCAAGGTGCGTGATGTAGAAAGCGGTCAACCAGCGCATTTTGCTGTGGCGAATCCCTCGTACGTATAGACGACCAACTGGCCGTTCGTTCAATATAATTTCGTGGATGATTGTGTTGCTTGTTGTGTAAGAGTTACACAGTGAAGGACAGAAGAAATGCAGCACGAAATTTAAGGTATATATATCTAGTGTTCTTGGACGACCCAGAACCTGTTGCCTTTGAAGCAGACCTAGGACGTTATTCTCAAGTGGAAGAAGTACTTATTATCGAAGCTTCATTTCACTGTTCATCACATTGTTTATTTCTTTTTTCGAAATAGTGATCGTAACTTCGTGAATTGTCATGGGATCAAACGATCTACAGATTTCATTAAGAAATACGAGGGGAAATGGAGCAGTGTTTCTCTATCAAGGCGTACCTCCCTGCTTCCACCGTCAAATAATCTCAGCTTTATTTTGCAATGTCAATTTTGTCAATATCGCTCTGAGTTGAGCGTCTCCGCCGTCAGCATTGTTATTCCCGAAAGCACAACTGGGAAATAGGTGCTCATTCTAATGAGAAGGTTAGTTTGCGCTCACGCTTGGTTACATAAACGCCTACTTTGATTTTGCCCGAGGGAGCTAAACAATGGATGTGGCCTCATAAGGTCTGTGTTTCTCTAAAAATTGTCGCTACATCACTGTGTTTGTATATATTAAGCGCTAGATGTCTAGAGCCGGTTTGCTCTCTCGGACCTAAAATGTAAATTAATCAGTTATTCGCATGCAGAACTGTGTAAGTAACGTGTCTGGTGGAGGACAACGAAGACTACCAGCGTATAACGTGAAAAGCTGTCGCAGTAAAGAGAAGAGAATAAAATACACTGCTGGCCACCGTAAATGCAACACCAAGAAAGACAAGAGGTAGCACAACAAGATTTATTTTGTAGATAACATGTTGACCAAGTATCAAATGATTACGTTTACAGACGTCTGTTACATGTGGTTCCTGCCAGAATCAGTAGCCAGAGTAACCGCCATTGTTGGAGATCACCGCTGCCACACGTCTCGGCATTGAGTCAAAGAGACGTTGGATGTGTTCCTGGGGTACAGCAGTCCAAGCAGCTTCCACACGTTGCCAAAGATCATCTGGTGTGGCAGTTGGGGATGTAATCTGGGTCACTCGTTGAGCAACCATGGACCACATGTTTTCTATCGGCGAAAGATCCGGAGAGCGAGCCGGCCAGGGAAGCAATTCAATCTGGTTATTGACGAAGAACCTTTGGACAATGCGTGCCACGTGTGGTCGCGCATTATCCTGTTGAAATATGGCTGTGGCCGAGCCCTGAAGGTAAGGAAGGACAACTGGCTCCAGCACCTCGGATATGTAGCGCCGGCTATTTAAAGTACCGGCAATGCGTACTAGAGGCGTGCGAGAGTAATATCCAATACCGCCCCATACCATAATACCCGGTGCAAGACCAGTGTGGCGGTACATAATGCAGCTGTCCAGCATCCTCTCTCCACGGTGTCTCCACACTCGAATCCGACCATCGTGGTGCTGCAGACAGAAGCGTGCCTCGTCAGTAAAGACAACGTCATTCCATTCTGCCGTCCACATCCGTCTGTCATCACACCATTGGCGACGGAGACGTCTGTGGTTCTGCGGCAATGGTAGACGAAGCAATGGACGTCTTGCGGACAGACCACTCTGCTGTTAACGGCGTCGAATGGTACGCGCAGACATTGGATGATGCGTTACAGACGCAATGTGCTGTGCTATGGTTCGGGATGTCACTGAGCGATCCGTCACTGCCATGCGCACAATTTGCCTATCAGCACGTGCAGTGGTGCACCGAGGTGAATGCGATCGACCACGTCGGTCCGTCGTACCCTCCTACATCCAACGGTCACATATCCGCATTACAGTTGTTTGGTTTCATCCAACAAGACTATCGATTTCTCTGTATGATAATCCACAATCTCGTTAAGCCACTATCCTTCCTCTGTCGAACTCGGATACTTGATCAAAAGATGTTCGCTGTTGTCTACGAGGCATAACTGATCGTCTTGTGAAACAACCACAAGGTAAACACACGTGCCGAACGTACACTCGTCGAAATCGCCAAGCCTTAAATGGCGCTATGAGGTGGCGCCACAGGCGCGCGTGATGTGCGTCTGCGCTGAAATTCTAATCAGTTGCATATCTCATCGCTGCAAACCCATGGTGTAAATTTCACTTGATTCGGATGCTTCCTTCAGGGTGTTGCATTTACGGCGGCCAGCAGTGTAGAATGCAGAATTTAAATACTTCTACAAGCGTTGTGATTTTGTAGCGAATGTAGTTAGCAAACACAACGAATCTTTTCGAGAGTTTCACTAATGAGGGAAGCGACCATGATGATATTGCAAGAACAATATTCACTAAGGGCAGGAAGGCCATCAAGAAGGCTAGGAAAGAATTTACTTTAGATCGAACTGATAAGACTGTCGACATTATGCAATATTGGTCCGGCTTGATGCAAAAACTTTTGTTTTTATTTATTTTATTTTATTTCCCAAACTAGTTTTAGCAACAATATCACCATTATCAGTGTTTTATATCCGTAATCACAGCATAGTTTTCGCATTTGTTGCCATTATTCCCAGCATATTTTATGTGTTTTTGTTTCTTCTGCATACAGCATGTAATCTGCAAGTTCTTTAGTCAGATTGCACTTACTTTTAAACACGGAAAAATATAATTTTTACACTTTGATCGTAATAGAGTATCGCTATCAACTGCGTAAAGAACGATCTGCGAACATTTCGTTGGGATTTGACAATCGCAGAACAGTTGTGGGTAAAGTTGAAAGACGCTATAAACCGCGATGTGGATAAATGCGTTCGAAATGAAGTAGTAAAAGTTGACGAACATCCGCCCTACTTTAACGATCCCATGCACAGAATGCCGCGAAAACCAAGGCTGCTCCACTCTATCTAAAAAAGAGATGTTGTGGAAACTGACGGATTGTACCAATTCGCGCATCCGTAAGAAGAATCTTACGTGAAGCGTACAAAAATATCGAGTCAGATCATGGCGAAAGAACTACCAAAAAATCCTAAAAATCTGACCAGGCAACGTTCGGATTCAAATCTGCCCATCAGTCTCTGGTGGATTTGTCTGGTGTCGAAACTAAAGGCACTAGACAGCAAACAAAAGTATTAAATTCAGCATTTAAAAATTTGTCCGTGCATGAGGATAGTACTACCTTGTATGTCTTACCCGCCGCCCTGATTGGCAAATGAGAGATGCCAACATTAGTGTTAGTTAACCTCCCCCCCCCCTCCGCCAGGCTAAAAAAAAAAAAAAAAAAAGAGAGAGAGAGAGAGAGATCGAAACTACTTAAAGCGAACACAAATGGCCCAGATTTTACATTAAAAACGCTGTGAAATTAACTTTTTTCTTAGGTCATATTTGTAGTGAATCACAAATAGCACTGTGTGATTCGAAAACGGCGCAGGAAACAGCTGTTTGCAAAGAGGGTGAAAGATTGGATGCACAGAATAACGCACCAATATTGCTGAGGTCCATGTGCCGCAGGATCCTAGAGGATACAAACATTATGACGTTCCTGGAGGTCAACAAGCTTTTATCAAAGTTTTGGCACGGATTAAGGAAAAACCACTTGTATGAAACACAACTTGCTTTAGTCATACATCACGTCCCGCAAACTATACTGTAGATGCAGCTGCAAAGATACGTCCCGTCTTCCTAGATTTCCTCTTAAGTCGTTCGACGCTGTATCACATCAAGAGACGACCACAAGTTATAGTCATACGAAGTATCCTCGCGTATATGTGATTGGCTGGATGAATATTTGACTAATAGCAGCCAGTACGTGTTACTGAACGGCAAATGTTCCATAGAAACGAAAGTAACATTGGGTGCGCCCCAAGGAAGGGTAATGTGACCTCAGTATACATGGACTACTCATCATACAGGCTCA
The DNA here is from genome assembly GCF_023898315.1 of Schistocerca nitens. Lineage (NCBI taxonomy): Eukaryota > Metazoa > Arthropoda > Insecta > Orthoptera > Acrididae > Schistocerca > Schistocerca nitens. The sequence goes on along the minus strand of NC_064618.1, from coordinate 354,914,140 downwards.
GTAGCGCAGTAAGATGGTTAGCTGACGATGCTGTTGTGTGCAGGAAACTATCGTCGTTGTACGATCGTAAAGAAATGCAGAAAGATTTCGACAAAATTTCCACTTTATGTAATGAAAAACATCTCTCTTCAAACGTCGATAAATGTAAGATACTCTGAGGTGACAAACGTCATGGGATGCCTCCTAATATCTTACCGGACCTCCTTTTGCCCGACGTAGTGCAGCAGCTCGGCGTGGCATGGATGCAACAAGTCGTTGAAAGCCCCCTGCACAAGTATTGGACCTTGCTGCCTTCTTAGCCATCAATCATTGCGAAACTGTTGCGGTGCATGATTTTTGTCGCGAACTGACATGACAATTATGTCCCATAAATTTCCGATGAAATTCATTTCGGGCGACCCGAGTAGCAGCATCATTCGCTCGAATTGTCCAGGATGTTCTTCAACCCTATCGCTAACAATTATGATCAGGTAACATGGCGCATTGCCATCAATAAAATTCCAACGTTGTTTGGGAACACGATGCCCTTGAATGGCTGAAAATGGTCCCCATGTAGCCGAACATAAACAATTCCCGTCAGTGATAAGTTATGTTTTACCAGAGGGCCCAGTATATTCAACGTATGCACACATCCAACACCACTATGGAACCACCAATAGTTTCCATAGTGCCTTATTGACGTCTTGCGTCCACGGCTTCAAGGGTGTGCATCACACTCGAAACTACCATCAGCTTTCATCAACTGAAATTGGGACTCATATGACCAGGCCACGGTTTTCCAGTCGTCTAGGTTCCAACTGAAATGGTGACGGGCCCAGGAGAGGCGATGTCGTGCTGTTAGCAAAGGCACTGGTGTCGGTCGTCTGCTGCCGTAGCCCATTAACGCAGTGACTCAAGAAGTAGCGAACACATAAACTACTTGTTGAGGAAACGGATGCCAGTTAATTTGAAGAATTCTAACAAAAAGTAAATAACTTTAAGATGCAGACTTTTTCCTCACGTGCTATCCAATATCTATCTCTTTCTGGAATCCGTATCAAAACGCACTAACATCAGAGTAAGAAGACTACATACTCCATATGCTCAATAAACTCTAGAGAGGTTCTTCACAAATTTGTTAACGTAAGAACCTAGCTTCGAGTAGGTGTCAAGGAATATACTACTTCCTTCCTTATACAGATCGCATAATTCCCACCACACCGTCGTAAAATTGGGTTATTTGGATTGGTGCAGAAACATATAGGCATTCCTGTCTAACATTTCAGTTAGCTTCCCACATTCCGTAAAAGAAGCGTACCGCTCCCAGAAACAGAGCATATGAGAACAAACCAGAGGAACCGTGCGAAACTTTCCCACTTTTATAGTTTTAAATAATGGCGGCATTTGGAATAAGTGCAGTCGTGGGATTTGGGTAATTGTGGGAATGAAGAGAAAACATTTTGAAAATGAAGCGAACGACATGAAGTAATAATCGTAATTTATTATACATTCTTGTTTATACATTTCGATGTGTCCAAAAATGTGTTTTGTATGCGTAATGTTTGTCCCAGCTTGTACGATGGGCGGAAATCAGGGACTGTCAGTAGGGCCACATAACCTGTTACTTTTAATTCAACAAAGATTTTCAGTTACAAGAAACACGTTGGGCCGTTGTAGCAATAGGTAAATCACAATTCAAGGCAACAATGACAAATATGTTTGTCGTTTCGGAAAGTCTATTCGTTTAGAAAAATCATCTTGTACGAAAGGCAGAGATAATGGACTACCGCTGTGTTCACGGTTATTACTACGACTGCTGTATACAAATTATCCAGTTAATAAGTTCTGTAAAACAAATAAAATGGCAGTTGTAATAAGGTAATATGAAAAGAGTGTCTCGTAATCGTTATTCATAAGTTAACTTCGTGAAATGTGGGTATGAAGCTGGGCATGCATGATGCCCTTTTGCCTATGATAATTAAAAGTTTTATGTTAAAATTTCCCATAAACATTAAGCTTTAGCGCAAAATCGGTATGCATTGTCAGAAGCCAGTTAAAAACTTTTCTAACGGTACCTCATTCATCCCTGTACAATTAGTATGTGCTGAGAAAAAGGGATGTTGACTTGAGAAGTAATGTATATGATGATGATCATAACAATATAGTGTTCTAGATCACAACTGACGTCAGCAGCTGAGTGTGGCCGGCAGCTGAAGAAGTAGAGACATAATTATGACAACTGTGCACAGAACTCGTGCTCTTATTGTTGCTGTGGTAGTTTTCATGTTAACAACTATCTGTCTGTCCGTCACTTTGTTATTCTTATCCAGGTGTAGTTGGAGTTTGACAGGTTCTGGGCTGGACTGCTCACGCCACCTAGATACCAGGGTGCGGGCGAGGGTTGTCGCATTGTCGGCTGCCACTCTTGCCACTTCTGCTGCGCAAAGCACTGTGCCCACCAGTTCTTAAGTGAGCCGTAGCAGTAGGTGATTCGTGTAACATTTAGTTTCGCATGCCTTATGATCTGCGATGAAAGATAGTCGAGCGAGGGTCAGAGATCTTTATCATACGTCAATGTCAGGATTTTTGCCCGATCCTCCTCAAGGAGGGGGGCGCTAAAGATATCTTGAGCTACCTTTACTTTTACCGTAATGAGAAATAATCAAGTCACATGCAAAGTTTAAGAAAGTTTTATTTAAACTGACTATACACACATACTCATCTTCCCATATATATGTGGCTCGGTTGTTTCGAGAACATTAGTGCTAGAACGTTTGCTTCCAGACCTTTATGGAAGGTGAACGGATACCTACTGTGAAAGCGGCAAGCCAATATGTACCTTACGACGAATAATGTAAGGACGAGTTTCCAATGACGACGTCATCTGGCAATTTATGTGTGTGGAACTTTTATTGTCGATTCCGTTCCTTTCTAGTGTATTCGGTAGAGGGCCTATATAGTAACAATACCTTTTTAGGAATCTTCCCGAAAGTCACTTTTACGGGAGATATACACGTCAATAGTTCCCACACCTTCGTACTACGAATTAGGTATGGGAAACTATTGTTACATTATTACTAAAAATATTGTTACGAGTCTCGTAAGAATATTTTTACTGCGAAATTACTACGAATTAGCTGCGCAGTCTAAGGCGCCGTGCCACGGTCCACGCGGCTCCCCCGTCGGAGGTTCGAGTCCTTCCTCGGGCATGGGTGTGTGTGTTGTCCTTAGCGTTAAGTTAGTTTAATTAGTGCGTAAGCCTAGGGACCGATGACCTCAGCAGTTTGGTCCCATAGAACCTTACCACAATTTATTATTATGAATTACTATTGTTAATACGTCACAATCAACTGATCACTCTCACTCTTGACTAATCTTCACACTTACACTTGCTAAAATTACGACTTAAAAGTGATTTTCTACCGCTGTGGATAGCGGATCGCTGTGGCGGCTGGCGCAAACTGTACTTGTCGGAAGCGTCGCAACTTTGGACACTAAACGTCAGATGGCAACTAATTTCAATCAGAGTATGGAGCAGTTGCCGAAATTTATATAGAAGTGCAGATGCCAGAAGATCAAGGATCGTGGGCAGAACGTTATGTGCTATGAATTTTACAAATAAAAAATCCTTTGTCATAGGAAAAAAAAGATAGCTACTCTAGATTTTTATTTAAGACAAATGCTCGGGAAATTGTTGCATTCAAAGCGCTAACGCTCTCTGCGCGGAATAGGATTCAAAATTGTCAGATTCATAACGCCACGAGTAATGGTGTTCATTATATGACCCTGTAGCCGGTAGTGACGAAAGAAAAATTAAATTTTCTGTAGCTACCGGTTTAGTGCTAATCTTTCAATCTGAAGCTGCAGCTGACCGACTCGCGTCTTATTGTCGTTGTTTAATCGACTCGCGAGGCCGCATTTCAGACCTCCCACTCCTAAAATTATAGATGCAGGAAGAATAAAAACTGTGGAGTTGGCACTGGGGATCGAAACAGAGACTGAGGCGCCAGAAGGCAGCAGTGCCGCGATGGTTGGCCATCATTCCGTCATCTGTAATTCGACGGTCGAAACCAGGAGGCGTGCGCGCGACAATGAGGACCCCGGTCTGTTGACTCGGCCCTAATCCGGCAGACGCAGGCAGTCACGGGCCCATCCGCTATCGACGGCCCACCTCGTGTTTGGTCGCTCGCCCGGGGGATAAAAGAGATTATCGATAAAGCGGAGAATTACGATGTTATTACGTTATCACTGTGTTCGGGACGGGGCTAGGCGGATGTCAGGAAGCCAGGGGTCACCGGCGGGAAGCGCGCCCCTCCAGATCATTTACACTCGTATTTCCATCTACAAAGTGGGGCTTACTGCGCCGCGCAATGTTATTTTGTTTTCTACGCTTTCCCTTATTAATTTGAACACAGGTCCGACATTACGCGACCGTGGTTATTCTTCACACGAGATCATTTAATGTAAGGAAGAATTTCATGCAGTATGCTGTACGTTCTTATCCTGTGTGTGTCCCATTATTAATGTACTATGAAGATTTGTAGAAAATGACTTAACACGGAAGTATGAGGTGTGACTATAAAATAACGGGACTGATGCTGTCACAAAGTACGCATGCTCCAAAGATGAACGACCATTATCTGTGAAGCCTGCTCAGTCGAATGTGGCATCTCTGGTGTTTATAGGCAAGTCATGCGGCCGTAGCCTTCATTTCTATGGCTCTGAGCACTATGCGACTCAACATATTACGTCATAAGTCCCCTAGAACTTAGAACTATTTAAACCTAACTAACCTAAGGACATCACACACATCCATGCCCGAGGCAGGATTCGAACCTGCGACCGTAGCGGTCGCGCGGTTCCAGACTGTAGCGCCTAGAACCGCTCGGCCACCCCGGCCGGCCCTTCATTTCTATAAGAGCTGTTGTTTTCTTTTGTCGGAAAAATGATAAGTGTAATAATACAGCAACGAATTGTCGTGAAGTTTCACAAGAAACTTTTCAGTGGTTCACCGAGAAGACGTTGAAGATGACTCATCTCCGGGACGCACTTCAACATAAAAAACGGATGAAAATATCGAAAAAGTAAGTGATCTGATTCGATATGACCGTCGGGTGAGTATTCGGTCGATTGCTGAATTGAACTGACAAAGAACGCGTAAGCCAAATATTACGTAACCAATTTAACAAAAGAACAGCATGTGCGAAACTGATTCTGAAAACCCTCACGATCGGACTAAAAGAAGTTCATGAAAATTTTTGTGCTGACACTTTGAATAACATTGAAAATCATCCAAATTTCTTGGAGAGAGTAAAAAATTGCGACGAATCTTGATTTTTTTACTCATGATCCAGAAACTAAGCGCTAGTCTACGCATTGGAAGAGTCCAACTTCATTGAGAGCGAAAAAAGCTCGAATGAGTAAATCAGGGTTCAAAGCGATGGTGATTCTTGTTTTCGATATTCATGGAATTGTGTATCTACAGTGGTTTTCGGAGTGCCAAACTATTAATCAATACTACTACCTTCATTTCATCCCCATCGACGCGCAAGTCGCCGACGTGGTGTCAAATCGAAAGACTTGCACCCGACGAACGGTCTACCCGACGGGAGGCCCTAGTCACAAAACTTTTTTATTACTACTACCTTGAGGCTGTTACTCTTCTCCCTGAGGAACTAAGAAAAAAAAAAAAGACCCTAATTGTGGGAGAACAAGCCACAGATCCTGCATCAAGACAACCCACCAGCTCATACTGCATTGTCTCTTAAAGATATTTCTAACGAAGTGCAGCATCCCAGTATTAGACAACTCCCTTGATTCACCTGACCTAGGACCATGTGACTTTCATCTGTTCCACAAGGTGAAATCTGCATTAAAAGGACAAGATTATAGACCGCTGCAGCAGTCAAAGAAAAAGCGGCATTCGTCATCAAGTAACTTGCAGACCAGGACTTCCGGCACTGTTCCCATCAATGGAAAATTGGCATGGAGCGTTGTAGGCATAGGGGAAGGGAGTATGTTGAGGATGACAATAACAAAAAGTGCGTTTTTGACATGAAATGTTTTATAGCCACACTTCAAATGGTTCAAATGGCTCTGAGCACTATGGGACTTAATTTCTGAGGTCATCAGTCCCCTAGAACTTAGAACTACTTAAACCTGACTAACCTAAGGACATCACACACATCCATGCCCGAGGCAGGATTCGAACCTGCGACCGTAGCGGTCGCGCGGTTCCAGACTGTAGCGCCTAGAACCGCTCGGCCATCCCGGCCGGCGCCACACTTCGTAAGCGTTCCTGGACCCATGTCAATATGACATATTTTCTTCTGTGAGCGATGTGTCTTGATAATTGGACAACATTTTATATTGTTGGTTCATAAGCTCCAGCACGAGGCAGTTCGGCCCATGCCGCGTGGGATTAGCCGAGCGGTCTTAGGCGCTGCAGTCATGGACTGTGCGGCTAGTCCCGGCGGAGGTTCGAGTCCTCCCTCGGGCGTGGGTGTGTGTGTTTGTCCTTAGGATAATTTACGTTAAGTAGTGTGTAAGCTTAGGGACTGATGACCTTAGCAGTTCAGTCCCATAAGATTTCTCACACATTTGAACATTTTGAACAGTTCGGCCCACGATTGTTTTGCGTCCGGCACCTGCCAACGTTGACGATCTAACGATGCAGTACCATATCCGTTACGTAGTGATTGTCGTGCCGTGCCAGATTAGTAGTGTGTAGTACTAGCACTACGTGTGCAAAGCTCTGTCTTTTGCCCAGCATTTCCACACTCGCCGCGGTTGCCCATGTACTGGGCTTCGGTAGGCGGAGTTTGCTTTCTCCACTCCCCGGACCCTGCTGTGAACTCGTCGTGAGCAAACTATAGTTACAACTTGTTTAACCAGCTGTGTAGCGAATGGAGCTTATTCCAGAAGAGCTCGCTAGGTATATTGCATATATCTCTGGCGTATAAGTTTTTCCAACTACCGCCTGACATTTGAGACCTAGCAACATGCCGTCCATCGTACCTAATCAAGCACTGATTCAGAAACCAAATCGAAAGTACATGTGTGCCATAATTTTGGGACGCCGTTCGTGGTAATTATGGAGACACTAAACTCAAATTTTCGATCTGGTCAGCGACCGCCGACCTGCTGTCGTGTCTTCCTCTGCCATATGGCGGTTATTATGATGCGGTATGGAGCAGCATGAGGTCAGCACATCGCTCTCCCAGCTGTTATTGAAACCAGTACTTTTCGTTCAACTAAAAAATGGTTCAAATGGCTCTGAGCACTATGGGACTTAACTTCTGAGGTCAACAGTCCCCTAGAACTTAGAACTACTTAAATCTAACTAACCTAAGGACATCACACACATCCATGCCCGAGGCAGGATTCGAACCTGCGACCGTAGCGGTCGCGCGGTTCCAGACTGTAGCGCGTAGAACCGCTCGGCCACCTCGGCCGGCTTCGTTCAACTGGTTCCTCAGTTAGTGTCACGAGACTGAGTGGAACCTGTTCCAGTCTCCCCACCAAAGAAAAACCCTGGTAGTACCGGGAATCGAACTCTGTTTCCGCATGGCAAGGCGCTGACCACTTGTTCACGAATGCGGACCGATTATGGGGACACAATAAATTATTGTGGTGCGAAAAGAGATAGAGTTGCAACTAAAATGGATGTTTGTTTAGTCGGTGACCGGTTTCGGGCTCCGCCTATTCTCAAACCAACCAATGTTTGTCATGTAAAATGTCTTTCGAAAATAGCAGGAAACAAAGGGGGCACATATCTGTATGGTTCCAATTAATGGAGTTATGCTATAAATTATTATGTGTACGTGGAAAATTTTTGACACTGCCCATAACTGACCAATGTGTGCAAATTACGCACATGTTGAAAGTAAAATGGGTTCAGGCTTTTACCCTGTAGTGTTCATCATACACGTATTCAGCCAACATAGAAAATGGTACGACAGCCCTTTTCTTCCTCAAGGTCCGATCGGTCGCGAAATTAAAACTACCGTGAAAATCCGGTAAAGCTTTGACCAGATGTACTGCGTAGCGTCTCTAGTATGCTGTCGATCGCGACACGTCGCATTTGTCAGTTCTGAGCGCGCAGTGAGCACTTAAACATGCCTAGAACAATGGAATCTCTCGACAAGTGTGAACTGCGTGCTGTCATTCGATTTCTTCGTGTTGAGGGATATAATGCAGCCGAAATAATAGACGAATGAGTAAAGAATACGGTCAAAATTTCATGAGTGACAGAAAAAGGGAGAACGGTGCAGGAATTTTGAAGCAGGACGTTCAGATGTTCATGATGCAGACAGTCAGGGAAGAAAGCAAGTGTCAGTCAATGCTCTTTTTCAGCAGTTGTATCAGGCGATTCAAGAAAATGGTCGGTTCACAATTTCTGTGTACAGTGGTTCGTTTTCCGAAATTTGAAGGAATGAAGAACTTCAATACCGCAAACTCTCTTCGAGATGGAGTCCCAAAATACTATTCGATCATCATAAAATACAGCGAATGGGCGCCGCCTCAACGTTTCTCCAGCTCTACCGAGATGAAGGAGAAGTTTTTTTGAACAAAATTGTGTCAGGGGACGAGACATTGCTCCATTTCTAAAATGAAGAAACATACGAGGGCTCAAAACAGTGGATACATTTTCATTCCCCGAGTAAACCACAGAAGTGTTCCATCAGAAAGTGTGTGGCTACTGTGTTCTGGGACAGAAAAGGGAGTTTTGTCGGTGGAATTCATGGAACGTGGTTCGACCATCACAGCATAATCGTTCAGTCTGACCTTTTCACGTCTACGAAGGCCAGTTCAGAACAAGCCAAGAAGAGTGTTGGCTGAAAGCACTGGCGGCTGCCTTCTATTACGAGGGTATTGGAAAGTTGATACCACGCTACGACAAGTGTCTAAATCGGAAAGTAGCTTTTCTGTCCACATCTTCCTTCCCTGCACACCTGGATACGGTGTACTCTTAACACAGTGCACGGCAAACGTCGACTTGTAATTGTGCAACTTCATTAGCGTAGGCGATAGTCTGCATCAACTATGAAATTACCATAACAAAAATAGAAAAAATTCGGTGTGTCAGCGTACTCCGCGTGAGTGTGATGTGTGACACCTTATACACAGTACCGTTAACAAACGTAACCTTATGTTTGCCTAGTTTACCTCTCTAAACAGCCGGCCGCGGTGGTCTCGCGGTTCTAGGCGCGCAGTCCGGAACCGCGCGACTGCTACGGTCGCAGGCTCGAATCCTGCCTCGGGCATGGATGTGTGTGATGTCCTTAGGTTAGTTAGGTTTAACTAGTTCTAAGTTCTAGGGGACTGATGATTTAAGATGTTAAGTCCCATAGTGCTCAGAGCCATTTGAACCATTTGAACCTCTCTAAACACAATAAACATTGACAAATCACCAGCGTACCATATGTTTGAACAGCTGTGCATCAACCACTTGTGTAAACGCTCTTGATTGGAAACTTACTGCTAACAGCTCACTTCTCATTTAAAACGAAAGGTTTACGTTTTTAATCGCTTATTGTAAAATCTTCGTTACTAAAATGAGGTGATAAATAAATATTAACTTTGTAAAAATATCTTTCCGTTCTTAATGACGATTAGTACCATCAGCTGGAATGTTGAGAGTTCCTGCCGTGATATCCTAGACACGCTCGCTGTTGTTTGCAGGTCACCGCTGCTGGACATTAAGTAACTGATGAAAAGTGAAGGGAAGCTACCTGAGCAAGCGTTCGCCTGAAATAATATTTCGATCGAAGTCCTATCGGTTCCTCGTTCTTTTCATTAGAATCATTAATAAAATTTCTTTGGAAGCCATATTTGTGATTAAACGACCATAGCCGCTGTCCTTCAGTGTCTCCTTTAAGAAATTTATGTCCGAATCTAAGCCGTTGTTGTCACTGATACGTAAGTTTCGTGAACACAGAATTGAGTACTGCATACGTCTGGGCTGGGTGATGGTGTGAATTTTCATCTAGATATCCGTCTGTGTTTGTAGGCTTTCTATGCACTCTGTGACCTAGAGCATCGTGAAATCCCCTATAGACCAACACATCTAGGAATGGGAGATCGATCTCACTCTCAATCTCCAAGGTGAGGAAGATATTGAGATGAATCTCATTTAAGAAATTGTGGAACCTACGAAACTCTTCTTTGGTGTGTGACCATATAACAACTGTGGAAACCACGTAACGAGACCAACAAGAAGGTTTTAGTTGTGCTATATGTGATGCTTTTTGGGTTTTTTTATTTACTTATCGTATGGAAGTACACAATTTACAGCGATACTTACACAATACAAAAGAAATATTTATACGTAACAAAAGGAATGTACAAGAGTTATGGTCACTAATTATATCACAAACTGATATCCAGAGAGTCTATCCAACCCAGTGCTGTTCGCGAGGCGTAGACTGTGTCGTTCCAGCCTCCACTAAAACATCTATTGCAACATTCCTGTACAATGTGTTCAACAAAGCTTTCAAACTAAGTATTATTAATTATTCTAATAAAAAGGAGGAGGAATCGCTATCTCACTCTGTTAGAGGGCAGTTCTTTTTAGAATTAATGACCCAAGAGCAGACTTTTTCTAAAAAAAGTGCGAAGACCACACTTCTCCATCAGAACAGAAGAAAAGACTTTTTTCCGGCGCATAACGGACGCACATGCTTTCTTCGGGAGTGTATGACATGACATTCGACAGTGGCAAAGTCTATAGAGGTGAAACTGGAAGAACCGTAAAAGAACGTATTAAAGAGCACGAACGCCCCACGCAGATAGAACAGATGGTGAAATCTGCTGTTGCGAAACATCGGGAGAACTGCGGCCTAAGTATGGATTTCAACAATGTACGTGTGCTAGCCAATGAAAACAGCTTTTATAGAAGGAACGTCAGAGAAGCGATCGAGATTTCTAAGAACGAATGTAGTTCAATAGAGAAGAAGGCTATAGGCTTCCAGCTTCGTAGCATCGCGTCATCAAGGGAGTAAATACCCAGCCACGGTGCAGGAAGTATACAAAGGCCAGAAAGCCACCTCTGCGGCGTGACACTATTGTGCTGATAAAACATACCCCCTTCTCACACTTCTCTACCTAACGAATGACGATGGCCCACCAATAATAGCGGGAGAAATGTTGCCCACTTCTTCATAATAATAAGGGGGAAACTTCTCTTATAAGCTGATAGCGTTCAGCTAAACTGGAACACCAGAAGGTCCCGAATAGGATCTCAGCAGAGAGGTTACACGCCGATTGTTGAACAAGAAACTGAAGAGGAACATGACGCGGCCTAACAACCTAAAAGATTTTCCCTTCAACGACCACGGCAACGAAAGCTTGATGATTTACATAAATTAGTAACATCGTGACAAATGTGTATTTAGGGCAGTTGGACACAATGTCCCGATGAATTAAAAAGAAATAAGCAAAAGAGGAGAAATGACCCGTAGTGCTTTTGGTAAAAATAGATAGTGTTTTCAGAACTAAGCTTCTTATACGTCTGAAAGCGACATTTTACAATCCATCTATGTCACCAATTGTGACTCACGGCAGAGTTAATGCGAAAACTATTCAAAGGCTGAGGGTCGTCCAGCAACCAAGGGAGTGATGGATTATTGGGAGAAGCAGGAGAACAAACACGTGGGTCAGGACACAGACTAGGATCACTGGCGAAATTACGGCAAAAAATGTTAATGGAATACTTTTAACTAACACACTCGGGAATTACAATCTTAATTTTTGCATGAGAACTTTATACATTATACATGCCTTAATTGCTAGATACGCCTCAAATACATGGTGGTGCAAATAAAAGACCGTTAGACCCAGAGAAAAAATGACTAACACACTGAAGTGGGTACATATTAAGGTACCAATGATCACGATATCAGGGTTTATACCCCTAACACCCTGTATTTTACAACCTAATGTACAGAGAAAAATTTTCTGATGTCATGAAAAATCCCTGACTAAAAATGTGCTGTAAGAGTACTCTGCGAACAATGGGAATGTCAAGAAGTCAGCTTTCCTCGTATGAGGGAAAGTTGCGTAATTCATGCGCCTGAAAGAGGACCTATCTTCTGACAGAAAAAGGAAGAAACCTTATTGTACAGCATCCCGTCGGCGACTAAGATACAAAAACGGAACGCCGCATCGAATAGGACAGGGCAGAAGAAGATTATTGGCTGTCTTATTTAAAGAAACCATCGCAGCATTCGCATTTTATTTAGGAGAATCACGGGAAACATAAATCTGGGTGACAGAGTGCAGATTCTGAGACTTGCATTAAACATTGCGTAATTTCTCTTGGTGTTGATGATGACGAGCTGACGGCTGGATGCGTTAGGGAATATCGTCGTCCCTCTGACAGGGAAAATCACATCCCAACGGCGTCAGCCTCGTGCGCCGTACTCGATGCACGTAAAACCACTGTCAGAATTAAAAACCTGTTCTGATAGTTTACTGCTGAAGAGATAGCCTTACAGTCTTAGGAAGGTTACGTTACACGTCAACAAATCTTGCTTCATCTTAGCAACTGAAACTGAGCAGCCACTCGAGTTTAATTTTCATGCAATATTGAGGGATATGTGTAGTACCAACATCCCAAGTTAAAATTTGTAAAAAGTGTGTCAGAGGATATGTGTAAACAACAGCTAAGTCAAACTTGGGTAGCTGTCATATTCACAGCAAAACTCTCACGAGTAATTGAGTTAGACATATATATAAGTAGTGTGAAGCACTTGCTGACGCGTCTTCCCATGGTCTCCTCGAGACACCAAAAGACCCTTCAACCGCCGTCGAGAACTCACGGACACTGGCCGGAGCTGGTGCAATAATGCTTCAGAGATCTCCCTGATAAGATTGCCTAAGGGGGCACACAAGCACTCTCAAACAGTTCTGACACTTTGCGGAAGTGTCTTGTCATGGCATTGTCTTGCTGAAAATACACTACTGGCCATTGAAATTGCTACACCACGAAGATGACGTGCTACAGACGCGAAATTTAACCGACAGGAAGAAGATGCTGTGATATGGAAATGATTAGCTTTTCAGAGCATTCACACAAGGTTGGCGTCGGTGGCGACACCTACAACGTGCTGACATAAGGAAAGTTTCCAACCGATTTGTCATACACAAACAGCAGTTGACCGGCGTTGCCTGGTGAAACGTTGTTGTAATGCCTCGTGTATGGAGGGGAAATGCTTACCATCACGTTTCCGACTTTGATAAAGGTCGGATTGTAGCCTATAGCAATTGCGGTTTATCGTATCGCGACATTACTGCTCGCGTTGGTCGAGATCCAATGACTGTTAGCAGAATATGGAATCGGTGGGTTCAGGAGGGTAATATGGAACGCCGTGCTGGATCCCAACGGCCTCGTATCACTAGCAGTCGAGATGACAGGCATCTTATCCGCATGGCTGTAACGTATCGTGCAGCCACGTCTCGATCCCCGAGTCAACAGATGGGGACGTTTGCAAGACAACAACCATCTGCACGAACAGTTCGACGACGTTTGCAGCAGCATGGACTATTAGCTCGGAGACCATGGCTGCGGTTACCCTTGACGCTGCATCACAGACAGGAGCGTCTGCGATGGTGTACTCAACGACGAACCTGGATGCACGAATGGCAAACCGTCATTTTTTCGGTTGAATCCAGGTTCTGTTTACAGCATCATGATGGTCGCATCCGTGTTTGGCGACATCGCGGTGAACGCACATTGGAAGCGTGTATTCGTCATCGCCATACTGGCGTATCACCCGGCGTGATGGTATGAGGTGCCATTGGTTACACGTCTCGGTCACCTCTCCTTCGCATTGACGGCACTTTGAACAGTGGACGTTACATTTCATATGTGCTACGACCCGTGGCTCTACCCTTCATTCGATCCCTGCGAAACCCTACATTTCAGCAGGATAATGCGGTCCTGTACGGGCCTTTCTGGATACAGAAAATGTTGGACTGCTGCCCTGGCCAGCACATTGTCCAGATCTCTCACCAGTTGAAAACGTCTGGTCAATGGTGGTCGAGCAACTGGCTCGTCACGATACGCCAGTCACTACTCTTGATGAACTGTGGTATCGTGTTGAAGCTGCACGGGCAGCTGTACCTGTACACGCCATCCAAGCTCTGTTTGACTCAATGCCCAGGCGTATCAAGGCCGTTATTACGGCCAGAGTTGGTTGTTCTGGGTGCTGATTTCTCAGGATCTATGCACCCAAACTGCGTGAAAATGTCAGTTATAGTATAATATGTTTGTCCAATGAATACCCGTTTATCATCTGCATTTCTTCTCGGTGTATCAATTTTAATGGCCAGTAGTGTACAAGTCAAAGATGCGGATGGTCGGACAGTCGGTTCCACACTTGCAGTATGATTTGCCTCTAAGAAAGTATGGCAGGCATGTTAGAGACCGAGTTTCATCATAGTAACATCCCATACGGGAACACCTCCACCATCTGCATGAACGAAAGAGGGTAAGAGTAGGGTTCGACGTCCTGTCTACCTGAAAGACGCGTTTGACAAGTGGGCGCGTCGCCGCATGTGGTTTGCGATATATTCCTGTCCTGCCCCGGCGTGCACCAATTTGTACGTCGACAGAGATGTCCAGGTGACCCTTTGCGGCACTTCGGACTCCAGTGATGACGTGTCTGCGCCCATACTAATCTCTGTGCGCTTTGGGCTGCAATGAGCAGAGGCGCACCGGCGGTGAGGTGGCTTCTGCACTGCATACCGAGGGTGTGTTCCCGGCTGATGTGGAGCTCGTCCCTTGTTGCCCAGCAGTGAAATGGTGAGCGGTTTGGGTAGCTGTTGTTGCCATTCTCATTAATAGGTGTCGACACCTGCCATCAAAATGTTGTTGTCCACAGCACTTTTTCCCCCGAATCGTTCGCCGTTAATCACCCCACGCATCGAACTATCGTTCGCTTGTCTGCACCCCCTCGTGTTGCGCATGTAATTACGTGTACATCTATACCTCGCAGGGCGACTTCTGGTGTGTTATAGAGGGCGCTTTGTCTGCTTCTGTCCTCATTCCTTTTTCTGTTCCTGCCGGGAACGGTGCGTGGGGAAAAAGATTGTTGGTAAGCCTACTCGGGAACTCGAATCTTCATGGAGAATTGAAGAGATATCCGTAGAGGAAGCAATATATTCGTTGACTGTTCTGGGAAAATATGCTCTGAGAATTTTAACAACGCACAGACACATCGTGATGCGCAAGCTGCTCTTTTAACGTATGCCGATCGAGTTGGATTACGATTTCCTTAAAGCTTTCGCGCTTACTAAACGAACTTGTGACGAAACGGTCTGATATTCTTTGGAATTTTTCTATTTCTTCAATCAGCGCACACTCCGCTGCAGAGTGAAAATCTCATTCTGGAAACATCCCCCAGGCTGTGGCTAAGCCATGTCTCCGCAATATCCTTTCTTTCAGGAATTCTAGTTCTGCAAGGTTCGCAGGAGAACTTCTGTTAAGTTTGGAAGGCAGGAGACGAGGTACTGGCAGAAGTAAAGCTGTGAGGACGGGGCGTGAGTCGTGTTTGGGTAGCTCAGATGGTAGAGCACTTGCCCGCGAAAGACAAGGTCCCGAGTTCGAGTCTCGGTCCGGCACACAGTTTTAATCTGCCAGGAAGTTTCAGTGTAGATAGGTATCGGAGGCCTTCCGTAAGTCAATGAACTCGGCATGTGCCCGAGCGCCGTTATTTACCGCCTTTCCTCGGCTTTGAGTCCTATCGCTTTTACGCCCTCGCCGCGGAATCGCTGTCGATGCAAAATTCGCGGCGAAGTGCAGACAATTTTCGCAGCCCCTGCGAGCGCGGCAGTGTGAGATGTCGGGCGCCGCTGCGTAGCGCGTGGCGGCGGCGCGTAGCCGTCTGGAGCGCTCGCTCGCACGCACGCACGCACGTCCGCACGCACAATCGATACCGGAAACAAAAGGCGCGTGGTGCGCCGCAGCTGCCGCCTGCCCCGCCGGCGCGCCCATCTGGCGTCGGCGTCAGCCGCTGATCCTGGCGCTCCGCGCGCCTTCTACTTAACCCTGTCCACCAGCTTGCCGTGTCAAGCACGTCCGAGGTAATTACGGGTCACTCACTGCTTCATTAAGCGGGTTCTTCGGTAGTGCCTTTATTCTGCTATTCAATTCGATTGTTTCTGTACGGGTCAAAAGAAGTTTCGTCTACATCAGTGACTTCCAAAGTGGTCTACATCGACCCCAACCTGCTAGCGGAAAAAAATGGAGATGCATTAGATGTGAATGGGGGTTCGCTAGAGTGCATCCCATTTAGGCAGGTCACAATCAGAATTCCAAATTCTTCTCACAGAGGCTTGCTCCGGTGTACGCCACTGTTCGTCTCATCGACTGAGACAGAGGTGGAGCATATCTTTATTTTCGCTCTCCTGCTCATAACATTCAGCGACATTACTAATTACTTTAATGTAGGTTAATTCTTACAGAGAAGAAAACAGCAACCAGCCACTATTAATACTGCTATTTATTTAGGTAAATAGCGCCGTTACCGGTTTCGAACTGGCAAGTTCATCATCAGACGGCTGTTCACATGGTTTTCAAGATACACTTTACATTATCGTCCGTTTTTTATATTTATTATTCCACTGTGGTGAAGTATTTTTGGTGTGTTGTTGCCCTACGGTAGAAAAACAGTGTTAGAAGCGCCCTATGTGAAAATAACTAACCTCCAAACGATGAAACGCAGCGTAAATAAGTATGTAAGCTTAAGTGGCTTTGGTACTTACGTCGAAAATTCCGCGCAATTTTGTTGCGAGGTTGCAGGATTGTATTTTTCGCATATTCCTAAATGTATCCAGCACTTATGTTAAAAATTCGAGTGTAATGGTACCGCATGCTCTAAGCCCAAATCACAAAAATCGGTAGGTGTCTGTGTGATACATGCGTTTCTGCTTGCTCATCATGTATTGGCTCGTGAACAACATTTACGGAAATACGATGTGAAATCTGTTTTCCGACCTCCATCTAAAATTAGAGCACTGTTGAGTTCCGTTAAGGATGACCTTGGACTGCGTAAGGCGGGTGTATATCGTATTCCTTGCAGCTGCGGCATGGCATATATTGGTCAAACTATCAGGACCGTTGAGGACCGACGTACTGAGCATAAACGGCACACACGATTACAGCAGCCAAGTAGATCTGCTATTGCCGAACATCGCTTGGATACTGGTCACCCCATGTTATATAATAACACCGAGATATTGGCATGCACGTCCAGCTATTGGGGCAGTGTTATTAGGGAGGCAGTTGAGATTAAATTAGCGAGCAACTTCGTTAACAGGGATGGAGGTTTCTGTTTAAACTCTGTTTGGAATCCGGCTCTCTCCCTTGTCAAAAAACAGAGGGACAGAGTTAATGCTACCTCACCTGCGAATTCATAGTCTCACTATCGATAGCTCTGACTTTGGTCCTCTCTGGTGGCACTAGTGTGTTATCTTTCCTGCTTCAGTCCGAGAACCGAGGTTTTAAATTTGCATGTACGCCGCCTGTCCGTTGCAATTTGCCTTGAAAATGGGGGGGGGGGGGGTGTTCTCCCGCCGAAATATCGGCGGTCGCCGAAAGTGTTACCTGCCTGAATTCCCGGAAGTTATTTGAATCTACAGCGCCAATCACAATAATGTTTCAGCCACAAGTTCAGTTGTTGTCAGATATATCTTGGTTGACTCTGAGGACTTGGCAACCGTCTTACGTAGTCAAGATTACATTAGAACATCCGTCCTTCAGATTTCCGGAGGTAGTGCCTACCTTCCGTTTCTCAGTAGAAGACGGAGGCCTCCTGAGAAACTAGCGAGGCCGTCTTGGTGTGCTCACGGAGTTCCCCATTGGCTCCATTCGTATGTCGAGAATTTTAAACAGCGATTATATTTACGGTTAAATCGGAGCGAGACGGAACTCGGAGGCGGGTGAATGGCTGGCTGTTGTGCCGAGCTGTTACAGGCTGTCGCGCCTTTCAGGAAGCACGGCGAAAGGAGCAACATTGAGGTCGGCCCGAGCCCCTTAGCGTCCCACTCGGGCCCGCGCAAATGGGGAGCCGGGGCACACGCACACATCTGCATAATCAATACGCCAGGCCACGCTCCTCATTCCTTAATGCGGCGCTCCACCTGCGGGGATTGCGAATGTCTGTGAGTGCCACGACGCCGCTGCACTCTTGTCTATTGCCCGGCAGCGGAAAGACTCGGCCATCCACAAAATAACTCCCCTGTC
Source organism: Schistocerca nitens (assembly GCF_023898315.1). Classification (NCBI taxonomy): domain Eukaryota; kingdom Metazoa; phylum Arthropoda; class Insecta; order Orthoptera; family Acrididae; genus Schistocerca; species Schistocerca nitens. The sequence goes on along the minus strand of NC_064618.1, from coordinate 354,895,914 downwards.
TCGCCGTGCTCGTTCACTCCAGTAACGCATTACAATCCTCGACGAATGAAAACGAGTTCGTTGGTTCTTTTCCTAGTGCCTGCGTCGCCCGATTCCCCTTTCAAACATGTTTGGCAGTTTCAGCGGCTTCACGAGATGACTAGACGCCCACGTAGAAGGCAGGGAGAATTTTAATGGTGTGCTCCCTGGTGTTCAGCCGCGTAGTGGTTTCCATTCACGAACAACTTTTCGACAACCGACCCAATAGTCTTCTTGCGGCATGCGAGCTCTGCTGTTATGTGTGCTCGCTACCTGCACTCCAACTATAGTTCGATAAAATTTCTTGATAGTTGACACTTCACACGTTGGATCTAGCTTCCTCCAACCATAGCTCTCAGCGTCACGCCCGAGCTCTTCACCGTTCCCCAATTGCCACAACTACTGGTCAGTTCTCATCCAGTCCCTTGCCCGGCATATTTTCCTCATATGTTTGGATCCCGATTCATGGGACTGGCACACATCACAATGATAACCACACGAAAAACAACACACACACACGCACACACATACATCATACATGCGCACAAATAGATTTTCATGAAATATACACGTTTCATATACAGCACTAACCAAACTGTGCAGGATATTTCGGCACGAGATGCGCTTCAGCGTTGCATATACAGTTATCATAATCACAGAGATCGGCTTACATTAGATAAGGTTCGCACGACCTCACGCGAACCCGAATTTTTGATGGCTGTCATTTCAGCGTTGCGAATGGAGCACTGCTGTTTTTCGCAGATGATGCTGTAGTATACAGAGAAGTTGCAGCATTAGAAAATTGCAGCGAAATGCAGGAAGATCTTCAGCCGATAGGCACTTGGTGCAGGGAGTGGCAACTGACCATTAACATAGACAAATGTAATGTAATGCGAATACATAGAAAGAAGGATCCTTTATTGTATGATTATATGATAGCGGAACAAACACTGGTAGCATTGACTTCTGTAAAATATCTGGGAGTATGCGTGCGGAACGATTTGAAGTGGAATGATCATATAAAATTAGTTGTTGGTAAGGCGGATGCCAGATTGAGATTCATTTGGAGAGTCCTTAGAAAATGTAGTCCATCAACAAAGGAGGTGGCTTACAAAACACTCGTTCGACCTATACTTGAGTATTGCTCATCAGTGTGGGATCCGTACCAGGTCGGGTTGACAGAGGAGATAGAGAAGATCCAAAGAAGAGCGGCGCGTTTCGTCACAGGGTTATTTGGTAAGCGTGATAGCGTTACGGAGATGTTTACCAAACTCAAGTGGCAGACTGCAAGAGAGGCGCTGTGCATCGCGGTGTAGCTTGCTGTCCAGGTTTCGAGAGGGTGCGTTTCTGGATGAGGTATCGAATATATTGCTTCCCCCTACTCATACCTCCCGAGGAGATCACGAATGTAAAATTAGAGTGATTCGAGCGCGCACGGAGGCTTTCCGGCAGTCGTTCTTCCCGCGAACCATACGCGACTGGAACAGGAAAGGGAGGTAATGACAGTGGCACGTAAAGTGCCCTCCGGCACACACAGATGGGTGGCTTGCGGAGTATAAATGTAGATGTAGATGTAAATATAACTGCTTATCGTAGCGTTGTTGCGTAGTGTAAATATTAGAGTATCGAACCCGCCTACGAAAGATGACGCGTTTGAATCTTATGAAAAGTAGCGAAATATTTTATTTCTAAATCTAATCGAAATAGTTTGATTATTATTTTTATTCAGTTAATTGATTTAAATGTAATTTTTTATTTCAATTCTATGGCGCGTCATTTTCATCATCGTATTGATTTAATTTGCTCTTATTTTTCCTCCTATCATTCTTTTTCCGTTTGGAATCTGCCTGTGTCGCATACAATCTGCAGCCCAATGCCAACTTGGGCTGCCCATCGGTTGCGAACGCGGCACCTCTTGTAGCTAGCCTGACGATAGTTTCAGGTAACCAGTCGTAGCGAGAAATTACAGTTTGATTTAGCGCTTGGACTGAGTTTTTGGGTTTGGTCGTGGAGTTTAGCTTTAATCGCTGTGAAAAAAGCGATCGTGATTTTAGTTCTGCCGCAGAATGTGAAATTCGTGTCAAGTTCCTGTGGGACCAAACTGCTGAAGCCATCGGTCCCTAGGCTTACGCACTACTTAATCTAACTTAAACTAACTTACGCTAAGGACAACACACACACGCATGCCCGAGGGAGGACTCGAACCTCCGACGGGGGGAGCCGCGCGAACCCTGGCAAGACGCGCGAACCGTGGCAAGGCGCTCAAGACCGTGCGGCTACCCCGCGTACCACAGATTGTCAAGACCGCCTTTTTCTCATGTAAAAATTGCACATCATGAGGTTGTGGCGAGATTAGGACATGCGTTTAAATGCAGGGCACAAAACGCGACGTCTGCCGCAGTTCGGTCATTGGTCACTTAGCCGTCGACAGACAATTTCTCATTTTCGACATACCTCGCAGCAGCCACTTCAGTGTTATAGATTAACAGCGTTAGAGAAATGACCCGCCATATGTGTGTATCACCTCTAACCGAGTGGTAGCCGGCACCCGATGTGGCAAAGCAGTAGTGGCAAGTGATAGACTTCAACTATCAAGTAATTTTAATCGGACTCTAGTCAGAAATATTGTGCATAAAGTGGAAACAACAACTCGGCTGAATACCCGGGAGCACACTATTAATCGCTATGGTGATTCCCCGTCCGTGTCTGCTCCGGTTAAATACTTTTGTTACCGCGTCACGTGCCCGCAACACCACCAGGCGGCATCCAACGTCGTGGTGGGCAGTGCTTATAATGTTTTGGCTTGTTAGTGTATGTCACTTGTGTTCCACACACATATGGTTGAATCCCCTGTCCTCTATCCCTCTTCCACGTGCCTCCTCACACCCCATATCTCTTACACCTACCCCCTAATAATCTGTTCCTCTTCCACGAGCTTCCTCACAACCTGTCATTCAACTATCTGCCTCCCTACACCCTTTCTCACTTCCAACTGACTCCGTCTGCCATCTTACATCGTCCCTCTTATCCACCTACCACGTCATACCATCTTCCTTTTTCACCTGCCCACTGTCCACCTTCAATCTGCCTCCTAAATCTCTCACTCCTCTCCCTCTTTCCTTCCATCCCCTCCTCTTCCTCCCTCTTTCCATTTCCTCCTCCCCGTCTGCCCGTCTTCATTCCCATCTATTTCTCCTCTCCTCCTTCTGTGTCTCCTCTTCTCATCCCTCTGTCCATCTCCTCAAATGGTTCAAATAACTGTGAGCACTATGGGACTTAACATCCGAGGTAATCAGTCCCCTAGAACTTAGAACTACTTAAACCTAAGTAACCTAAGGATATCACACACATCCATGCCCGAGGCAGCATTCGAACCTGCGACAGTAGCGGTCGCGCGGTTCCGGACTGAAGCGCCTAGAACCGCTCGGCCACAACATCTCCTCTCCCCCTCTCTCTTTCTATCTTCTCTTTCCTCTTTCTATCATCGCCTCCTCTCATCTCTCACTATCCACCTCCTCCTTCCCCGTCCTTCTGCCCAGTAATCCCCATTCCCTCATACACCGTCTGGAACACATTCTGATATTACCCGCGCAACATGCTTGTCCTGCAGGGCATCCAAGATGTCAGCCACTACCAACACTTCCAACCCCTCCTTTCCCTGTAGTCGCTAGGTGGTTTTTATACCAACAATACTTCTTTCCAGATAATTCATTTGAAAGCAGTCAAGTAATCTAGGAGGAGATATGGATATATCCATTTTTATATATCTATATGATTTGAAGACAGCCGGCTGGTGTGGCCGAGCGGTTCTAGTCACTTCAGTCTGGAGCCGCGCGACCGCTACGGTCGCAGGTTCGAATCCTGCCTCGGGCATGGATGTGTGTGATGTCCTTAGGTTAGTTAGGTTTAAGTAGTTCTAAGTTCTAGGGGACTGATGACCTCAGATGTTAAGTCCCATAGTGCTCAGAGCCATATGAACCATTTGAAGACACTGTCGAAGCATCTGACGAAATGCAGCGATTGACTTTTCAGTTTTTCATTTATTTTTTGCCTTCGTATTTTTTATGATGTTATATACCTCCAGTTATTCCAGCAGGTCCATTTTGTGACCTTTATTTAGTCACCTATTCCGTGACCGAGTAGATTCAGCTCGCACAACACCCTTTAATGTAAGGAAAAATAAATAAATGCAAACATAAATAAAAAAACAAGTGAAATAATTGCACTGCATCTTCTATGACCTCTACGTCGGCGAAGCATTAAACTCTGACTTGAATTTCTTCTCTTTCTGTCACTCTGGCTGACAGCAAATTAGCTGTTTGCCGTTCCCTGCAGTAGGTTTTACCGCTCTACTTACCCTCTCTCGCCTCTCCATTACAACGTCCAGTGCTGCTCATTATCTTTCACGTCTGGTATGAAATGCTTTATAGCTTGCGGAGCCGGGACGCATAATTTCTTACTGTAAAACACTCAACTCCGCAACTTACTGGGTCGTAAACTACGTTTTACGAGCAATAAAAGTGAGAATGAACTGAATATCGTTTACAGCCAGTTATTATTTACTTCCACGATCCTTCATGTGTTTCAGCAAGGTAGTCATTGGAGAAGAGGTTAGCAAATGTACATGTATGTATATTTACCTGCCTAACGTATACCCCATTGCTGCGTCTCAGAAGGGAATCACTGTCTACTTAAACTTGTAGATAATGGTGCACAAGAAAAAATTAAATAAATTTTCTCATCCCACGGAGGCATTGTTCACAGTGCAATACGTACAGCACAGCATGAAAAGCTTGCATTTTTGTGCTCGTCAGACAGTTCCAAGACATCGCACCGAAGAAATGCGCTGGTGTTGGTGTCGTGCTGCTGGGATCAGCATGTCATCAGCTCATCTCCCATCTCTCAGACGAGCAGGCACGACCCATCACAGCGCTACTTGTGGATGGTGAGAAATCGCAATATAGTCTCGATCCAGTGTATCATGGCTTGGCGATGTTCCAAACAATTTAAATAAAACGAACTAGAACGAAGATAAGTCGATTTCACTTGTTTTCTTCGAATAGTGTGAAGTCATACCTGTTATCTTGCTCTAACTGTAGAAGAATGTAAGTCAATGCGGATGAGTATGAAAAACAACTCTGTAATGTTCGAATATAGTCTTAACGGTGGGTTGCTTGACGCAGTCACGTCAAACAAATATCTAGGAGTGACGCTGCAAAGCGATATGAAATGGAAAGAACACATAAAAGTCGGTAGTAGAGAAGGCTAATGGTCGACTTCGGTTTATAGGGAGTTTTGGGAAAGTGCGGCTCGTCTATGAAGCAAAAGGAAAGGAGGAAAATTGGGGTTTGACGGCCTGTCGACACCGAGGTCATTAGAAACGCAATGTATATAGGAGACCGTGTGTAGGACATTATTGTGACCTGTTCTTAAATACTTACCTAGTGTTTGGGATCCCAACAGAGGTATACAAATTCTCCTTCCAGCTTGCCTACCCATGTCTCCGCCGCAACTAGTAAAGCAGTCCAACCTGCCGCAACGGAGATAAAGAGTACCGGTACTGTAAGCGCTACTGAAACGCAGTGGTTAAAGCAGGCCAGCTTGGATTTCCGCGAGCCTGGCAAGCTTCACGGCACCGTTCAGCCTGGCCGGCCGTTGTGGCCGAGCGGTTCTAGGCGCTTCAGTCCGGAACCGCGCTGCTGCTACGGTCGCAGGTTCGAATCCTGCCTCGGGTACGGATGTGTGTGATGTCCTTAGGTTAGTTAGGTTTAAGTAGTTGTAAGTCTAGGGGACTGATGACCTCAGATGTTAAGTCCCATAGTGCTTAGAGCCATTTTGAACGTTCAGCCTGAAAACAGGTTGCTCTCTAACTCCAACGTGACTACATAATAGCCAGGTGAATATTTGCTTAAGTTATTTCACTACTACTCATTTATGAGAACGGTGGAGCAGCAAACTCAGCAAACCAAACTTAAATGAGATTGAGGAGCTCACAATGGTCAAATGGCTCTAAGCACTAAGGGACTTAACATCTGAGGTCATCAGTCCCCTAGACTTACAACTACTTAAACCTGACTAACCTAAGGACATCACACACATCCATGCCCGAGGTAGGATTCGAACCTGCGACCATACCAGCAGCGGGGTTCCGGGCTGAAGCGTCTATAACCGCTCGGCCACCGCGGCCGGCTGTTGAGGAGCGATTAAGAATTCGGCAATATACCAGTCACGATAATGAGCCCAAGTCCAACAGGAAAGTTTTCATGTGTTTGTGAGGCAGCTTCAGATAAATCTGTCGGTGTTGTATAAAAAGATACTAAACACTCATTCGGGAACCTCAAGTATGTAACGATATTTTTGCAAATTTGACCAGCAATTTCGGCTGTCCATAAATAGTCTACTTGGAACAAGGACAAAGACTTAGCGCCTGTTAAGTGAGTGGAAATGTGGGCTAAGGACTTGAGGTTCCTAAATTTAGGGCAAATATTGACTGAAATAGGAAAAAGATATGGCACAGTGGATATTAAAAACCACATTCTAGTGTTATGTAACATAGAGCAAAGAAAGTTTAATACGAGGGTCAGTCAAAAAGTAATGCCTCCTATTTTTTTTCTACGTTTAATTGTCAGGAAATTTAAATGCAATTACATCGGTTGAAAACCACAACATTGAGGATCATTTTGTCATTTTTCAATGTAATCTCCGCCCATCTCTACAGTTTTGGTCCATCTTTGAACAAGGGCATGTATCCCAGCACGGTAAAAATCACAGCTCTGCTTCCTAAGCCATTGACGCACGGATGTTTTGACGGCCTCCTCATCTTCAAAATGAATCCCACGATGAGCTTCTTTTAGTGGCCCGAACAGATGGAAGTCTGATGGTGCCAGGTCAGGGCTGTATGGGGGATGAGGCAAAACTTCCCATCCAATTTTGACAATCTCGTCAGAGGTGTGACGACTGGTGTGTGGTCTTGCATTGTCATGCAAAAGAAGAACATCTGCCATTGATTTTGTTGGGCGAACTCGCTGAAGACGTGCTTTAAGTTTTTTGAGGGTTGTGACGTATTGAACAGAATTTATTGTGCATCCCTGCTCCAAAAAATCAACCAGAATCACACCCTCTGTATCCCAGAAAACTGTTGCCATAACTTTCCCTGCCGATCGCACAGTTTTGAATTTTTTCTTCCTCGGCGAGCTTGTGTGACGCCACTCCATTGACTGCCTCTTTGATTCGGGTTCAAAAAAATGCACTCATGTTTCGTCCCCGGTCACAATTTTTTTCAGAAACTCATCTCCCTCCAAACGGAAGCGCTGCAAGTGTTGGGAGGCTATTGTTTTCCTTGCCTCTTTATTCTGATCGGTTAACATTCTTGGAACCCACCGTGCACAAACTTTTGAGTACCCCAATTGTTTAATAATCGTGATCACACTGCCTTTACTAAGAGAAATAATGCGACACACTTCATCTGCAGTCACCCGACGGTCACCACGAATGATGTCATCAACTTGCTGAATGTTGTGTGGAGTCACTGCACTCACCGGCCTGCCGCTCCGCTTTTCGTCAGTCAACGGTGTTTGCCCTTCAGCTTCCTTACAACGACGAACCCATCGTCTAACAGTGCTGACATCCACTGTCACAACACCATACACCTTCTTCAGTCTTTCATGAATGCGTATGGGCGTTTCACCTTCTGCATTCAAGAATTCAATCACACAACGCTGTCTCAAACGAACATCGATGTCGGCCATCTTACAAACTTCTGCTGTGCTGCCACCTGTTGACACAGAAAGTTACTACTGCAGTGGATTGCAGAAGAAGGTTTGAGGAAAGGCGCCAAATTCAAATTTTTCACTTAACTTAATTTCTTTAAGTAGAAAAAAATGGGAGGCATTACTTTTTGACCGACCCTCGTATGTAAGGAAGGCTTCCTCTTTCAGACAAGTACATTTTTTATATTAATATGAAAAACGAACTTCGGTTTGCTACAATGTATTTGGGGCATTTGGAATGAACTATTTTGGTCACTTAGAATGACTTCAGCGAATCCGCAGCACACATCCTGGAAAAAATAATTAAAATTGGTATAACTGGGGTCGAATTTGGCTGAAACACACTAAGGTTACAGAAGCTAGACTTCAAAACTTTACTTTAGTTACCTTTCGGAGTATAAAGAGTAATAGACAGCTTCAGGCTGTTTGGTGCGAAGGATCTCGACTTACGGAGATCCTTTTGCTTACGACAGAAAACATGTATTAGAGGTGATCTGGTGATAGTTCGAATTGAGAATAGCCAGTACTAGTCAAAGAGGGCGAAGTTGCAGAGAAAACAGTCGATATCGAAATAAATAAATAAGCCCGAAATATGCCGAGAACGAAAGAAAAGGGAGAAATAAAAGCCCATCATTCTCAGGCCAACAGTGACCCAAAATGAATATGTATTTCATTGAGCCTCATCTTGTGGACTCGAGTAAAGAAAGATTTTCATCAACTTCCGAATAATATTCATAAACTACAGTTGAAGTGTACAGAATAAACCGCCACGTAGCGTAGCACAGCGGGAAGACGGGCAAGCCCCTTGGCCTGCTTGGGCTGGACATGGCTCGGATGGGAGTAGAGCAGTCTGCCCGTTCTGCTGCTAACGTGCGGCAACTTGCCTGCCTGGCTACCAGGCAAACTTGGGCAGGTTAAAAGCGGAACGTGCACACCTCTGACCCCCACCGGGCCTGATTAACGGAAGACATCGAATCAGTTCACAAGCGTACTGCTAGACTTGTTGCCGGCAGGTTCGACAGACATCCGAGTATTGCGGAGATGCTTCGTGAACTCGAACAGGAATCCCTGAATGGAAGACGACGTTCATTTCGCGAAACACTGTTGAGAAAATTTAGAGAACTAATGTCTGCCTCTTACTGCAGAAAGATGCTGCTGCCAGCAAAGAGTATTTAGCGTAAGGACCGCGAAGATAAGATTAGAGGAATCAGGGCTCGTACTGCGGTGTCTTCCTCTACAGTTTTTACCCTCTACAGCTCTCTCTAGTACCGCAGAAGTTATTCCCTGATGTCTTAACAGGTGTCCTACCATCCTGTCTCTTCTTCTTGTCAGTGTTTTCCATATATTCCTTTCTTCACCGATTCTCCAGAGAATCTCCTAATTGTTGACCGTATCATTCCATCTAATTTTCAACATTCTTCTGTAGCATCACATCTCAGATGTTTTGACTCTCTTATTTTTTGGTTTTCCCACAGTCATTGTTTCACTGCCATACAGTGCTGTGCTCCAAACGTACATTCTCAGAAATTTCTTTATCAAATTAAAGCCTATGACTGATTCTTGTACACTTGTCTTGGCCAGGAGTGCCCTTTTTGCCAGTGCTAATCTTGCTTTTTATTTCCTCCTTGCTCCGGTCGTCATGGATTATTTTATTGCTTAGGTGGCAGAATTCCTTAACTTCATCTACTTCGTGATCACCGATCTTCATGGTAGGTTTCTCGCTGTTCTCATTTCTGCTGCTTCTCATTACTTTCGTCTTTCTTCGATTTACTCAAAGTCCATATTCTGTACTCATTAAAGTGTACATTCCACTCAGCAGATCCTGTAATTCTTCTTCACTTTCACTGACGATAGCAGTGTCATTAGCGAATTTTATCATTGATATCCTTTTACGCTGAATTTTAATTCCAGTCTTGTATTTCTTTTATTTCCGTCATTGCTTCTTCAAATGGTTGAGATGGCTCTAAGCACTATGGGACTTAACATCTGAGGTTATCAATCCCCTAGACTTAGAACTACTTCATCCTAACTAACCTAAGGACATCACAGACATCCATGCCCGGGGCAGGATTCGAACCTGGGGCCGTAGCAGCGGAGCGGTTCCAGACTGAAGCGCCTAGAACAGCTCGGCCACAGCGGCCGGCTTGCTTCTTCTATAGATTGAATAGTAGGGGCGAAAGACTACATCCCTGTCTTACGGCCTTTTTAATCCGAGCACTTTGTTCTTCGTCTCCCATTCCTACTGTTCCCACTTGGTTCTTGCACATACTATATGCTTCCCGCCTTTCCGTATAGCTTCCCCTATTTTTCTTAGGATTTCAAACACCTAGCACCATTTTACGTTGTAGAACGCTTTTTTCAGGTCGACAAATCCTGTGAACGTGTCTGATTTTTCTTCAGTCCTGCTTCAATTATTTATCAGTGCAACGTCAGAATCGCTTTTCTCGTGCCTTTACTTTTCCTAAAGCCAAACTGATCGTCAATTTTCTTTTCCATTCTTCCATATATTATTCCGGTCAGCAACTTGGATGCATGAGCTGTTAAGCGGACTGTGTGATAATTCCCGCTCTTGTCGGCTGTTGCAATCTTCGGAATTGTGTGGGCGATGTTTTTTCCGAAAGTCAGATGCTATTTTGCTAGACTCATACATTCTAGACACTAACGTGAATAGTCACTTTGTTGCCACTTCCCCAATTATTTTAGAAATTCGAATGGAATTTAGCTATCTCTTCTACCTTAATCGATCTTAAGTCTTCCAAAAAACAAAAACTTAACTCCACCCGAGCAGGCCATGAAGGCCCAACGGTAACGGCAGGCCACCGTGTCACCCTCAGCCCGTAGGTGTCACTGGACGCGGGTATGGAGGGGCATGTGGTCAGCACACCGCCCTCCCGGCCGTATGTCAGTTTCCGAGACTGGAGCCGCTACTTCTCAGACAAGTAGCTCCTCAGTTTGACTCATAAGGACTGAGTGCATCCCGCTTGCCAGCAGCGCTGAGCAGACCGGATGGTCACCCATCCAAGCGCTAGACCAGCCCGACAGCACGTAAGTTCGGTGATCTGCGGGAACCGGCGTTACCACTGCTGCAGGGCCGTTGGCTTAAGTCTTCCAAAATTCTTTTAAATTGTGATTCTAACACTGCATCCCCTATTCTGTTTGTTCTCCTATCACGTCATGAGACAAGTCTTCACCCCATAGAGGCCTTCAGTGTACTCTTTCCACCTACGTGCTCTCTCTGCATTTAACAGTGGAATCTCCATTCCACTCTTAATGTTACCATTCTTGCTTTTAATTTCACCGAAGGTTGTTTTGACTTTCCTATATGACGAGTCAGTTCTTCTGACAATCATTGCTACGGTCGCAGGTTCGAATCCTGCCTCGGGCATGGCTGTGTTTGATGTCCTTAGGTTAGTTAGGTTTAAGTAGTTCTAAGTTCTAGGGGACTGATGACCACAGCAGTTGAGTCCCATAGTGCTCAGAGCCATTTGAACCATTTTGACAATCATTCCTTTTTAGATTTCTTCAAGTTTTTCCCGCAGCCATTTCAACTAAGCTTCCCAGCACTTCATATTTATTTCGTTCCTGGGTGACTTGTATGTCTGCATTCCTGTATTTCTTTGAACATCTTTGCACTTCCTTCTTTCATCGGTGAACTGGAGTATTTCTTAAGTTACGCATGGTTTGTTCTCGGTTACTACTACACCCAAAATCTGCTATACTCCGCCATGCACTGGAGACCCGTCCTTGTTGTGACGACGTAGCATTTTTGATGTCGCAGACGATGAAAGGGACGCAATGTCAAATCCAGGCATCGCATAATCCAGGTTACCACTACGGCGGTCTGGATATCTGCGTCGACAATGTTCCAGCCCGGCAGCAGGTAGCGGGGCTAGACTTGTGGCAACCAAACTGGGTGCAGTTCCGTCACGTCAGCTCGGCCTCTCAACAGCTTCCGATTTGTATCCGAGCGAGGTGGTGAGACATCTGGAATAGCTTTCGCAGCCGACCGGATACCCTTGCTCGTCGTAACGATACGAAAATTGCACCGCAGTTCTGGCTGTCTTTCAATTCGTCCTCGATGTCAGAGAAAGGCCAAATGGTTCAAATGGCTCTGAGCACTATGGGACTTAACATCTATGGTCATCAGTCCCCTAGAACTTAGAACTACTTAAACCTAACTAACCTAAGGACATCACACAACACCCAGTCATCACGAGGCAGAGAAAATCCCTGACCCCGCCGGGAATCGAACCCGGGAACCCTGGCGTGGGAAGCGAGAACGCTACCGCACGACCACGAGCTGCGGACAGAAAGGCCAACACGACTTAAAATCCCACCCGAAGGATCCAATGTTACGTCCTTCCCACAAGACGCGGAAACGATGTGGTTCAACCCAAGTTAAACATCTGTCATTATACGCTCAAACCCTCCCTTTCACCAACCATTACACTGACGTGTCTCTTTCGACTTTGCCAGTTTATTTCACTCACTAGGTTCTTCTGAACGACTCCATAACGTATCTTTCCTATGTCGACAGGTGTGTGAGTTGTTGGAGTAACTGTTCGATACGAATTTGAATCTAGTATTTTTACGCTCTTTAATCGCGGTCTTTCAGACGGCCGCACTCGATTTTCGAAATGTGTTCCAAACAGCGGGACACCTGCTGTACTAGCTGTCTCCTCAGTCTGAGGGAAATTTTTCCGAGACGTAACGTCGTACTTGAGCTTTAGACTTGACAAGGGCTTATACAGTTTTGTGCGGTCTTAAAGGGACTGTACGTACTCGGGAAGAGCAACACACAACTGATGAAGTATCTCTTGTCTCGACGACACAGTTCTCCGTCGAGATAGCGTAAAAGTGGCGTATCACTTGCCTCGGTGGCACTATTTTTCGAGGATAGTGGCATTAAGTTCTGGGCAGCACGGCATTCAAATGGCCGCATCAACATTCCGTGTATTTTTTCTTTGTAGTTTCTTGGAAGGTCTACAAAAGTGTTATATCACTAAATTGGTATCAAACAGGTCTGGGAACTCCGGTGCAAAAAATACCATAGTTCCATTGAAATAAGTTCAAGCCTTTTTGTGGAAATTTGTGGTAAGTTCCTGTGGGACCAAACTGCTGAGGTCATCTGTCCGTAGGCTTACACCTTACTTAATCTTAACTGAAACTAACTTACGCTAAGGACAGCACACGGACCCATGCCCGAGGGAGGACTCGAACCTCCGACGCGGGGAACTGCGCGAACCGTGGTAAGGCACACTAGACCACGCGGCTACCCCGAGCGGCGTTTACGCCTTTACCTGGGTGATTGATGAAGTTCCGAAAAACGGGTTGCTCTCTGTTCAGGGAGCCCTTCGTCACTATTCGTTTGCGGGAAAAGGTGTACCAAAGTCAAAAGTTGAAGCGAAAAGTTAGGCTCGTCACCGTGTTTATACAGGGTGTCCATTAGTCACATTATAAATTAAAAAAATATCTGATACAGACAAATAAAAAGACAGAAATGCGGGATTTATTATTAAATGAGATGAAATTTACGTTTCTTCGTCCCAGTTACTTTAGCTCTATACGAACACCATTAGTTGCATGAAGCACGTCAAGGCGCTACTCGATTTCTTGCCATGTTCACCATAGCAGACCATCATAAATGGTGACAGTAGCAACAGTAATCCTCCGCTTGAGATCAGTAATGTCCTGTACTTTTGTGCGATCACAATGTCGAAGGGAGTCGTATCTGGTGAATGAGGTGCCCATCCACGGTCTTTCGTTTCGTTAAAGCACTCACCAACAGGCAGTCCCGAATGCGGTGGTGCACCATCTCAATGGAAAATGATGATCCATTGAAATCATATAGTAGTGGTGACAAGAATTCTGTCAAAAGGGCCAGGCAAACCTTTACGGTTATTGATGTCTCGCCATCATCGCCGATGATGGCGTTTACGCATTCATCTTTGGACTTTCTCGCTCAGGTGCCCTGTAGTTGGAATGACGAACGATGGCGGTTGAATTTAGGCTTGTTCTGCACATCTACGTCGCGCATTCTCCAACAGCCAGTGAGCGTGCAGTAGTGTTTTGAGCGCTCTGCTGTGAGTGTCGTACCCAATGTGAGCTTTAAACGTTATCGTAGCGGGTTATTTAGTGAATTTTTTTATTTCACTTGTTGTGAGTTGTAGCTGGTGGTGGTGGTAAGCAACAAATTCTGCAGAAGGAAGCGACACACGTAATTTGCAGAATATACGCTTTCTTCAAGTACAAAGCACGTCTGTGCGCGTATCGCAACTGTCGTTTGGAACCGGCAACAGTGCGAACCTGCGCGAACTACGATCGTTCTTTAAACGGACCTGTTCCCCACTAGTTCAAATTGTGTTCAGTTTCCCTGAAAAGAGAATGGCTGCCTCATCACAAACAAAATTTGGTGAGGTAGGTTTTATTTGTAGATATTCGTTCCGTCGTGTTGACTGTAGACTCTTGTCGTCTTCAGATCTTCATTTGTATGGCCACAGTGTCCGTAGCTGCTTTACAATATTAAAGGTATCTGAAATCGTCTTTGCAAATACTGAAAATTGAATATAATTTTTACCATTTGCATTTCCTTTAATTGATTTAAGCTCCGTTATTAGTCTGGAATGGAATGTATTTAAACTTGTTTTAGTATTTCCGATATTACACCAAGAAATGAGTAGTGCTGCAAGCCAACGTGAAACTGGACCAAAGACTTTAATACGAAACGCTGCAATACCTGAAAAATATAGAAGCAGGCAGCAATTCCATATGAAGCGGAAATCAGAGAAAAATACTGTAAATAAAAATCGCACTTCATAATCTTTTGTAAAGAGCTGTTGTTAGATGTAGAAAGAAATGAAAATTGTAAATATACTTCATTTCAGACCACCGACGATGTTTTAAATGAAGAAAACGAAGCGCGTATGGTACAATAGATACGCATGTTTTAGTAGTTGTGAAGCCCGATTTCAAATACCTTTAATAATCATTTCGTCGTTGTTGATCATTTCTGTCTTATACAACTTCTTGGAAGATGTGGCGCACGGAGTGGTTTAGCAATTGGGTCGTAGGAAAGAGAGACAAAAGCAGAAATGATTAGCGAATAAGTTAACAAAGCAAACAGAAGATTTACGTAACTAGTTGCTTTCTCCAAGTGTGCGAAAACTCATTACAAATAATGTAGCTACAAGGGCTATTCGGAAAATACTCTCGTTATAGAAGACAGCTGCCAGTGCTTTAAGCCATTTCTCTACGCTGGCCTACAGCTCGTTGTCTGTGCCAAAATGTTGTCTTCATAGCCAGCGGTTCATGAGAGCAAAGATGAAACTCAGAGAGAGACAGTTACGGGCTGTATTGTGAAGAATCAAGCATTTCCAACTGAAAACGATGCAGGAGCATCTTCATTGCCTGTGCAGAAAGCGGCTGAGAATTGTCTTGAAGAAGAAACTGCACGACAGTTATGGCGAAATTTCTCACCAGGCCCTCGTACTTGGCATTTTTATATGCCCCCTGTGTGCTCAGAACTAAAAAGAACGACGTAACGCGATCGACGGGCATACGAAGTAATATTATCTGAAATAAACCAAATATAACCTTGCATAATGAATTTAAAACATTGTTAGGACCAAAATCATTTATTGGAGCAACATTCATCTTTATCTCAATTTTCATTAAATCTGGATCTGATTATTATTGAGGGAATAAATTCTCTTTCTCATCCTACTGTAATTTTATTTGAATCAGCAGAATTGAAAATAATGGAATTGTCGTAAGAATATTATAAATTTAATTTCAGTTTTTATATTTCTGGCTGAGTAAATTTGGTTTATAAAGAACAAATTTATTTGCTTAAATAGTAAAACTATAATTAGTCTTGTTGTTGTGGTCTTCAGTCCTGAGGCTGGTTTGATGCAGCTCTCCATGCTACTCTATCCTGTGCAAGCTTCTTCATCTCCCAGTACCTACTGCAACCTACATCCTTCTGAATCTGCTTAGTGTATTCATCTCTTGGTCTCCCTCTACGATTTTTACCCTCCACGCTGCCCTCCAATGCTAAATTGGTGATCCCTTGATGCCTCAGCGTATGTCCTACCAACCGATCCCTTCTTCTAGTCAAGTTGTGCCACAAACTTCTCTTCTCCCCAATGCTATTCAATACCTCCTCATTAGTTACGTGATCTACCCATCCAATCTTGAGCATTCTTCTGTAGCACCACATTTCGAAAGCTTCTATTCTCTTCTTCTCCAAACTATTTATCGTTCATGTTTCACATTCATACATGGCTACACTCCATACAAATACTTTCAGAAACGACTTCCTGGCACTTAAATCTATACTTGATGTTAACAAATTTCTCTTCTTGAGAAACACTTTCCTTGCCATTGCCAGTCTAGTAAAGAATAAATAATAAAATATAGTTCTCAGGACTGCCCAACACACCTGTGCACCGATTTTCACTGTGGTTTCCATTTTGCGACCGTTCGTTCCTTACCTTCCGAATAAGTAAATCCAGCTAATGGAGTAGCAACAGGGATGAGGGTTTCTGAACTAAAGCACAATCGATGGTGTCGGAGCCACAACTAGGTGGCGTCTGAGTAGCGTCAGTGCGAGTGGGGTGTGTGGCCGTCCCATATCGCAGGAGCAGAGGACGCTATCCCACACGACCGTTATCGGCGTCTGACGGAAACCTGCAAGTCCGTTGTCAACTTTATGACGTCCTTGAGATGGTACCGATACGTTATACCACAATTTCGCTCCAGTGTCTCTAACAATTGCACTTGGTAAGTGTACAAACGCAAATCTTGGTATACGACTTCGTGTGTTGTTGCACTGTTGAGTGAGGTAGCTGTAACTGCTTGACAGTAGTAGGAGTAGACTTTCTGGGAGGATCACGATCGAAGAGTTCCCCAGATGTTTCCAGTTATCCGTGCCTCCCTTTATCGAAGATTGCCGCCGTCTCTATAAATTTCTCGTGCAGTGTACACATTGATGGATGTGACGACTGATCTCTTCCGTACTTTTGAAGTTTGGCTCAGTGTGCACGTACGATTTGGTTTCGATAAAAAGTGATACACATCTTACCCTCTCCCGAAGAGTAGCCATTTTATATGGTGGTCGTTTCATAGTATCTCATCCATCAACAGGGTCACAGATGCAGTACTATTAGGAATTGTGATAACCACTGCTCGCATGGTCTGGTGCGCAGGCGCGGCGGTGTCCCAGGAGAGCTTCTACTTCGCGGAGAGCCCGTCGGACACGGAGGTGGTGGAGGGCCGGCCTGCGACGCTGCGCTGCCGCGCCTCGCGGCCCGACGCCATCAGCTACTACTGGGAGGCGGGCGGCGCGCGGCTGGCCAACACGACGCGCCGCCACCAGCGTGGGCCCTACCTGCACTTCACGCGCGTCCTGCGCCACCGCGACGCCGCCGAGTTCGCCTGCATCGCCACCAACACCTCCACCGGCTTCTCGCTGCGCAGCCGCGCCGTCTCGCTCATCATACACTGTGAGTACCTGCGCGAGTCCAGCCACAGCGCCGCGCTCATCTGCAGAGAAATCAAAGTGTCTCCATCTGGCTTCACTACAGTCGGCTGAGTCGTCCTTGACACTCACAGACACAAAATACGAGGAGTGCTCATCAAGTTTGAAATAATCGCCTCGAAAAAATAAAGTTACGTGCTTTTGACCATTAAAATTGCTACACCAAGAAGAAATACGGATGATAAACGGGTATTCATTGGCCAAATATATTATACTAGAACTGACATGTGATTACATTTTCACGCAATTTGGACGCATAGATCCTGAGAAATCAGTACCCAGAACAACCACCTCCGGCCGTAATAAAGGCCTTGATACGCCTGGGCATTGAGTCAAATAGAGTTTGGATGGCGTGTACTGGTACAGCTGCCCCTGAAGCTTCAACACGATACCACAGTTCATCAAGAGTAGTGACTGGCGTATTGTGACGAGCCAGTTGCTCGGCCACCATTGACCAGACGTTTTCAATTGGTGAGAGATCTGGAGAATGTGCTGGCCAGGGCAGCAGTCGAACATTTTCTGTATCCCGAAAGGCCCGTACAGGACCTGCAACAAGCGTTCGTGCATTATCCTGCTGAAATGTAGGGTTTCGCAGAGATCGAATGAAGGGTAGAGCCACGGGTTGTAACACATATGAAATGTAACATCCAGTCTTCAAAGTGCCGTCAATGAGAACAACAGGTGACCGGGACATGTAACCAATGGCACCTCATACCATCACGTCGGGTGACAGGCCAGTATGGCGAAGACGAATACACGCTTCCAATGTGCGATCACCGCGATGTCGCCAAACACGGATGTGACCATCATGATGCTGTAAACAGAACCTGGGTTCATCCGAAAAAATGACGGTTTGCCATCCGTGCACCCGGGTTCGTCGTTGAGTACACCGTCGCAGGCCCTCCTGTCTGTGATGCAGCGTCAAGCGTAACCGCAGCCATGGTCTCCGAGCTGATAGTCCATGCTGCTGCAAACGTCGTCGAACTGTTCGTGCAGATGGTTGTTGTCTTGCAAACGTCCCCATCTGTTGACTCAGGGATCGAGACGTGGCTGCACGATCCGTTACAGCCATGCGGATAAGATGCATGTCATCTCGACTGCTAGTGATACGAGGCCGTTGGGATCCAGCACGGCGTTCCGTATTACCCTCCTGAACCCACCGATTCCATATTCTGCTAACAGTCATTGGATCTCGACCAACGCGAGCAGCAATGTCGCGATACGATAAACCGCAATCGCGATAGGCTACAATCCGAGGTTTATCAAAGTCGGAAACGTGATGGTACGCATTTCTCCTCCTTACACGAGGCATCACAACAACGTTTCATCAGGTAACGCCGGTAAACTGCTGTTTGTGTATGAGAAATCGGTTGTAAAGTTTCCTCATGTCAGCACGTTGTAGGTGTCGCCACCGGCGTTAACCTTGTGTTAATGCTCTGAAAAGCTAACCATTTGCATGTCACAGCATCTTCTTCCTGTTGGTTAAATTTCTCGTCGGTAGCACGTCATCTTCGTGGTGTAGCAATTTTAATGGCCAGTAGTGTATACAGAAAAAAAGGTTCGCTGCCTAAATCGGTAAAAACGGAACCCTTACAGGATCCCTTTGTTGTCTGTCTGTTGAAAACCCTTTTTGTCAGGGATGGGTGGACGTATCAAGTTGAAATTTATGTCATTTACTGACTTATCTTGTCCCTTGGTGGTGTACAAAATTGAAGCGTCTAAGACAATCCAGTCAGCCATTTGTAACATACTTTGATTCTCGTAAACTTAGACATCGAAACCTATACGATACTTCCCCCCCCCCCCCCCCCCTATACGTTACTTCCCGTTGATCTACTATGATGAATTTTGCAAGAAGTAAGGTTTCACAGCACAAGTAATGGGAAAAAATCCGAAAATTGCTAATTTGTTATTATATCACACGAAAAAATGTTTCTTTTGTCATTCGTTAACTGACATCAAAGTTTAAATGGAAACAGTCAGTAGTTCTGCCTTCAGGCTGACTGGGTCGCAACGATAAAAGTCAAACATCAGGCGAAGAATCACGCGTTTCGGAATTTATCCATCATATATATCCAGGAGCGTTTGTTGCACGTAGATGTGATGCAACAAACATACGGAGACTACTCTGCGAATGTTTATTTCACATACATCTTGAAAGCCATATCTACGTTCAGTTATTGCTCCTGGACGTATGATGACGGATAAATTCCGAAACGCGTCCTATGGGCAATAAAGTCATTCCTTGCCTGTTGTTTGACCTTTTCCATTGTGACTCAGTTAGCCTGAAAGGAGAGCTACAGATTATAATAATAATCGTCGCCTGCGTCATGCATGATTTTTTGCAAAATTTACATTATTGAAATTAAAACATTCTCGAAAGTCTTTGAATCCCTAGGATAGATAACTTGCCAGTATGAATGTCGAGTCCCGAGATACATGAACTGTCCATATATGTAGTTAAGTTCGTACGGAACACTCAGTGCGCGGCTCCTACTCGCAGCTGGCCAGTTTTTTCTTTTCTTATGTTTTTTTTTTTTTTAAGGAAAAAAGATACACTCCTATAGACCATGCGCTTATTGAAATCCCCGTCCTGCAATATCGTAACAGGCCGCCAGAGGAGGTAAAACAAAATGGCGGAACCCATTGCTAAAGTGCAGTATCGTGCGGCAATTCGTTTACGGCAGCAGCGGAGATGTTGCTGCTGTCTCATGCGATTTAGATGGCTTCGTCACCTTCCTGCATTGGTTTCCGCTGCAGCCGAAAATGAAATACCGCACTCTACTGCACTTTTGCAGTGGCCTCTGCCATTTTGTTTCGCGTCCTCGAGGGGCGTATTAGGTACTGTGGCGCGGGGATTTTAGTACTCGCTTCGACTCCAGGTTCACAACAGCGTTTCGGGACTGAGTTTTCGAAAGTCCCGCAAAGCAGACAAAAAATTCCCCAAACTGATATTATTTCGGCAACTTTTCTCCAACTATATTAAACCTAGCTATCCATTTACATAATTACGTGTTCAGTGCCGCAAAAGTGTATATATCAAGTAGTTATATGCAGTCTGTGCGAGTTCCGTTAGGACTGTCGCTTTTTTGAGAGATGTCCTCTTATTATAAACTTCAACGTAGGGAACAACGACGACAGGACTGTGATCCATTTGCTGGCCAAACGATCGTGCACAATCTTAACTTTGTAGGGCTGGCGTGTCGTCATGGAGGATCAACCATGAACCTGCCTCTTGGCGTTCGGGTCGAGTTCGACGAATCCTCGTCCACAAACGCTGGGGGGCCGGGGAGGGGGGGGGGGGCACAGAAGACTTGATGTTGCCTAACTGCTCCACTGCCATTTTCCAATACGTACTGTTTCACTCACAGCTGCAGCAATGCTACCACTTTGACTTTATACAAAGCTGTTTTTGAAACTTCATGGATCGTAACGCCACAGCTCGCCACGAGATAGCACTGCAGTTTGGAAAGACACACAAGCAATCCTGACGGAACTAGGATACACTGTTTAGTACGTAAAGTAAAATTTTTAATCTGTAATTAAAAAATAGCCTGACAAAAATAAAAAACCTTCTCTAGGGGACCCACGTTTGCTCTCTTCATGCTATTTTATTATTGTATTGATTTACTATTAGCGCACCACCTATATCTCATTTCGCATCTAGATACCTATATCAACTGTGCTACTGTGAGCATACAAAATCAATACGTGTGTTTTTACTTAAACCTCTTGTAGGATCTTAACCACCGACCTGTCATTACCTTACATTAAATTGTAACCAGTAGTACCAATACCGACGCGTTTTCGAGAGTTCGTCAATAGTCATTGGAAACGCCATATATGCTTAGGAAATACGTTATAGTATTAAACCCTTCAAATGCAACTATAACGACGAAATCCCATATGGTCCCTCCTCAGAACTCGATACGATCACGAAAGTCGATAGACATATCAGACGATCGAAAATGGGCACGTGCACACCATAGAGAAGTCACGGAAAAATATCATTGCGGTGAGCCTAACGTCTCCCACAAAAGGGAGGGTGTATCGATTGGTCTGAAAAGACAGTTGAAGGTATTCAGTATCTAGAAAACTAAGTATCTGTTGTTTGAAGTAAAATATCAGAGATCGCATTAGTAGTAAGACTGGGATTGATAAAATATTTCCCGGGTAACGAAATTTTCTTCCCAAAAAATATCCTCAGGGTCTCGGTTCCCCAAAAGTTCGCCTCCTCAAAAAATTATTCCCCAAAAGTGGAAAAAAATAAAAAAAGACAATCTGGAGTCGCTGACCTACAAACTGACAAAAATAATTACGTAACTTTACTTTTTCGAGGTGATAATTAAAACTTTATATCTATTCCTCGTCAGTGAAAGTTGGCGCTTCTTATTGGTGTATGATCCGCGCTGTAACGTTAAGTCAAGCGAAGCTTCACGTACGGAAAAGGTTTTTTGGTCGACGTTGTAAAATCTTTCAAATAGGTAAACTGGAATGCTGTGCCATAACAAATTTTTTATTGGCATCCACAGCTGATTAAGTTTTATAAGGAGATTGCTGTTTCATTTTTAACAGGAACTTAGTGCTGAATTATGAACATTGCCGGAAGTCCGTCGAACATGACTGACGCGATGGTTGCCCAAACCTGCGACCACAGATGAAACCGTAGAGAAAACGACAATATGCTGTTGCAATTATGATGATTAAATAGTGAATGAAGTGTCAGACGCTATTCGGCGTACCAGAAGAAAGCGTACAGAACATCATACATTAAGAAATGAGTATGAGAAAGTTTCGTGTAAGGCGGTTTCTGCACATGTTGAATGTTGATTGAAAGCAGTTGCGGAAGCAAAGTTTCCCTACATGTTTGGGTCTGTCTAAAAAGAATCCAACTGTTTTGGGCCGTGAATCCTCCACTTCGAGGTAAAATACAAACAGCAGTCAATGAGGTAGGTGGATGCTTACGTATGGCATTTGTTTTCTGAGACACAAAAAGGATTCCTCTTTTTTATTACCTTACGACAGGCAAAACGATTAGTACTAAATACTTCGCATGTATTGTGAGCCAAGTGGATGAGAAAATGTGTCTGAAGAATCCCGGATAGCAAAAGAGAAATATATTTCTTCAGTGCTCAATGCTGTTCGTGTGCCGTTAACAAGGGATTCTGGCAGTCCCCTTATGATATCATACAATGCATCATAGTTGTAGCTGGACTCTTAAGGTACTTTCTTGTGTACAGTTACTTATTGCTGGTACTAGCTCTGTTTCTACCTTTGCTGAGATTTCACTACCGATGACAGTGAAATGTGAACGAAGGGTGGTAACCAATTTTAAACTGTGTCATTGTGACGATAGAATCAGAAAAATTCTAGTTCTTACGGAAGCTTAATGGAAGTCGTTCTTCATGCGAATGATGGATTAATGTAAGTGCATCTACTTTAAGAAACGGTGTGCGGATGAATAGCATTTGCGGGCATCGGCTCTGTGTTTCATTCCTTTGTTAATTCACGACGTAGCGACGGTCTCACCTGTACAAGCTTCCATTTGCTTTTGGTGAAGCACGCCAACTGTATGCAAATCAGACCTCTAACATATGCATTGATTTCTGAAAATACTGATGAAGTGAATCATAGGCACGCAGTCTTTTTCTTTGTCTTCCTCCTCACATGTAATAGCCAGAGCTAGCGGCTCTATCATGTTTACGAAATCACCTCAAGTGTGTGCGAACGGTGACACCAACACTGCACCACCACCCATTTCCAGCTCCCCGGAGTCAAATGAATTTCTTTTCGTTGCGCGAATCGTGTTTCTCAGCTGCCTGGAGCTAGCTACTGCCCTTGCTTCTGATTGCTTCACGTTCCGTATATTTCCATAATGAAGAAGATAGCGTCTGAACACCATTTCTTAACTGTCAAGCGCGTAAGTTTTTGCATTTCAACTATATATATCATCACAACTAGTTATTTATGCGCAAGAGGCTCTTAATTTTTGCATGAGTTTCAGAGAAATAATTTTAAACCACAAATCAAAGAGTATCCCCACTTATAATACGGCTTTCCTGCTCTCAGAACGAGAGATTTTTTTTTGTTTCTGTTGGACAGAGGGAAGATACTGTAGGGAAAAATAGCGATTGGAATTCATCTAACAGATAACGGAGTACTCTGAGATGAAGGGGCTGGTCAGAAGAGAATATCGTTACGGGACACATATAACCATTGCGAATGGGAGAAAAAGGAATCATCTTTGTGATTCCCGCTTAACAATCGCCGCCCCCCCCCCCCCAAATACAATTTAGCGCACAGTTACTAATGATGGGTACATTTCACCTTGAAACACTTTCTGTTATAGACGCCATTGATCCTCGTACCAACTATGGCGGTATGTCAGTCTTTCTTACATAACGAAGCGTTTCAAATTATTTTGTGCTTCAAAAAACTGTCCCCATAAGTGGTAATTTCCTAGGCTCGCTCCTCTAATTTTATAGCGTATCCTTTTCATTCCGTCGCCAGCTGTTTCTGATTCGAGATTCACGGTTTTTACGAAACATGTCATATGCTGCTGCTAATGGAAAACTTAGTAAGTTCTGAACTCTCTTTCGGGTACTCTTGTCTTTGTGTTATTTTTCTATAATTATCTGTATACTGAAGACTAGACGTTATTCGCAATATTTAAAAAGTACGCAAAGCTCAGACTGTGCAGCGTTCAGCAGTAGTGAGACAAGAAATTCAACGATATGGTGCATATATTTTACTTTGCAAAGATGCTGCGTGTTTTCACGCCGAAGGTATCTGATCTTAACCTTGTTACTTCCTACAGGATGCCATTATGGACGGACAGTGCCATAATGGACACGACTAAATATTAAGTTAAAAAGCTACAAGTTTAAATATTTTCACTTATGCTATGCCATTCGATTGAGTCCTTTACCCATCCAGCCCATGTTGCCCACATCTACAAGGATTCTACTAACGTGTTTTAATGAATTGCTTTTCAGCAGACATCATATTAATCTGAGCACTTCTCTTTGTTCGCCTTCGTATTCTTCCTCTGGATAAACGCTTGTCTTATACAACTGTACACGCAGTGGAAATGTGATGCAAGTAAGAGACCCGTAAATTTTGTTTGTTTCCTGTCAATAGTGCTTGCCGTACAAGAAGAACATACAAGGGGAAAACAGTGAAATGTTTCATATTGAGAGCATGCAGAATTATTGGAGAAGCCATCATTTGCGCTTAAACAAGCATAACGTCCAAGGAGTTACAGAACAAATGGTTCAAATGTCTCTGAGCACTATGGGACTTAACTTCTGAGGTCATCAGTCCGCTAGAACATAGAACTACTTAAGCCTAACTAACCTAAGG
Source organism: Schistocerca nitens (assembly GCF_023898315.1). Lineage (NCBI taxonomy): Eukaryota > Metazoa > Arthropoda > Insecta > Orthoptera > Acrididae > Schistocerca > Schistocerca nitens. Next base: position 354,871,227 of record NC_064618.1, on the reverse strand, counting down.
ACATCACACACATCCATGTCCGAGGCAGGATTCGAACCTGCGACCGTAGCGGTTGCGCGGTCCCAGACTGTAGCGCCTAGAACCGCTCGGCCACCCCGGCCGGCAGTTACAGAACAGCTTTGTAAAAATATACAGATCATGACGAAAGAGTTCACGGGTGAACAGCCGCGTGTTTAACTGTGATGAACTCTTTCTTCATGAAGTACGCCGGAAGAAATTGAAGAATCACATATGCATATGCAGATCAGCTAGACCAGGGGTCTCCAAACGTTTTAGTCTGCGGGCCACATTGATTCCTCCACAAAGTCATAAGGGCCAAGATCTACCTAGTGGGATTAAAGCACCCTAGCACTCCATGATCACCGTAATGTAAGGCTAAAGGAAAGATGAAATCGCAAAAATCTAAGGTTGTGGGAATAGCTAGCACTGAAACGAACTACGATTTTTATTTAATTACATAATTTTGATTGGTGGACGTACCTGACCGAATTTCTGGCATATTTTTTTCTGGCGAATTTCACCGACAAAAAAGTATGTCACTGCACATTCTTCACGAAAGCGTCCTGCAAAGTTAACGAAATCTCAAAATCATTGTTAGCAACACTATTACTACAAGACGTAACAGAGGTAGAGTATGTCAACGCATTGTTATTTCAAGCAGCGCAACAATAAGTTTAGTTATGTAGCCTTGTAGCGAGTAGCAGAGCCAGAGCATATATTTGATAGTTCTGTTGCGTGGTTGTGTCTATGTTGCGAGTGTCTCACGAGTTGTTTAGTGTTTTATGCGCTGTACTAGTAGGTGTGGGACAATTCAAAGTTTGAATTCGAAGAGACAAGGAACATCTGAAAATCGAAACACGTAAAGAAAGTGAAACCTTGCGTACGAAGCATCTTCCATAATGATTGATTACTAAGGCTAGTCGCCGAAGTGGCGTCCATTTGCAAGACTTGCACCAGATTCGTGAGTAGAATAAAATGCTAAGAATTTTTTTACTTAAAATGTTTTCGCCAAACTAATCTGTTAACCGTTTTTTTTTTCACTATCGCAAGGAGAATGGTCTGTCTGTTTATTGTGGATAGCCACAAGTTGAACCATGACCTTCCGCTTTGTAAAGATAGAGCTCCGACAATGTCGCGGTGTATTGGTCACGATAGGCCTCGAAACTCAATTGTTGGCAGTAAAGGCACCACCTCAAATATTTGGCGGGCCAGATACCAGGGATGTCCGGCTAGCTAACGCGGGCCAGTTTGCCGGCCCTCGCGGGCCGTAGTTTGGAGACCCCTGAGCTAGACGATAATTAGTTTCGCTGGAAACTTGAGCAGCAAGTATAGTAACGGCTGATCGGCGAGTAATCATTTATGTATTAATATTTAAGAAATTTAGATAATGAACGATTATCTTCTGGGCGGAAACAGAATACCTGAGTTGGTATTAATAATGATTTGAGGTCGTGGTTCTTAAGCAACTGTGCTTCAGCCGGCCGCTGGTGGCCGAGCGGTTCTGGCGCTACAGTCTGGAACCGCAAGACCGCTACAGTCGCAGGTTCGAATCCTGCCTCGGGCATGGATGTTCGTGTTGTCCTTAGGTTAGTTAGGTTTAAGTAGTTCTAAGTTCTAGGGGACTTATGACCTCAGCAGTTGAGTCCCATAGTGCTCAGAACCATTTGAACCATTTTTTTTGAACTGTGCTTTATGAAAATATTTTGAAGCGTCGCTGACTTGATTTCGCTACAAACATTTGACAAAATGCAAATATTTCGTGTAGTTTACACGTGGGAGAAGGCGACGAGCCGTGGTTGCACAAGAAATTAGCGGAGATAGTGGTGCACAGTGGCGACGTCGGCAGCGTGAAGGGAGAAGGGCAAACAGGGCAAGCGATGTGGCGGCGGCGGCGGCGAGATCTCAGCTGTGTGTATAATCATTCGTAAGTTGGTTGGCCGCAGAGGCAAGTTATCCCTGCAGTGCGGCGCTCAGCTGTTACGCAATCCTAGTTGTGCCGCCAGTCCTAAAGACAATCACGGGGAAGCCCCGATTCGATCGGCAGTAGCAGCAGCAGCCGCAGCCGCGGCGGTGTGCTAGCAAGTCGAATCCGCGGTGCAAAGCTCCCCTCCGACTTCTCTCTGCCGCTGCAATGCCTAAGACAGCAGTGCTGGCAAACTGGCTCTGCGGCGAGAATTACTTGTACTGGATGAATTCTGTCCAGTTGTTTCGTGCAGATGTCTTAGATAATGTTTTACGATTGTCGCCGTTTCTCGCTCCCAACCATAGCTCTCCTCGTAGCTTGCCAGTCCCCTTCTTAGACTGCAATCTTCGCTTCACGCTTGTATGATTTTCGAAAATTACCATTTAGCTAACTACAGGGTTATTCATTATTTTCATAAGCATCTATGCTGGGAATAACTTTCTGCATACAAGTAGATTACGATAGAAGTTTCCGCATTGATAGCTTACATTACGGCATAGTTATCTAGGTATAATGTTTGCTTGGTCAACGAGTGAAGTGGCGCAGTTCTGAAACTCTAGTCTCTCATTCGAAATGATAGAGGCTCAAATCCTAATGCAGCCATCCTGATTTAGGTTTTCTATGGTTCAAATGGCTCTGAGCACTATGGGACTCAACTGCTGTGGTCATTAGTCCCCTAGAACTTGGAACTACTTAAACCTAACTAACCTAAGGACATCACAAACATCCATGCCCGAGGCAGGATTCGAACCTGCGACCGTAGCAGTCGCACGGTTCCGGACAGCGCTCCTAGAACCGCGAGACCACCGCGGCCGGCAGGTTTTCTATGGTTTTCCTAAATAGTCTGAGGCAGAGTCCTTATCATTGCTTTCCTGTCTTTCCCTAATCCGAGCTTGAGTTCTGTACCTAATGACGCAGTCGTCAACGGGACGTTAAACCTTAATTTTCCTTCGTTCGTTTCATGTTTGCTTACTGTTAGTTTCGGTTGACAAGACAGTTAGGTAATAAATAATATCTGGTACATCGTTGGACATGGAATTCTTCGTTGTTATTTTAAAGTCGACGGTTGTTGCTATCGTAAATAAAATTCAGTCTTTCGCTTGCGATTTCGGATGTATGTGCTAGATACCGTTCTGGTACATTCATATTATTCTAATCTTTTTTTTCATCGTCTCTGAAAGTGAGTATAAGGTTTTTCTGTTTATTGTAGATATATCGCTTTTGTTCTATCTGCTACACTAGAAGACTGTAGCAAATTGCAGGAAGATCGGCAGAGCAACAACTACTGGAGCAGAGGCTGGTGTTGAGCTTTAAGGTATCGCGCGCGAGTGAGCGAAGAGATCACGTCTGTTCGCTCAAACTTCTGGCAAGAAATCACTGGAAACAGCAAACTGCTGTAAAATACCTAGGAGCAACCATCCGGAGCAACCTAAAGTGGAATGATCGCGAAAAACAAACAGTACGAAAAGCAGGTGCCAGTCTGAGACCCACTCGCAGAATCTTAAATAAAAGTGAATCTAATGAAACAAAGACAATGGGGAAAGCTGAAAATTTGTGCCAGACTGGGATTTCAACCCGAATTTGCCGCTGCACATGAGCTGTTGCCTCAACCGCTTACTGACGTAGTGTGCGGCCGCGGTGGCCGTGCGGTTCTAGGCGCTTCTGTCCGGAACCGCGTGACTGCTACGGTCGCAGGTTCGAATCCTGCCTCGGGCATGGATGTGTGTGATGTGCTTAGGTTAGTTAGGTTTAAGTAGTTCTAAGTTCTGGGGGACTGATGACCTCAGATGTTAAGTCCCATAGTGCTCAGAGCCATTTTTTGACGTAGTGTCCCTGCCCATTATCCTCAATACTCGAGCATGTTGCTTATTCTCGTGCGAGGTCGAGCGTTTGTGTGCATTTGTACAGAAGGGATCAGTGGGCGTCTCCGGCCTATGTGCGTGTGTGTGTGTTTTATTAAATAAAAGTAATTCACGAAAGAAATGGCTTACAGAACAGTTATTAAACAGTAAATTTGGCCGTCATTTTGGAACCACAGGACAGTAAATTGCAGTTTAAAAAAATAGAAAGTGTAGATCGCAATAAATCATCAATTTTTAATTCCTGTAACCGGTTTCGGTCTACTTGACACCTTCAGGCCGGGTAGTCTCACAGCAGCTTCGAGTACCAGCTCCTCACATCATTTGAGCCTCTGGTTGCAGAGAGGAGTGTTGTGCATCACCGAAAGGTTTACTATTGAAATTCCTGCAGCGTTTGTTCCAAGAAGAGTCGGGTAACATATTACTTCTTTCCCGGCTGGGCCTCGGGAAATGACGGCGCCAAGAAAATCAGAGAAATTAAGAGCCCACACACAGGTTTATTGACAGTCGTTCTTCTCACCTACAGGGAAGGGAGAAGAAGATAGTGCTACCCGATGTACCCTTTGCCACTCACCGTAAGGTGATTTACGGAGAGTAGATGTTGAGTATTGTACGGTCGTGTAACTCGACACTTCGCGCAGGGGATGCTGGGAGTGGAGTTCTACTAGTTGCTCCCAGCAGCCTCCGCAAGAACTGCCGAGCTACATTGCGTGTACAGTGTGTAGCACTCAAAACTAAACGACTGCATTGTCAGTCAGTAAAAAGACAGACGTGGCACAGAATTTATATTTCTATATAAATGTGGGGAGCAACGGCCTTCTTGCCGCAGTGGATACACCGGTTCCCGTAAGATCACCGAAGTTGAGCGCTGTCGGGCGTGGTCGGCATTTGGATGGGTGACCATCCAGGCCGCCATACGCTGTTGGCATTTTCGGGGTGCACTCAGCCTCGTGATGCCACTTGAGGAGCTACTCGACCGAATAGTAGCGGCTTCGGTCAAGAATACCATCTTACGAGCGGGAGAGCGGTGTACTGACCCCCGCCCCTATCCGCATCCTCCACCATAGATGACACGGCGGTCGGATGGTCCCGGTAGGCCACTCGTGGTCTGAAGACAGAGTGCTTATATATATATATATATATATATATATATATATATATATATATATATGGCAGACCAAAGCCGGCCTCTGGTGGCCGAGCGGTTCTAGGCGCTTCAGTCTGGAACCGCGCGACCGCTACGGTCGCACGTTCGAATCCTGCCTCGGGCATGGATGTGTGTGACGTCCTTAGGTTAGTTAGGTTTAAGTAGTTCTAGGGGACTGATGACCTGAGATGTTAAGTCCCATAGTGCTCAGAGCCATTTGAGTGCAGACCAAGTCGCCGCTATTTGGAGCCACCATTTATTGACACTGTAAATTTGGAAATTTGTGGTAAGGTCTTATGGTACTAAACTGCGGAGGTCATCGGTCCCTAAGCTTGCGCACTACTTAATCGAACAGAAACTAATTTACGCTAAAGACAATGGAGACACCCATGCCCGAGAGAGGACTCGAACCTCCGACGGGGGAGCCGCCGTGATCTCGACAAGGCGCGTTAGACCGCGCGGCAATTGACACTGATGTCTAGTTGACTGTACAGGACGTAGGTTATCAGAGGATAAAATCTCTGGAGGACGGACGAGCTGAAGAACAAACGCTATGTGATGTGCCGCGAGGAAGAATCGGGTCAATAAAATTAAAACAAAAAATTTGTCTTTAGAGAATCAGAATTCAGGCTGTTGGATGACCGTGGGGGACGCGGTACACAGCGCCGTCAGGTGAGACTGCAGTGAGTGCGGCGAGGCCGGGGACAGGGGGCGTTGGCGCGGCTCGGCGTGGCCCCGCTGTGATTTATGCAGGCGACAGCGGGCGGCGCATTAGCGCTGACGTGACGTGCCTGCCCAGCGGCAGCGCAGCCCCAACTTTCCAGAGGGTGGCCAGCCTGGGTGTGCGGCTGCTCTGCTCCCGTGTGTCAGTGACGAGCCGTCTTGTAACAGCAGTACTGAGCGCGTTTATTTACCTTGTGTCATTGTACAACCGCAGTTGTCAGTCGAAACACGGATCCATACAAAGTAATATATTTTATTACCTTTCCATTTCACCTTAAGATACTTAGTTCAGTGCCAAGATGTTCTAGCCAGCTACACGTCCCGTTACGTGAGTGCTGAATTGATGGACCAAAATCCAACGGCAGAGCAGAGCCCGTACTAAGACGCAGCATAGCTCAGTGTTCCTTGAATAACCAATCAGAGGCGTGTGACTGAGGCCATCTGCCTGCCTTCACGCCTCTGCCTGCAGAGAGGCACACGTGAATTTCGCTTTTTTCTATTTGTCATCCTATATAGGGCAGACGTCTAGCTCCACCCACTGCTTCCACTTACCGCCATCGCTCGTATGCTCTGAGCACAGTCTTCCTTGAATTTCGGAATAAGTTCGATTCTAAACGGAGAGAAATGTTCAGACGTATAATTAACCTCGGTCGGCCGCAGCGAATTGATACAGGATTTCTTCTCTTGTCTATTTACACAGAATGGTCTATAGATCGTGACCGGGCCAAATATCTCACGAAATAAGCGTCAAACCAAAAAACCACAAAGAACGAAACTTGTCTAACTTGAAGGGGGAAACCAGATGGCGCTATGGCTGGCGCGCTATATGGCGCTGTCATAGGTCAAACTGATACCAACTGCGTTTTTTTTAAATAGGTACCCCCATTTTTATTACATATTCGTGTAGTACATAAAGAAATATGAATGTTTTAGTTGGACCACTTTTTTCGCTTTGTGATAGATGGCGCTGTAATAGTCACAAACGTATAAGTACGTGGTATCACGTAACATTCCGCCAGTGCGGACGGTATTTCCTTCGTGATACATTACCCGTGTTAAAGTGGACCATTTCCCAATTGCAGAAGAGTTCGATATCGTGTTGATGTATTGCTATTGTGATCAAAATGCCCAACGGGCGTGTGCTATGTATGCTGCTCGGTATCCTGGACGACATCATCCAAGTGTCCGGACCGTTCGCCGGATAGTTACGTTATTTAATGAAACAGGAAGTGTTCAGCCACAAGTGAAACGTCAACCACGACCTGCAACGAATGATGATGCCCAGGTAGGTGTTTTAGCTGCTGTCGCGACTAATCCGCACATCAGTAGCAGAAAAATTGCGCGAGAATCGGGAATCTCACAAACGTCGGTGTTGAGAATGCTATATCAACATCGATTGCACCCGTACCATATTTATAAGCACCAGGAATTGCATGGCGACGACTTTGAGCGTCGTGTACAGTTCTGCCATTGGTTTCCCCCTTCAAGCTAGACCAGTTTCGTTCTTTGTAGTTTCAAGGCCGATCGCGGATGATGTTCTTGACAGCAGAGTTATTATCAAGTCTTCGAATCAAGCACCAGTATAACGATTGAATTCACGACATCCAGAGATTTATGGCTCTATATGACATTTTCGTTTATTTGTAGAGTTGAATATGGGGCCCGAAGGCGGCATAGCAAATGTTGAAACAGGTAGCCTTCGAAATAAAATAAAATAATATCTTAAGTTACGCGGCTGTATGTGAATTTCATTGACATTGACAATTACTTAACCAGCCGATATCCTGTGTCCACGATGGACCAACAGAGCTTTTAAGTAGGTGGTCATAATGTTTTGTCTCATCATTGTAAGTTGTTCTCCATGCTGTTACGTGAGGTATGAAACATTTTTTTCTCACCACAGCTCCTGTTCAGACTTCGATTATTTCACTAGAAGATGCTTAACAAACATTAAAAAAATAGGCAGTTATTCTTTGCGCAAGCAAAATATCCGAGACAACAGCACACGCTCTTCACAAAACTAACTGCAATATCCGATACCGCGCCGAAAATATAGAACAGACGAGCTTCTCAACACAAAATTGATACTTTCTCAGAATTTAATAGATCCAGAATACAAATATAAAACCAGAAATGAGAACTGAAACTGTTGTTATACTGGCCAAACAGGGCGGAAGTTTAACATAAGTTACAGAGAAGACGTGAATTTAAGTGAAAGTAATCCTTCTACATTAAGTGCGCATCTATGCGGAAAGCGACGCAAGATTATAAACGTAAGAAATGATCTCACGATATTTGAATACATTAGAATAAGTATAAATATATGTACACCAGGCCATATTTTCAGGCAAAACATTAATCGAACATACTGAACTCTTGTTTCAAAACATACGCTGTAATTTGTCAAATAAATGTTATTAGCGTTAACACTTGTATTAATATGCAAATGTCGATATATCCATAAATTTGGTGTACATAATAATTTATTCGATCAGGTGTTTGCCTGCCTAAGTTCACATACATATATACAATTAATTAAAAATCCATGTGCCCTTTAATCGTCTGGCCCGTACATACGCACAACTACCCTCTGGACGTTTCAGGGTCGCAATTACGATTCTCGACGTGAGAGCTTATCACCAAAGCCACGTATATCGCGAGTGCAGTAAAATTAACGAATCAGCAAAATATTGGGATTCCTTGTAATTCGTGAATGGCGTAAAGATAAAAGTTATATATTCATTCCGACTACAATGACACATGCATTTGTCCAGCACTAAGCACTGACTTTCAGTAGTCACGATTTAGGCTGTCTTGCGAGAAGAAGCGATGCACATGATATATTACAATTCTAACATTGTAATTACCGTATAATATAACGATATATATATATATATTTATATCTAACTATGTGCAAATCCTGATCATAATTTAATTGAAATTGTACATAATTATTGTATCACGCTTGTGATCGAGTCATCGTTGAAATTTAGGTACTGTCTAAAGATGAACGTAATTAGTTAAAAAAGAAATGAAAGAATCCCGAAGGACAGCTGTGAATCATAAAATACCAAATCTTTCAAACGTAACTTACGACTATTTTCTTTTTGCTCTCTGTTCAGTGTGAAGTAAACGTTTGATAGTACCATTATGGCAAACATTACTTTTCCGTGACAGTGATTGAGGAAGTAGTCAACTGAGGCCGTAATCGTAGACTCAGCATACGTCGATACTGGGGCGATTGAGCGTGCAGACAGAACATGGGTTTTCACACGAACCTCTGCGTGTTTCGAGCTTTGTCGTGTTTCACAAAATTGATTCGTCAAGCATTCCCGGTGACTCACGGAAACGAGCTGACACTGGAGACAGGACGAGGTGGCATTGTCAGAGTTCTGCATCGTCGAGGCATTCGACCACATCTTCCACCGAAAATATACAGTTCATCATTTAATTTTTTATGTTTTGTACTGTTCTCTTTCAAATTGCGGTCGTAAATGTATAAGTAATCATAATCTGATCTGTCGGTAAAATAGACAAGTGTATTAGCAGCGCACGGTAATAGGACATAAATTAGAGAGCACGCCGTTGGCGGCTTGTGGCGTAATAAGAAATCGTTTTTAAGCATGGTGCAGTCACGAATCAATCGCATTCTTTGTGCGGCATGATGCGACCCGTGTAATTCCGCATTGCAGAGGTGGTATGCTTTTACTCCCTGGAGACTCCAGCTGTTGATGTGAAACAATTTTGTCTGCTAAAGTTTATCAAGGCTGAACCAGTGTCATGGTTACAAAACACGTGTAAATAACAGAAATTCTTATTAAAGTGGTAGGTTACACGAACTAAATCGGTATTGTACGTTTATCACAGAAATTACCTTCCTCTGCGCGACATCTGCAGATGTGTAAGTGAGCTGATGTTTTAGACACGTACTGAAGCTTGCCGTCGCTTTCATAGCATACAAACACTACTGCCCATTAAAATTGCTGCACCACGAAGATGTTGTCCTACAGACGCGAAATTTGACCGACAGGAAGAAGATGCTGTGATATGCAAATGATTAGCTTTTCAGAGCATTCACACAAGGTTGGCGCCGGTGGCGACACCTACAACGTGCTGACATGAGGAAAGTTTCCAACCGATTTCTCATACACAAACAGCAGTTGACCGGCGTTGCCTGGTGAAACATGGTTGTGATACCTCGTGTAAGGAGAAAAAGTGCGTACCATCACGTTTCCGACTTTGATAAAACTCGGATTGTAGCCTATCGCGGTTGCGGTTTATCGTATCGCGACATTGCTGCTCGCGTTGGTCGAGATCCAATGACTGTTAGCAGAATATGGAATCGGTGGGTTCAGGAGGGTAATACGGAACGCCGTGCTGGATCCCAACGGCCTCGTATCACTAGCAGTCCAGATGACAGGCATCTTATCCGCATGGCTGTAACGGATCGTGCAGCCACGTCTCGATCCCTGAGTCAACAGATGGTGACGTTTGCAAGACAACAACCATCTGCACGAACAATTCGACGACGTTTGCAGCAGCATGGACTATCAGCTCGGAGACTATGGGTGCGGTTACTCTTGAGGCTGCATCACAGACAGGGGCGCCTGCGATGGTGTACTCAACGACGAACCTGGGTGCACGAATGGCAAAACGTTATTTTTTCGTATGAATCCAGGTTCTGTTTACAGCATCATGATGACGCATCCGTGTTTGGGGACATCGCGGTGAACGCACATTGGAAGCGTGTATTCGTCATCGCCATACTGGCGTGTCACCCATTGGTTACACGTCGCGGTCTCCTCTTGTTCGCATTGACGGCACTTTGAACAGTGGACGTTACATTTCAGATTTGTTACGATCCGTGGCTCTATCCTTCATTCGTTCCCTGCGAAACCCTACATTTCAGCAGGATAACACACGACCGCATGTTGCAAGTCCTGTACGGGCCTTTCTGGATACAGAAAATGTTCGACTGCTGCCCTGGCCATGACATTCTCCAGATCTCTCACCAATTGAAAACGTCTGGTCAATGGTGGCCGAGCAACTGGCTCGTCACAATACGCCAGTCACTACTCTTGATGAACTGTGGTATCGTGTTGAAGCTGCATGGGCAGCTGTACCTGTACACGCCATCCAAACTCTGTTTAACTCAATTCCCAAGCGTATCAAGGCCGTTATTACGGCCAGAGGTGGTTGTTCTGGGTACTGATTTCTCAGGATCTATGCACCCAAATTGCGTGAAAATGTAATCACAAGTCAGTTCTAGTATAATATATTTGACCAATAAATACCCGTTTAGCATCTGCATTTCTTTTTGGGGTAGCAATTTTAAGGGCCAGTAGTGTACGAAGGTTGCTTATAAAATATTTTCATCACTAGTATCCACGAAAAATGAACGAGGCTTGTTGACTACCAGAGTGAAACTAAGTCAGTACCATATAGTCAGTATATGTGGAATGTCTGCCCTCGCCGTGGTCAGTGATTTGGCTAATTCTTCTCATCTGACATATTCTCCACACCCATCTTCTGTGCAAGTCTGAGCATTGCGAAAAGTATTTTACGTAAATCTTCAGGCTTTTGTGGCCGCCATTATTGTTGGAAAAAGCTACTCAGTTGTTAGACCGCGTCGTCAAACTACTCCAGTACTCGATGTTTCGTCCATCTGCTGAAATCTAGAAAAGAACCCAGCGGGGGAATCGAAATGTCGGATGTTGGAAAATTGGAATATAATGCGACCCAACAACACAGAATATTTTTCCATTAATTATAAGAGTAAGAGCCACTACAGAAAGATGGCAAAACGTTAATGGAATAGACGAAGTGCAAAACGAAGTGGTTATGGAAAGAAAAAGCACAGAAAGAAACTTGCACAAAACCTGTACCAGAAGAATGGACAGTAACGGGGCAGTAATAGACAGTGTAGAAGATGTGAAATGTGGTAAACACGAGCGACACGTTGCGATTGATACATACCGTACACTGAGATGAAAGGGTCAGAGAGAGACGACATGAAACCAAACTAAACACTAATATCCAAAAGGAATAGTAATGATACCACACCCATGTATCAAAGCTAGTGGCGTATTACTGTATAATTATTAGTGAGTGTATCGTGGAGCGGATGGAGGTTCAAACGCGGGGGGAGGAGGAGGCAGAGACGCTGTGTTATCTTCAGCGGCGAGGCGTCTCGGAGGAGCTCCGTTACCTCTTCCTCCCGTACGCTCCGGTATATAAATAAGGTTTTTGCAATTCCGGTGAGATGTTCGGGTTTCCTCCAGTGACGTATCTGCCTCGGCCGGCACTCGCCGTGACGTGGCGTATTTAATAAACGCGCCCGCGTCCCCTGCAGATGTAATTACTGGAATCTCGGCGCGGCGGATTAATCTCTCCAGAGGCACTCCTCGCGAGTAATCTCATTTGCTAATGTCCGAAATTAAATTGCGAAATAACTCGCGCCGCCGCTCCCAGTCGATGAAGGAAATGTTATCGCCCCTGGCAGTTCCCAGTCCGCCTTCAGCGAGTAATCTCGCTGTTTCCCACACACACTGTGCGGTCGCCGGGAGAAGTGCTGCAATCAGAGGAGTGTGACGAGCCAGAGCGAAGATCGTTACGAACGGCACACTTTTACGATCGGCGACTTCTCATTGCGAGTCTCTTGCGGTCGCAATCCAGTCCAGAACGTGTGCGGCGTGTTTTGGACCAACTGTCACTGCTGCCTGTTCGGTGCAATGATCAGCTGTGTCAGTACACTTGAATATAAGGAAACGTCCGGCAGTCAATAGTTTCATTTATTAGGTAAAGTACAGAGGGGTTCAAAAAATGTATCCACTGTTTAAAAGTCCATAACTTCCAAACTAATTGACGGAGTTGTCTCATCTTTGGTGAAAGTCCAACTTAAAGATATCACTGTAGATGTTCAAAATGGACGCCATTAACAACCACGCACAAGCGATGCTGCCTAACTGCAGCACGGACTACTGACTGCAACGTGTTCAGTTGGATATTTGCACATGAATGTACGATGGATTCTCGAAGTTCATCCAATGTGCGTGGCTTTTGTCGTTAAACGACGTCCTTTAGTGTTCCTCACAGGTAAAAGTCCAGGTCTGGGGAACGTGGTGGATACTCCACAGCACCTCTACGGCCTATCCATCTTCCTGGTAGATTTTCGTCAAGATACGCCCTAACACGATTTTGGTAGTGGGCTGGAGCACCATCTTGTTGAACGTAAACTCTTCCGTCTCCATACAGGTCTCGGATGACAGGTAAAATGGATGTCTGAAGCTTCGGAAGGTACACCTCACCGGTAACTGTGCCGTCAAAGAAGAATGGCCCAATCAAGCCCCGATAATACAACCCACACCACACATTTACTCCTGGCAAATTCACGGCTTTGTCTACATGGACGTTCGGATTTTCGGCGGCCCAGTAGGTGCAATTGAGGCAATTTACTGTACCATTGAGTTTGAACTGTGCCTCATCAGACCACACAATCATCTCTGCAAACTCTTCATCGTTGCGCACCATGTTAGTAAACCACTCGCAGTACTCCATTCTACGCTCTGGGTCGTCCTCATTCACTGCGTGTAGCAATCGTGGGATGTAGCACTTCCACTTTGCTGTCTACTTAAAATACCACTTCAAAACTGACTTCATTTCATCGAATGTAAGCCTTGCGCCAGCCATGTTCATTCGAGTAACTAGGTGCAACTAAGAACAAAAAACTGAATATCTGTCAACTGTCATCTGACAAAACAAAACAACGCTTGTGTGGCGATTGCCGGAACGACAAACTATTACACTACCAAAGATGAGACAACTCCGTCAATTAGTTTGCCAGTTATGGACTTTTAAACAGTGGATACATTTTTTTGGACCCCCTTGTAGTTAGGACACGTATTAAATGTGTAAATTGGTTTATTCGTTTCGTAAATACCAATCCGCCTACGACCTCACATTAGGGACGAGTACTCTTATTAGCCGGCCGAAGTGGCCGTGCGGTTCTAGGCGCTGCAGTCTGGAACCGCGAGACCGCTACGGTCGCAGGTTCGAATCCTGCCTCGGGCATGGATGTGTGTGATGTCCTTAGGTTAATTAGGTTTAACTAGTTCTAAGTTCTAGGGGACTAATGACCTCAGAAGTTGAGTCCCATAGTGTTCAGAGCCATTTGAACCATTTTTGAACTCTTATTAGTGTTGCGCCCTTCCAAAACTGCAGTTCGGTAGTTTCGGTGCAGTACATAAATGACGTAGTAAACAGTAGGTTGTAGATAATATTGGTAGCATTGGTAGGAAAATAAACATAAATGAGTGTATGGGAGGCGGCGATTTCTCTTTGTTTTTTGTTTGTTTTGCACATGATTTGAACTGCACATCGATCAGTGTTGATCCACTGTGTGTTTTCAATTCTCACAAAATATAAATTGCATCTTACTAGTAATAAAAATTAGCTGGTTACTTAACATCAGCGCTTTCGTGTAACCAATACAGTTTTTTTCCTACAAGTACAGTATACATGCACAAACATAAAATATCTCTTTACTTATCGCTGTTATTTTGTTTTCAATAGAAGCTTTTTCACCATGATTGAAGGGAAGAGTTTACTGTTATTACTGATAAGTGCGAAAGTTGTTTATGTTAAACAGAAACATGTTTCATAAGTGCTCGACGAACCATTGAAGCAATGTTTGATATGTTTTTGCTTTCTGGTCTTTTTTTTTCAAATTTTACCTTTTTTGGGGAAAAATTGCGTTTTCTAGCGCTACACGATAAATCTGTATTTTATTTTATTAATGTTTACTACAACATCCCACTGTTTCGCGTTGCAAATAAACCATTTCTGCCAGAATGAGATTTTCACTCTGCAGCGGAGTGTGCGCTGATATGAAACGTCCTGGCAGATTAAAACTGTGTGCCGCACCGAGATTCGAACTCGGGACCCTTGCCCGCCAAAGGCATAGGTCCCAAGTTCGAGTCTCGGTTCGGCACACAGCTTTAATCTGCCAAGAAGTTTCAAACCATTTTTGAATGAAATCTGAATTAAACATTGATAATTTCAGTTTTTTGTGAATAATGTTTAGTAACAGACAGGAGGGTAACAATGTAGACAAAAATGTTCGGTATGTTACGCAGAACCTTATATATGGCTCAAATGGCTCTGAGCAATATGGGACTTATCTTCTGAGGTCATCAATCCCCTAGAACTTAGAACTACTTAAACCTAACTAACCTAAGGACATCACAAACATCCATGCCCGAGGCTGGATTCGAACCTGCGACAGTAGCGGTCGCGTGGTTCCAGACTGTAGCGCCTAGAACCGCTCGGCTACCCCGGCCGGCGCTGCTAGACCAACAAGGCTTGCTGTGGGGGGAGGCGTAGTGAAGCCAACCTCCTAGGTGAGTAAACTTCTATGATTCTGGCTCTCCAGGCTGATTTTGGGTCAATGGGCCGGCACCCCACTATCCATAAAAATTTCTCAGGTTCGAGATTCTAAAGCGAAGCCTCGGAACTTTGATAGAAAAACATTATGACTATTACGAGAGTGGCTTAATGAGTTCATTAAATATATATGAAAGAATGGAACGTTTTTGTTGCTCCTTCGTGGTTGACAAGCTTGGTTATGAAAGAATGGAACGGTTTTGTTGCTCGTTCATGGTTGACAAGCTTGGTTATTCCGAAGGATCGTATAAAGAATTTCGACAATGTACAACGGACAGTTCATTCTTAACAGCCGTATCAATTGGTGAGTGTGTCGTCTGCGACTGAAAATGGAGAAAGCTGAGTTTCCTGTTGTTATTAACATTTTCATTCGAAGGGCTGGAATGCCGTACAGATCAAAACAGAACTGGATGAATTTCACGTGCACACTGCACCATCATTCAGGATCATTTACTTTTGGATTAATGAATTTAAATGTGATCGAGCAACCACAGAAAGCGAGGCGCGCTCCGGTCGTTCATTTAAGGTCACCACAAAGGAAACAACTAACAAAATCCATGCTATGGTAATGCAAGACCGCCGATTAAAAATTCATGAGACTGCTGAGACTGTAGGCATCTCAGCTGAGTGAACTGCACGGGGAACTGTC
The DNA here is from genome assembly GCF_023898315.1 of Schistocerca nitens. Classification (NCBI taxonomy): domain Eukaryota; kingdom Metazoa; phylum Arthropoda; class Insecta; order Orthoptera; family Acrididae; genus Schistocerca; species Schistocerca nitens. The sequence goes on along the minus strand of NC_064618.1, from coordinate 354,855,445 downwards.
TGTGAAGGAGCTGTGTGCGAGGTGGGTGCCGCGATTCCTCACAGCGACGAAAAGCGCATCCGGTACAACATTTCGACACAATGTCTGGCGGTGTTTAATCGGAATCTGCAAGACTTTCTGCGTCGATCTGTGACTGCTAACAAAACCTGTATCCGTCATAACACACCAGAGTTAAAACGGCAGTCAGTCAATGGACAAAGACTGGTGAAAGTACATCGAAGCAGGCAGAAACCATTTTATCAGCTGGTAAGGCCCCTATTCACCAGACTCAGTCCCGGGTGACTTCTTCCTGTTCCCTAACTTGAAACTTTGGCCTGCTGGGAAGCAGTTTTCATCAAATGAGGAAGTGATGGTTGCAGTCAACAAGTATTTTGCAGAGTTTGACAGAACGCATTTTTCCGTTGGGATGATAAAGTTGGAGGATTGCTGGACCTCAAAGGAGCGTATGTCGAGAAGTAAGGTGGACTGTGTACGAAACAAACCTTTTTTCTTGCTTTTTTACCGTACTTATCAGACCACTATCGTATTAGCAAGGAAGAGGGCGCAGAGTTTGTTCATGAAACATTCACAGCCTGACTAATAATAATATTAAAGTCATCGCCATGGATGTTTTATATTGCACCGGCACTTTCTACAACGTTAACACGTTCTAACAAGAAATGGCGTTCCAGAAGAGGTGCTTGTCTTTTCTGTGTCTCGGCATATTATATCGCAGCAACGTTTGTGCAAGGCTGGTTTAAGGCCGAAGCTACACAAATGGCCGCTTGGAGCGGCACCCTGACGGGAAGCAAAAACGCCCCAGTAAAGATGGGTCCAGAAACGACCCGTTTCGACGTAATTGCGAATGTGTAATTCAAACCACACTGACTTCCGTATCAAATACTGTCCTCATTAAAATTTGGGTTCAGCTAAATTAGAAGGGGGCGCAATAGGATAGTCTACGTTTCAAAAAAAGAAATTTATAGCAGAATTCGGCTAAAAGCAGGGATCGATTGATAGGACACATCCTGAAGCATCAAGAAATTGTCAGCTTGATAATAGAGGAGTGTGCAGTGGGTAAAAATATGTAGAGCAAGGCTTGAACACAGCAAGCAGGCTCAAAAGGATGAGGCTGTAGTAGTTTTCTAGAGACGAACTGGCTAGTACAGGATGGAATAGCGTAGAGAGCTGCATCAAAGCAACCTTTGGACTGTAGACCACAACATCGTACACTTCCGCAAGTGTGCGTTTTCAGTGTTGATTGTGTTCCGCCGTATATTTACAAAAACAAAACTTTTATTATAGTTTTTATAGATACAAAACTGTTAGGCTTTCGTGGCCACTTGTTGACAAATTGCCCGTTGGCTTCTGTCTCGTGTTCTTCGGCAGACGCTCGACTGATGATTTTTCTGACGTTTCGCCAGCACGAGTGGGTGTCTTTTTCAGAGCTTCACCCTCCGACGTTTCGCTAGCACGAGTGGCTGGCATTTTCAAAACTTCACCCTCCACTCGTGCTGGCGAAACTCAGAAAAATCATCAGACGAGCGTCGGCCGAAGACCCCGAGATAGAAGCCAACAAACTGTTTGTTTATAGATAGATAAATAATAAAACTCCTTTACGTCAGAGCTGGGTACAAAATTTTTCATCAGTTTCAATTGGTGCTGTCATCGGTAGCTGAAATCACGTCCAACGCGTTTCTTTCGTTCCCCACATAAATTATTGTTATCCTTTCTCGTTGCATACATAAGAAGTTGATGATGTTCGTCCATACTGAACTGCTTTCATGGAAAACTTCGCAAAATTTAGCTACATACTGATGAGTTATTTTCAAATGTAACGAACACCATTCGCAGTTAAACAGTGTCTCACGCTTAATAAGTCAATGTAAAATTATGTGATTTTTTAAAATGTTTCTCCCGCACTTTTTCCGATGGAAAGTGAAATAATTTGTGAATTACATTATTAAGAAGTTCCAATATTAAACTAAACGCTTAAACACGTAAACACTTAGAAGGTGCAATAGGTCTACCAAAGAGATTGCTTACACTACGCTTGTCCGCCTTATTCTGGAGTATTGCTGTGCACTGTGGGATCCGCATCAGGTGGGACTGACGGATGACATCGAAAAAGTACAAAGGAGGGCAGCTCGTTTTGTATTATCGCGAAATAGGGGAGATGGTGTCACAGACATGATACGTGAATTGGAGTGGCAATCATTAAAACAAAGGCGATTTTCGTTGCGACGGGATCTTCTCATGAAATTTCAATCACCAGTTTTCTCCTCCGATTGCGAAAACATTCTGTTGGCACCTGCCTACATAGGGAGAAATGATCATCACGATAAAATAAGAGAAATCAGGCCTCGCACGGAAAAATTTAAGTGCTCGTTTTTCACGCGTACCGTTCGAGAGTGGAACGGTAGAGAGGCAGCGTGAAGGTGGTTCATTGAACCCTCTGCCAGGCACTTTATTGTGAATAGCAGAGTAATCACGTAGATGTAGAAAAAATAACAGAAATTTAATCCCAGTTTGTGGATAGCAAAATTTTATTGTAGCTCGGACAACGGGATAAACTGAGTTCTTTCTGCTTTGTTTAAAAGCTGTTAAAGATCCCTGTGATTACTGTAAATAGAAATGAATGGTTTCTTCTCTTCATATTTAGTACTGCAATAAGATACGAAGATTTATGTCTGTTAAAGAGGAATGTGTACTTAGAAGTTACACTACTGGCCATAAAACTGCTACACCAAGAAGAAATGCAGATGATAAACGGGTATTCATTGGACAAATATATTATACTAGAACTGACATGTGATTACATTTTCACGCAATTTGGGTGCATAGATCCTGAAAAATCAGTACCCAGAACAACCACCTCTGGCCGTAATAACGGCCTTGATACGCCTGGGCATTGAATCAAACAGAGCTCGGATGCCGTGTACAGCTATAGCTGCCCATGCAGCTTCAACACGATACCACAGTTCATCAAGAGTAGTGACTGGCGTATTGTGACGAGCCAGTTGCTCGGCCACCATTGACCAGACGTTTTCAGTTGGTGAGAGATCTGGAGAATGTGCTGGCCAGGGCAGCAGCCGAACATTTTCTGTATCCAGAAAGGCCCGTACAGGAGCTGCGACATGCGGTCGTGCATTATCCTGCTGAAATGTAGGGTTTCGCAGGGATCGAATGAAGAGTAGAGCCACGGGTCGTAACCCATCTGAAATGTAACGTCCACTGTTGAAAGTGCCGTCAATGCGAACAAGAGGTGACAGAGACGTGTAATCAATGGCACCCCATACCATCACGCCGGGTGATACGCCTGTATGGCGATGACGAATACACGCTTCCAATGTGCGTTCACCGCGATGTCCCCAAACACGGATGCGTCATCATGATGTTGTAAACAGAACCTGGATTCATACGAAAAAATGACGTTTTGCCATTCGTGCACCCAGGTTCGTCGTTGAGTACACCATCGCAGGCGCTCCTGTCTGTGATGCAGCCTCAAGGGTAACCGCAGCCACGATCTCCGAGCTGATAGTTCATGCTGCTGCAAACGTCGTCGAACTGTTCGTGCAGATGGTTGTTGTCTTGTAAACGTCACCATCTGTTGACTCAGGGATCGAGACGTGGCTGCACGATCCGTTACAGCCATGCGGATAAGATGCCTCTCATCTGGATTGCTAGTGATACGAAACCGTTGGGATCCAGCACGGCGTTCCGTATTACCCTCCTGAACCCACCGATTCCATATTCTGCTAACAGTCATTGGATCTCGACCAACGCGAGCAGCAATGTCGCGATACGATAAACCGCAATCGCGATAGGCTACAATCCGAGGTTTATCAAAGTCGGAAATGTGATGGTACGTATTTCTCCTCCTTACAAGAGGCATCACAACAACGTTTCACCAGGCAACGCCGGTCAAGTGCTGTTTGTGTATGAGAAATCGGTTGGAAACGTGCCTCATGTCAGCACGTTGTAGGTGTCGCCACCGGCGCCAACCTTGTGTGACTGCTCTGAAAAGCTAATCATTTGCATATCATAGTATCTTCTTCCTGTCGGTTAAATTTCGCGTCTGTAGCACGTCATCTTCGTGGTGGAGCAATTGTAATGGCCAGTAGCGTATTTTAAAAGAAAAGAGAACTGATTTTAGAAGTTATTTTGAAGGAAAAGAGATATAATTTCCACGGTTAGTAAGTTTAGATTTATTTGTGAAGCCCTTACAAGAGCTGAATGGAAAGTAACGAATATCTGAGGGAGCTGTGGAGAGGGGGAGGGGGACCGCCAAATGATACACGATGCTTCGCTTGTATGGAGATGCATTGTCGAACCGGCCCTCCGCCTGTGGCTGGAGAAGTAACCGGCAGACGCTACGGATGGCGCAGGGGCAGTGGGGGGGGGGGAGGGGGGCGTCACGTCACGTCACGGGGGGAGGGGCTGCCGTGAGAAGCAGCAGCAGCAGCAGAGGCCTCTCCACGCCCTAGAGTTGCCCGCGGCGGCTGGCGCTGCCCGCCGACACTGCACACTACACGAGGCGCACTTCACAGCGGCCCGGCCGCGAACGCATCTCGGGGAGTCACGAGTTATTGATTACTGGGGACGGTAGGTTTGCTAAATTGCAGCGTTACTTGCACATCGAAGTGAAATTGTGCTAAACTCACACAAGCCGTGTACATGCAGCTCAGAGATGCTGGAGAATGGTTCGCTGTCATAAACTGGAATACTGTGCAGAAACGCAGAGGCCTCATGAAGCTCGTTGACAACCAGAAGACTCTGGATCCGGAGTGGCGACAGTTACAGCTATCTTTATCTAACTTAAGTGAATTGTTCATCCCGTAACGGGTATTTAACGATTAAACTTTCATTACTGCAGATGACGTGTCACTGAGCACGTTTGTTCTGTGCATGCAGTACACGTGAGGCGCCTAGTTGTTTCCACTGCACTGTGTGGAATACGAAGGTTCTGTTATAGTTCACTAACCTGCTGTGTTCAAGTTGATGTCCCCAGCGCAGAAAACAGCACGCAGGTCGTAGGTTCTGTATCTTGAGGCTGAAACTGACTTTTAGCGAGGTTCTGTTGTGAAATAATGTATCACTTCTTTGGAATGCCACTCGCGTATTTTAATATAGCCACACGAGAAGACTCCATGATCTTAATACCACACCTTCTGATACAGCAAAGTACATGATCAAACACAATGTGTACGAAAATGTATCTTTACACTATTTGTGGCACGTGTCTGTGCCTCATAACTACCGGAGTGAATCTTTTAATACTGAATATTGCCAAACACGTCCTGCCACAGACAACATGACTGTACATCTCGACTGCCTAAACCAGAGTGACGAACAGGAACTTAAAAATTGGAAACACGTCCTACGACAGACAACATGTCTGTTCTTCTCGACTGCCTAATCCAGAGTGACGAACAGCCCGAAACACTTCGCGTGACCCGAACGCTTCCGAAGTGCTTCGTCTGCAATTTCGTCAGTCTTTTGTTTTCGATTTAAATTGTTTTTAATAATTCTAAAATGACTGATTGATAATCAGCTGTTGAGAGATATTTATATTAAAAAGTGAAGTCATTCCAATGAGAAGTTTAACTGACAATAATAACTATACTTTAACGTTTTGGCGCCCTTGCTCCGAACACAGCAGCCAATCACAGAGCAGTAGCATTATGCAGGCGGTCTTTCTCACGGGAATGATACCGAATCTAACATCTGTCACAGGTACCTCACACCACATTTCGTCATCTATACACTTCTTGCATCTCCACTGCTCTGGGAACAGCTTCTTGTAGCCTAATATGATGACTGACTAAGCCAGATATATTACATGGGGACTGATTTCCAACATCAGTATGAGGTGTAACTAGCACCGGCACGAATCATCTCTTACATTCGTTGTGACTCGGAAGCAAACTGCCTCAGAATGTCATGGTGAGCAATGTCATGCCATACCTGACATACGTTCTGTGTCACTTCCTGATGACTGCTGGCTGGGATTGGTGCGACAGTAAAAGTGTTCTCGTCTCATTTCAGACACGCATAATGGCTGACAGATCATCGGACTGGGTAGGCTAGTCAAGTCTTCATACTTTCGTCAAAGTATCTATAGTGTGTACTGTGGCGTAGGGTCTTGCACTATCCTACTGGAATATGCTGTTTGAGACCCTCTTCATGAAGCGTATGACAACATGGTTTACCATTCTTGTCACATACTGGCGAGCATTCAGCATCCTTTCAACAACTGCCCAATGACTGTTGTCATATCCAATAGCTCTCCACACCACGAGAGGTACATATGATGTGGTCTTTCACCAGGTCGTCTACGGATGCGGTGGCGTCGATCTGACCGCCACAGACAGAAGCGAAACTCGTCGCTAAAACCACATAAGTGTCCAAGTTGACTCTGTCTCCACAGCATGCAAATCTCTGTTGCCTGTGGTGTGCTGTTTACGCTAAACATCTCACGGCAACTTGAGATCTCAAACCAGTTTCCAGTTATCTGAGCCCGACGGTTCGTGGCCACATTCTGCCTGTAGCATCTGCACGAATTTCAGCTGTTGCTATTCATCCATCCATCAGGCCCATCTTCTCGTCTGGTTCTTCTGGAAGAATGCGTGCTTGATGTCCTTGTTACCCTAACGTTTTATGCTTTCTAAATCCCTGAGAGATGTTTCGTAATCAATCTCATTTGTAGAAAAACTACTGTTTCCTATTATTCTTAAAGCACATTGGAGCCTTCAGTTTCCTTTAATTGCATCGAAATACATAGAGTTATTTGTTTTCCATAACCGTCTCCATTTAACGCTGTTAACTTATCATGAACAATAGTTCATTGCACAAAGTAACAAAAATCGAAAATGTGTTTTTGAGAGAAAAATAAATTCTGATATATTGTATGTAAGTTCGGCTGCACCCTTAGCCGTTTCGTAGATGGGGAATTGCTTTAATAGCCGGCCGGTGTGGCCGTGTGGTTCTAGGCGCTTCAGTCTGGAACCGCGTGACCGCTACGGTCGCAGGTTCGAATCCTTCCTCGGGCATGGATGTGTGTGATGTCCGTAGGTTAGTTAGGTTTAAGTAGTTCTAAGTTCTAGGGGACTGATGATCACAGATTTTAAGTCCCATAGTGCTCAGAGCCAGCCAATTGCTTTAATATGGAGTTCGATCCAGGGAAGAAAAAAAAAAAAAAAAAAAAGCCTAAAGACAAAGCGGCAGCATTAGAATGCGAATAAATATTACAAATGAATCGCTGTTTTCACATTTCCATTGAGGTATGACTTTATCGATACCACCCCGCGGCGTCTTTCAGTTGGCAGCGGAATTGCAAGTTTCCGTTAGACGCCGAAAGCGGTAATGGCCACTAAGCCACATCTCCAGCAGCTCTGCTCTGCAGGCGCCCTCTGCTGCCGCAATACAGGACGGCCGGCGGCAGCCACGCAGCCGATTTCCACTTGGAGCCTCTTCGCTACGATACCATCGTTCGTGCTTAGTTCAGCCAGCCTCTCGCTTGTTGACGTAGAGAGCTTGGCCTCTATTTCTTGCCGCATTATTTATAATGACTCTTTGTTGGCTTGGAGAAATGCAAGTTAATTCGTTAGCTAATCATTTCTGCTCCTGTGCAGACCATAGTGACCTCATCACCCTGTAGCCGCCGACCGGAGTGGCCGAGCGGTTCTAGACGCTACAGTCTGGAACCGCGCAACGGTTACGGTCGCAGGTTCGACTCCTGCCTCGGGCATGGATGTGTGTGATGTTCTTAGGTTAGTTAGGTTTAAGTAGTTCTAAGTTCTAGGGTACTGATAACCTCAGACGTTAAGTCCCATAGTGCTCAGAGCCATTTGAACCATTTGAAGCCTGTAGCCCTCCTTTCCTTACCGTTGTGTACGAAGTCGTACACAACATCAACAGTTAGGGAGTACTGTATTGTAGTGTATGGAACTGGGGACCTGGAAACGACGGAGAGGCTTTGCCCCCGCCATAGCCCACAGTGGTACGCAACCCCGCAACAGACTACAGCAGTCCACTCACCCCAACGCCGCCCGACACCGAACGCAGGGTTATTGTGCGGTTCAGCCCCCAGTGGACACGCCCCTCCCCCTCCCGCCCCCCGGGAACGTCACACACCAGACGAGTGTAACCCCAATGTTTGCATGGTAGAAAGTAATTGCGTATGTGGAGAAAGTGTCTGCGCAGTAATTGCCGACATAGTGTAACTGAGGCGGAATAAGGGGAACCAGCCCGCATTCGCCGAGGGAGATGGAAAACCGCTTTAAAAAACATCCACAGACTGTCCGGCACACCGGACCTCGACACTAATTCGCCATGCGGATTCGTGCCGGGGAATGGCACGCCTTCCCGCCCGTAAAGCAGTTCGTTAGACCGAAAGGCTAACCTGGCGGACATTAAGGAGTATGGTCATAATGATAAATACATCTTTAATTACATTTTATTCCATCGAGTCCAATTGGCGGCGCTGTGAGTACATTTATTCACCAGCAGTGTTTGGCACTCACTCGGCGAGTCGCCGCGAGACAGCGAAGCCCCGCTCGTGCCTGGGCTGCAGATAGACAGCAGAGCAGAAGGGGGAGGCCGCGTCTCTGTCAAGTGTCGGGCAGGCGGCGGCCACTTGCGCATGCGCACACGCCGCCACGCTAATTACCCGCGCAGCCGCTGGAGCGCGTCCTAATTGTGCGCCCTCGGCTGGCCGCGCCACCGAGCCGGCCCATTGTGTGGCGCGACGCGACGCTCGCGGAAAAAAAAAACGAAAAAAAAGGAATCCTGTTTATTTTGTTCGCGTACGCGTACTCGCGCGCTGCTGAATATGTTCGCGGGGCAAAAGAATTCCGAATTTACCTCCCTACGGAGTGAACGCACTCGACGCGCCGCTCGCGCGGATACGCCTTTTCACGTCATCGGTTTCCCGTCGCTTTTTTGCTGCGTTTTACGCAAAACCCTGGGCTCCCCACTTCGGGCGACACGAAGACACCATTAACGTGAAAGCGTGCTAACTAGGTACGTTCTCTGGGATAAATGCGTCCGCAAGGGTTGTATATTAGCAACATGAAGTCGGCTGGAAAAATGTCGCCCTCGTGTTTAGAGAGGAGTAATCGCTGATGTGAATCTTGAGCGCTGAAAATGCATTTAAATACTTCAAATTTGTCACTTGTAATGAAATTCAAAAACGCAAATTCGTCAACTCGTGATCGTTGTAAAATGTGTGGAAATTATGGTAATGGACAAAAAATTAGTCAGTCCCTTAAAAGGGCAGACTGGTCGCTTTGCATAACTGTAGATGGTGCAGCAGACCGTCATGTGAACCTTCCTCTCCGGCATAAGTTACGACTGTCAGGTGTTGCGTATGCGCCTGTCGGATGTATGTAGTCAGCGCAGTATGAAGGGTCGACTTCGAGACGTGGGAAAAAAAAATTGTAGAGAGGAGCTGTCGTGTTTGGTGGTGCCCGTGATCACAGCGTGAATTAAGTTGCTCCGTTTCTTATTGTATCAACGAGAACTGTCCAATGTGCTCACAGGACTGGTGAATCACTGACAGCCATGTGACGTGTCTTCAGGACAGCTCTCATGAAAAGATCCAATCTCATTTTCCGGGGGCGAGTGGTACGCCTTGTCAATGACAATCGATTTCAAACCTGACAGAACTGCTCGTGTTGGTGAATGCAGATCCACCTCCACCAGTTTCTGTGCGGACATTGTGACAGGGACTGTAGGCACTGGGCATTTGGAGTAGGATACCTCGCAGCAGGTTCTTGCTTAAAGATGTACATAAATGTGCGCCTCTTCAATTAATCAGACACAGGATCTGGACAGCATCTAATTGGAGGCGTTTAGTATCCTGTGAAAAGTCGCGACTTTGCCTCTTTTGAAATGATGCAAGGCGTCCAGTCCGCTGACGACCCATTGAGGCGCTTAACCCGTCATGTGTGGAGGGTGTAGTTCAGTCCACAGGTACTTCTGTGACGCCCTTTGTACCTTGACTTGGACCGTTCATTCAGGTAACTGTGAACACGAATCAGGATGCTTGACCGAGCGAGGTGGCGCAGTGGTTAGCACACTGGACTCGCATTCGGGAGGACGACGGTTCAATCCCGTCTCCGGCCATCCTGATTTAGGTTTTCCGTGATTTCCCTAAATCGCTTCAGGCAAATGCCGGGATGGTTCCTTTGAAAGGGCACGGCCGATTTCCTTCCCCATCCTTCCCTCACCCGAGCTTGCGCTCCGTCTCTAATGACCTCGTTGTCGACGGGACGTTAAACACTAAGCTCCTCCTCCAGGATGCTTGTTTCAGCACTTTCGCTGAAGAAGTGTTGCCTTTTGTTCTCCAGCTGCGTGATAAGTAAGCTGTGGATACTTCCGTCTTTCACGATGACATCATCCACGTTCCCAGGGATATATGCATGCACTCTTGAGTGAACAAGCACTCAAGCATCCGACTAGCGCACCAAATCACTCGGGCTTCACCTCATAAAACTGTCTGACACTGTTTGTTACAGGAGGTGAAACGCAACAGTGAACTTCCCCGTTTATCAGGCATAAGCATCAGTGAGTAACTTCATCTGTATATGACATAGCTGAAGAGAAACTGAAGTCATTGACAAGGCTAGAAGCGGTATTATACGGTATTAACTTGACGCCTCCTGGGTGGTGACTAGCTACTGCCATATTTTGTCAAGGATGGGCAAAGAAATCGTAGTGATCTTGTAGGAGCCATTGCGTCCAGTCACGGAATAATTTTTCATGAATAAAGTAGGTACGTAAGAGTTTCTGGGAACTCTCTGCCTGTCTCTCATAGTAGCCGGTCTAGGATAGTTAGTGAAAACAGTAAATGGGTGTCCTAAGTGAGGAAAGAATTCAGGCAGTGTGTGGGATTGCAGTGGAAGAGAAGCGAAACGACGCCATGCTGAGCTGTTACCGCTGCGACGGCAAACCCATCCCACTACTTCTCCATCTGTACACAGTCGCCTACGAGAAGTCAAGGTCGGCCATAGGTATGGGCAAGGGTAGGCCGCCCCCACCCCAGCTTTCAGGGAAAGGAAAAAATATAGCGTATTCAGGTGCCTTTCTCTCAAGAAAACGATTTACAAGTCAGTGTTACACAGGTTTTTAACGTGATAAGATCTGAAATTTTTTATGGCTACTTCGCCACTCGTCTCCCAGAATATTAAAAATACACCATTCCCCAGGTCTGCCTTCCCCTCCCCCCCTTTCCCCGTAGAAACCACCTATTGGGCGCCCTTGCGAGAAACCCGATCCTTCCGCATTAGAATGGAAGATACCGACCTGTGACGTATGCCAGAACATACACGCAGAAATATTTTCACAAAAACAAACTTAACTGCAGCAACATGCTAAATAAATCGTAATTATGTTATTGGTCTGTAACAATCCTGTTGTGTTGGCAGAAGAGCCAAAACCGTGTTACTAATGGAGGCCGAAACGCACGCGTTTTAGCTCACGCAGGCTGGCGTGAGGAGGGGAGAACTATACTGACGTGAGGTCTGGAACATGACAAGGAATTAGAATTCAGAAAGCGGATGTAATTAGTTTGATACTTAACTTTAATCCATTAATGATGAACGTCGCTCTTGAAGGTACATGATTCACAATATCAATATCAATAGTAACTGAATATGGCGCCTTGCTAGGTCGTAGCAAATGACGTAGCTGAAGGCTATGCTAAACTGTCGTCTCTGCAAAAGAGAGCGTATGTAGACAGTGAACCATCGCTAGCAAAGTCGGCTGTACAACTGGGGCGAGTGCTAGGGAGTCACTCTAGACTAGACCTGCCGTGTGGCGGCGCTCGGTCTACAATCACTGATAGTGGCGACACGCGGGTCCGACGTATACTAACGGACTGCGGCCGATTTAAAGGCTACCACCTAGCAAGTGTGGTGTCTGGCGGTGACACCACAAAGCCAGTGGTAACCAACAGTTCCTTATATCAAAATACTCAGAATAGATCCCCGAACAAGTTATAAATATAATCAGTGTGGTAAGTTACGCGCAGCGGAGATGTTCTCTTCAGTTGTCGTTGTCGATGCGGTCTTCCCGACAGTTGGCTGTGGACGCGTTTAGGAGGACAGTTTGAGCGCTTAGAAGCGGTGGCGTCGCCAGAGCGGCTGGAGACGTGCAGGCGGGCTGTGTGCCGCCCCCGCGCGCCGCAGCCAGCAGCAGCCGCAGCTCGGCTCCCACGGCCTTGGACGCCGCGCCGCCTCCCACGCCACCCTCGCCGCTCACCGCTCAGGGCTCGGCAGCCGTGCGGCTGCGCTCTGCTCGCCGACTGCGAACCGCCTCCTGCAACGACTCCACCAGCGCATGCTGGCATTTCCGGGAGCAGGTCGTCATACTACAACACAACGCTGCTCCAGTGGTAGGCGCCGAGCGAAAAACACCATTGCATGCGCTGTCGATAGGGAACGTTGCGAACGAGAATGTATTGCTACGTAATCCTGACTGGCTAAAGGAACAAGTACGCCACTGTTGCAAAACTTGCTTCTGACCTTACTAGCGACTGAGCTGAAGCCCAAATAGATTCCTTCGGGTTCAGATCAGGCGGGCTTGTGGCCAAGACATCAACGTGAGTACACAAACTCGAGTCTGACATTCTGAGACCGATGGTTATCCTGCTGGAAGATGCCGTCGCCGTC